>NC_090448.1:90391465-90697601 GCF_031143425.1 Pleurodeles waltl
GGGGAGCGACCCCTTGGACAAGGGTCGCTCCCCTGGAGGGGCAAAATGTATTTAGGCCATTTCTGCCCGCTTTGGGGGCAGATCGGCCGATTTTAGGTCAATCTGCCCCCAAGGGGGGCAGAAACCACTAGGCACCAGGGATCTTTTTTTTGCGCCGTCACGCAAGGGGAGCGACCTTGTAGGCAAGGGTCGCTTCCCGGGGGGGGGGGTGGGGGGGGCAAAATTATTTTAGGCCATCTCTGCCCCCCCTGGGGGCAGATCGGCCTTTGGTATTAGGCCGATCTACCCCCAGGGGGGGCAGAAACCTCTTGTTGCCAGGGCAAAATTTTTTTTTGTGTTTTTTTTTTTTTGTTTGTTTTTTTAGAGATGGGGAGCCACCCATCAGACAAGGGTCGCTCCCCTGGGGGGCAAACTGTATTTAGAGCATTTCTGCCCCCCTTGGTGGCAGAAGTGGTCGATTTTAGGTCAATCTGCCCCCAAGGGGGCAGAAACCACTAGGCACCGGGGATTTGATTTTGGCGCCAATGTCACGCAGGGGGAGCGACCCCGTAGGCAAGGGTCGCTCCGAGGGGGGCGGTGGGGGTTGGGGAGGCAAATTTATTTTAGGCCATTTCTGCCCCCCCTAGGGGCAGATTGACCTATTATTAGACCGATCTGCCCCCAGGGGTGGCAGAAACCTCTAGGCGCCAGGGCAATTTTTTTTTTTAGTTTTTGTTTTTTTTTGTTTGTTTGTTTTTTTTAGAGATGGGGAGCGACCCATCAGACAAGGGTCGCTCCCCTGGGGGGCAAACTGTATTTAGAGCATTTCTGCGATGGGTCGATTTTAGGTCAATCTGCCCCCAAGGGGGCAGAAACCACTAGGCACCGGGGATTTGTTTTTTGGCGCCAATGGTCTCCCCCATCGCGCTGATTGAAAGAGAAATGCTTTTGCATTTCTCTTTCAATCCCATGGGGGAGGCCCCGAGAGGCTTCAAAGGGAAGGAAATGTATTTCCTTCCCTTTGAAGTCTCTCACAGGGTTTCAAAAGCCGGATTGCTTGCAATCCGGCTTTTGAAACCCCACTAGACACCAGGGATTTTTTTTTTTTTGCAATGAAACTGTCAAAAGGGAGCGACCCCTTGGGCAAGGGTCGCTCCCAGGGGGGGCATTTTTTTAGGAAGGCCTTTTCTGCCCCCTGGGGGCAGATTGGCCTATTATTAGGCCGATCTGCCCCCAGGGGGGGCAGAAACCTCTAGGCACCAGGGAGTTTTTTTTTTTTTTTTGTGATGTTCTCTTTTTTTTTAGGTGGGGAGCGATCCCTTAGGCAAGGGTCGCTCCCCTACGGGGCAATATATATTTAGGCCATTTCTGCCCCCCTTGGGGGCAGATTGGCCTATTTTGATGAGGCCAATCTGCCCCAAGGGGGGCAGAAACCATTAGACACCAGGGAGTTTTTTTTTTGGCGCAAATTTCACGCAACGGGAGCGACCCCTTGGGCAAGGGTCGCTCCCAGGGGGGGCATTTTTTTGGGAAGGCCTTTTCGGCCTATTATTAGGCCGATCTGCCCCAGGGGGGCAGAAACCTCTAGGCACCAGGGATCATTTCTTTTATTTTTTCTTTTCGTTATGTTTTCTTTTTATTTAGGTGGGGAGCGACCCCTTAGGCAAGGGTCGCTCCCCTAGGGGGCAAATTATATTTAGGCCATTTCTGTCCCCCTTGGGGGCAGATTGGCCTATTTTGATGAGGCCAATCTGCCCCCAAGGGGGGCAGAAACCATTAGACACCATGGAGTTTTTTTTTTTGCGTGAATTTCACGCAAGGGGAGCGACCCCTTAGGCAAGGGTCGCTCCCTGGGGAGGGGGGATTATTTTAGGCCATTTCTGCACCCCTGGGGGGTAGATCAGCCTATTTTGATTCGGCTGATCTGCCGCCAAGGGGGGCAGAAACCACTAGGCACCAGGGATTTTTTTTGTTTTTTTGTTTTACAGATGGGGAGCGACCCCTTGGACAAGGGTCGCTCCCCTGGAGGGGCAAAATGTATTTAGGCCATTTCTGCCCGCTTTGGGGGCAGATCGGCCGATTTTAGGTCAATCTGCCCCCCAAGGGGGGCAGAAACCACTAGGCACCAGGGATCTTTTTTTGCGCCGTCACGCAAGGGGAGCGACCTTGTAGGCAAGGGTCGCTTCCCGGGGGGGGGGGTGGGGGGGGGCAAAATTATTTTAGGCCATCTCTGCCCCCCCGGGGGCAGATCGGCCTTTGGTATTAGGCCGATCTACCCCAGGGGGGGCAGAAACCTCTTGTTGCCAGGGCAAATTTTTTTTGGGTGTTTTTTTTTTTTGTTTGTTTTTTTAGAGATGGGGGGCGACCCATCAGACAAGGGTCGCTCCCCTGGGGGGCAAACTGTATTTAGAGCATTTCTGCCCCCCTTGGTGGCAGAAGTGGTCGATTTTAGGTCAATCTGCCCCCAAGGGGGCAGAAACCACTAGGCACCGGGGATTTGATTTTTGGCGCCAATGTCACGCAGGGGGAGCGACCCGTAGGCAAGGGTCGCTCCGAGGGGGGCGGTGGGGGGTTGGGGAGGCAAATTTATTTTAGGCCATTTCTGCCCCCCCTAGGGGCAGATTGACCTATTATTAGACCGATCTGCCCCCAGGGTGGCAGAAACCTCTAGGCGCCAGGGCAATTTTTTTTTTTTGTTTTTGTTTTTTTTGTTTGTTTGTTTTTTTAGAGATGGGGAGCGACCCATCAGACAAGGGTCGCTCCCCTGGGGGGCAAACTGTATTTAGAGCATTTCTGCGATGGGTCGATTTTAGGTCAATCTGCCCCCAAGGGGGCAGAAACCACTAGGCACCGGGGATTTGTTTTTTGGCGCCAATGGTCTCCCCCATCGCGCTGATTGAAAGAGAAATGCTTTTGCATTTCTCTTTCAATCCCATGGGGGAGGCCCCGAGAGGCTTCAAAGGGAAGGAAATGTATTTCCTTCCCTTTGAAGTCTCTCACAGGGTTTCAAAAGCCGGATTGCTTGCAATCCGGCTTTTGAAACCCCACTAGACACCAGGGATTTTTTTTTTTTTGCAATGAAACTGTCAAAAGGGAGCGACCCCTTGGGCAAGGGTCGCTCCCAGGGGGGGCATTTTTTTAGGAAGGCCTTTTCTGCCCCCTGGGGGCAGATTGGCCCTATTATTAGGCCGATCTGCCCCCAGGGGGGGCAGAAACCTCTAGGCACCAGGGAGCTTTTTTTTTTTTTTTGTGATGTTCTCTTTTTTTTTAGGTGGGGAGCGATCCCTTAGGCAAGGGTCGCTCCCCTACGGGGCAATATATATTTAGGCCATTTCTGCCCCCCTTGGGGGCAGATTGGCCTATTTTGATGAGGCCAATCTGCCCCCAAGGGGGGCAGAAACCATTAGACACCAGGGAGTTTTTTTTTTTGCGCAAATTTCACGCAACGGGAGCGACCCCTTGGGCAAGGGTCGCTCCCAGGGGGGGCATTTTTTTGGGAAGGCCTTTTCGGCCTATTATTAGGCCGATCTGCCCCCAGGGGGGGCAGAAACCTCTGGGCACCAGGGATCATTTCTTTTATTTTTTCTTTTCGTTATGTTTTCTTTTTATTTAGGTGGGGGAGCGACCCCTTAGGCAAGGGTCGCTCCCCTAGGGGGGCAAATTATATTTAGGCCATTTCTGTCCCCCTTGGGGGCAGATTGGCCTATTTTGATGAGGCAATCTGCCCCAAGGGGGGCAGAAACCATTAGACACCAGGGAGTTTTTTTTTTTGCGTGAATTTCACGCAAGGGGAGCGACCCCTTAGGCAAGGGTCGCTCCCTGGGGAGGGGGGATTATTTTAGGCCATTTCTGCACCCCTGGGGGGTAGATCAGCCTATTTTGATTCGGCTGATCTGCCGCCAAGGGGGGCAGAAACCACTAGGCACCAGGGATTTTTTTGTTTTTTTGTTTTACAGATGGGGAGCGACCCCTTGGACAAGGGTCGCTCCCCTGGAGGGGCAAAATGTATTTAGGCCATTTCTGCCCGCTTTGGGGCAGATCGGCCGATTTTAGGTCAATCTGCCCCCAAGGGGGGCAGAAACCACTAGGCACCAGGGATCTTTTTTTTGCGCCGTCACGCAAGGGGAGCGACCTTGTAGGCAAGGGTCGCTTCCCGGGGGGGGGGGGTAGGGGGGGGGCAAAATTATTTAGGCCATCTCTGCCCCCCCTGGGGGCAGATCGCCTTTGGTATTAGGCCGATCTACCCCCAGGGGGGGCAGAAACCTCTTGTTGCCAGGCAAATTTTTTTTGTGTGTTTTTTTTTTTTTGTTTGTTTTTTTAGAGATGGGGAGCGGACCCATCAGACAAGGGTCGCTCCCCTGGGGGGCAAACTGTATTTAGAGCATTTCTGCCCCCCTTGGGGGCAGAAGTGGTCGATTTTAGGTCAATCTGCCCCAAGGAGGCAGAAACCACTAGGCACCGGGGATTTGATTTTTGGCGCCAATGTCACGCAGGGGGAGCGACCCCGTAGGCAAGGGTCGCTCCGAGGGGGGCGGTGGGGTTGGGGAGGCAAATTTATTTTAGGCCATTTCTGCCCCCCCCTAGGGGCAGATTGACCTATTATTAGACCGATCTGCCCCAGGGGTGGCAGAAACCTCTAGCGCCAGGGCATTTTTTTTTTTTTGTTTTTGTTTTTTTTGTTTGTTTGTTTTTTTAGAGATGGGGAGCGACCCATCAGACAAGGGTCGCTCCCTGGGGGGCAAACTGTATTTAGAGCATTTCTGCGATGGGTCGATTTTAGGTCCAATCTGCCCCCAAGGGGGCAGAAACCACTAGGCACCGGGGATTTGTTTTTTGGCGCCAATGGTCTCCCCCATCGCGCTCATTGAAAGAGAAATGCTTTTGCATTTCTCTTTCAATCCCATGGGGAGGCCCGAGAGGCTTCAAAGGGAGGAAATGTATTTCCTTCCCTTTGAAGTCTCTCACAGGGTTTCAAAAGCCGGATTGCTTGCAATCCGGCTTTTGAAACCCCACTAGACACCAGGGATTTTTTTTTTTTTTTTGCAATGAAACTGTCAAAAAGGAGCGACCCCTTGGCAAGGGTCGCTCCAGGGGGGGCATTTTTTTAGGAAGGCCTTTTTCTGCCCCCTGGGGGCAGATTGGCCCTATTATTAGCCGATCTGCCCCCAGGGGGGGCAGAAACCTCTAGGCACCAGGGAGCTTTTTTTTTTTTTTGTGATGTTCTCTTTTTTTTAGGTGGGGAGCGATCCCTTAGGCAAGGGTCGCTCCCCTACGGGGCAATATATATTTAGGCCATTTCTGCCCCCCTTGGGGGCAGATTGGCCTATTTTGATGAGGCCAATCTGCCCCCAAGGGGGGGCAGAAACCATTAGACACCAGGGAGTTTTTTTTTTTGCGCAAATTTCACGCAACGGGAGCGACCCTTGGGCAAGGGTCGCTCCCAGGGGGGGCATTTTTTTGGGAAGGCCTTTTCGGCCTATTATTAGGCCGATCTGCCCCCAGGGGGGGCAGAAACCTCTAGGCACCAGGATCATTTCTTTTATTTTTCTTTTCGTTATGTTTTCTTTTTATTTAGGTGGGGAGCGACCCCTTAGGCAAGGGTCGCTCCCTAGGGGGCAAATTATATTTAGGCCATTTCTGTCCCCCTTGGGGCAGATTGGCCTATTTTTGATGAGGCCAATCTGCCCCCCAAGGGGGGCAGAAACCATTAGGACACCAGGGAGTTTTTTTTTTGCGTGAATTTCACGCAAGGGGAGCGACCCCTTAGGCAAGGGTCGCTCCCTGGGAGGGGGGATTATTTTAGGGCCATTTCTGCACACCCTGGGGGGTAGATCAGCCTATTTTGATTCGGCTGATCTGCCGCCAAGGGGGGCAGAAACCACTAGGCACCAGGGATTTTTTTGTTTTTTTGTTTTTACAGATGGGGAGCGACCCCTTGGACAAGGGTCGCTCCCCTGGAGGGGCAAAATGTATTTAGGCCATTTCTGCCCGCTTTGGGGGCAGATCGGCCGATTTTAGGTCAATCTGCCCCCCAAGGGGGGCAGGAAACCCACTAGGCACCAGGGATCTTTTTTTTGCGCCGTCACGCAAGGGGAGCGACCTTGTAGGCAAGGTCGCTTCCCGGGGGGGGGTAGGGGGGGGGCAAAATTATTTTAGGCCATCTCTGCCCCCCCTGGGGGCAGAATCGGCCTTTGTATTAGGCCGATCCTCCCCCAGGGGGGCAGAAACCTCTTGTTGCCAGGGCAAATTTTTTTTGTGTGTTTTTTTTTTTTTGTTTGTTTTTTTTAGAGATGGGGAGCGACCCATCAGACAAGGGTCGCTCCCCTGGGGGGGCAAACTGTATTTAGAGCATTTCCTGCCCCCCCCTTGGGGGCAGAAGTGGTCGATTTTAGGTCAATCTGCCCCCAAGGGGCAGAAACCACTAGGCACCGGGATTTGATTTTGGCGCCAATGTCACGCAGGGGGAGCGACCCCGTAGGCAAGGGTCGCTCCGAGGGGGGCGGTGGGGGTTGGGGAGGCAAATTTATTTTAGGGCCAATTTCTGCCCCCCCTAGGGGCAAGATTGACCCTATTATTAGACCGATCTGCCCCCAGGGGTGGCAGAAACCTCTAGGCGCCAGGGCAATTTTTTTTTTTTTGTTTTTGTTTTTTTTGTTTGTTTGTTTTTTTAGAGATGGGGAGCGACCCATCAGACAAGGGTCGCTCCCCTGGGGGGCAAACTGTATTTAGAGCATTTCTGCGATGGGTCGATTTTAGGTCAATCTGCCCCCAAGGGGGGCAGAAACCACTCGGCACCGGGGGATTTGTTTTTTGGCGCCAATGGTCTCCCCCATCGCGCTGATTGAAAGAGAAATGCTTTTGCATTTCTCTTTCAATCCCATGGGGGAGCCCCGAGAGGCTTCAAAGGGAAGGAAATGTATTTCCTTCCCTTTGAAGTCTCTCACAGGTTTCAAAAGCCGGATTGCTTGCAATCCGGCTTTTTGAAACCCCACTAGACACCAGGGATTTTTTTTTTTTTTGCAATGAAACTGTCAAAAAGGAGCGACCCCTTGGGCAAGGGTCGCTCCCAGGGGGGGCATTTTTTTAGGAAGGCCTTTTCTGCCCCCTGGGGGCAGATTGGCCTATTATTAGGCCGATCTGCCCCAGGGGGGGCAGAAACCTCTAGGCACCAGGGAGTTTTTTTTTTTTTTTGTGATGTTCTCTTTTTTTTTTAGGTGGGGAGCGATCCCTTAGGCAAGGGTCGCTCCCCTACGGGGCAATATATATTTAGGCCATTTCTGCCCCCCCTTGGGGGGCAGATTGGCCTATTTTGATGAGGCCAATCTGCCCCCAAGGGGGCAGAAACCATTAGACACCAGGGAGTTTTTTTTTTGGCGCAAATTTCACGCAACGGGAGCTACCCCTTGGGCAAGGGTCGCTCCCAGGGGGGGCATTTTTTTGGGAAGGCCTTTTCGGCCTATTATTAGGCCCATCTGCCCCAGGGGGGGGCAGAAACCTCTAGGCACCAGGGATCATTTCTTTTATTTTTCTTTTCGTTATGTTTTCTTTTTATTAGGTGGGGAGCGACCCCTTAGGCAAGGGTCGCTCCCCTAGGGGGCAAATTATATTAGGCCATTTCTGTCCCCCTTGGGGGCAGATTGGCCTATTTTGATGAGGCCAATCTGCCCCCAAGGGGGGCAGAAACCATTAGACACCAGGGAGTTTTTTTTTTGCGTGAATTTCACGCAAGGGGAGCGACCCCTTAGGCAAGGGTCGCTCCCTGAGGGAGGGGGATTATTTTAGGCCATTTCTGCACCCCTGGGGGTAGATCAGCCTATTTTGATTCGGCTGATCTGCCGCCAAGGGGGGCAGAAACCACTAGGCACCAGGGATTTTTTTTGTTTTTTTGTTTTACAGATGGGGAGCGACCCCTTGGACAAGGGTCGCTCCCCTGGAGGGGCAAAATGTATTTAGGCCATTTCTGCCCGCTTTGGGGCAGATCGGCCGATTTAGGTCAATCTGCCCCCAAGGGGGGGCAGAAACCACTAGGCACCAGGGATCTTTTTTTTGCGCCGTCACGCAAGGGGAGCGACCTTGTAGGCAAGGGTCGCTTCCCGGGGGGGGGGGGGGTGGGGGGGGGGCAAAATTATTTTAGGCCATCTCTGCCCCCCCTGGGGCAGACTCGGCCTTTGGTATTAGGCCGATCTACCCCCAGGGGGGGCAGAAACCTCTTGTTGCCCAGGGCAAATTTTTTTTTGGTGTTTTTTTTTTTTGTTTGTTTTTTTAGAGATGGGAGCGACCCATCAGACAAGGGTCGCTCCCCTGGGGGGCAAACTGTATTTAGAGCAATTTCTGCCCCCCTTGGTGGCAGAAGTGGTCGATTTTAGGTCAATCTGCCCCCAAGGGGGCAGAAACCACTAGGCACCGGGGATTTGATTTTTGGCGCCAATGTCACGCAGGGGGAGCGACCCCGTAGGCAAGGGTCGCTCCGAGGGGGGCGGTGGGGGTTGGGGAGGCAAATTTATTTTAGGCCATTTCTGCCCCCCCTAGGGGCAGATTGACCTATTATTAGACCGATCTGCCCCCAGGGGTGGCAGAAACCTCTAGGCGCCAGGGCAATTTTTTTTTTTTGTTTTTGTTTTTTTTGTTTGTTTGTTTTTTTAGAGATGGGGAGCGACCCATCAGACAAGGGTCGCTCCCCTGGGGGGCAAACTGTATTTAGAGCATTTCTGCGATGGGTCGATTTTAGGTCAATCTGCCCCCAAGGGGGCAGAAACCACTAGGCACCGGGGATTTGTTTTTTGGCGCCAATGGTCTCCCCCATCGCGCTGATTGAAAGAGAAATGCTTTTGCATTTCTCTTTCAATCCCATGGGGGAGGCCCCGAGAGGCTTCAAAGGGAAGGAAATGTATTTCCTTCCCTTTGAAGTCTCTCACAGGGTTTCAAAAGCCGGATTGCTTGCAATCCGGCTTTTGAAACCCCACTAGACACCAGGGATTTTTTTTTTTTTGCAATGAAACTGTCAAAAGGGAGCGACCCCTTGGGCAAGGGTCGCTCCCAGGGGGGGCATTTTTTTAGGAAGGCCTTTTCTGCCCCCTGGGGGCAGATTGGCCTATTATTAGGCCGATCTGCCCCCAGGGGGGGCAGAAACCTCTAGGCACCAGGGAGCTTTTTTTTTTTTTTTGTGATGTTCTCTTTTTTTTTAGGTGGGGAGCGATCCCTTAGGCAAGGGTCGCTCCCCTACGGGGCAATATATATTTAGGCCATTTCTGCCCCCCTTGGGGGCAGATTGGCCTATTTTGATGAGGCCAATCTGCCCCCAAGGGGGGCAGAAACCATTAGACACCAGGGAGTTTTTTTTTTGCGCAAATTTCACGCAACGGGAGCGACCCCTTGGGCAAGGGTCGCTCCCAGGGGGGGCATTTTTTTTGGGAAGGCCTTTTCGGCCTATTATTAGGCCGATCTGCCCCCAGGGGGGGCAGAAACCTCTAGGCACCAGGGATCATTTCTTTTATTTTTTCTTTTCGTTATGTTTTCTTTTTATTTAGGTGGGGAGCGACCCCTTAGGCAAGGGTCGCTCCCCTAGGGGGCAAATTATATTTAGGCCATTTCTGTCCCCCTTGGGGGCAGATTGGCCTATTTTGATGAGGCCAATCTGCCCCCAAGGGGGGCAGAAACCATTAGACACCAGGGAGTTTTTTTTTTGCGTGAATTTCACGCAAGGGGAGCGACCCCTTAGGCAAGGGTCGCTCCCTGGGGAGGGGGGATTATTTTAGGCCATTTCTGCACCCCTGGGGGGTAGATCAGCCTATTTTGATTCGGCTGATCTGCCGCCAAGGGGGGCAGAAACCACTAGGCACCAGGGATTTTTTTGTTTTTTTGTTTTACAGATGGGGAGCGACCCCTTGGACAAGGGTCGCTCCCCTGGAGGGGCAAAATGTATTTAGGCCATTTCTGCCCGCTTTGGGGGCAGATCGGCCGATTTTAGGTCAATCTGCCCCCAAGGGGGGCAGAAACCACTAGGCACCAGGGATCTTTTTTTTTGCGCCGTCACGCAAGGGGAGCGACCTTGTAGGCAAGGGTCGCTTCCCGGGGGGGGGGGGTAGGGGGGGGGCAAAATTATTTTAGGCCATCTCTGCCCCCCCTGGGGGCAGATCGGCCTTTGGTATTAGGCCGATCTACCCCCAGGGGGGGCAGAAACCTCTTGTTGCCAGGGCAAATTTTTTTTGTGTGTTTTTTTTTTTTTTGTTTGTTTTTTTAGAGATGGGGAGCGACCCATCAGACAAGGGTCGCTCCCCTGGGGGGCAAACTGTATTTAGAGCATTTCTGCCCCCCTTGGGGGCAGAAGTGGTCGATTTTAGGTCAATCTGCCCCCAAGGAGGCAGAAACCACTAGGCACCGGGGATTTGATTTTTGGCGCCAATGTCACGCAGGGGGAGCGACCCCGTAGGCAAGGGTCGCTCCGAGGGGGGCGGTGGGGGTTGGGGAGGCAAATTTATTTTAGGCCATTTCTGCCCCCCCTAGGGGCAGATTGACCTATTATTAGACCGATCTGCCCCCAGGGGTGGCAGAAACCTCTAGGCGCCAGGGCATTTTTTTTTTTTTGTTTTTGTTTTTTTTGTTTGTTTGTTTTTTTTAGAGATGGGGAGCGACCCATCAGACAAGGGTCGCTCCCCTGGGGGGCAAACTGTATTTAGAGCATTTCTGCGATGGGTCGATTTTAGGTCAATCTGCCCCCAAGGGGGCAGAAACCACTAGGCACCGGGGATTTGTTTTTTGGCGCCAATGGTCTCCCCCATCGCGCTGATTGAAAGAGAAATGCTTTTGCATTTCTCTTTCAATCCCATGGGGGAGGCCCCGAGAGGCTTCAAAGGGAAGGAAATGTATTTCCTTCCCTTTGAAGTCTCTCACAGGGTTTCAAAAGCCGGATTGCTTGCAATCCGGCTTTTGAAACCCCACTAGACACCAGGGATTTTTTTTTTTTTTTGCAATGAAACTGTCAAAAAGGAGCGACCCCTTGGGCAAGGGTCGCTCCCAGGGGGGGCATTTTTTTAGGAAGGCCTTTTCTGCCCCCTGGGGGCAGATTGGCCTATTATTAGGCCGATCTGCCCCCAGGGGGGGCAGAAACCTCTAGGCACCAGGGAGCTTTTTTTTTTTTTTGTGATGTTCTCTTTTTTTTTAGGTGGGGAGCGATCCCTTAGGCAAGGGTCGCTCCCCTACGGGGCAATATATATTTAGGCCATTTCTGCCCCCCTTGGGGGCAGATTGGCCTATTTTGATGAGGCCAATCTGCCCCCAAGGGGGGCAGAAACCATTAGACACCAGGGAGTTTTTTTTTTTGCGCAAATTTCACGCAACGGGAGCGACCCCTTGGGCAAGGGTCGCTCCCAGGGGGGGCATTTTTTTGGGAAGGCCTTTTCGGCCTATTATTAGGCCGATCTGCCCCCAGGGGGGGCAGAAACCTCTAGGCACCAGGGATCATTTCTTTTATTTTTTCTTTTCGTTATGTTTTCTTTTTATTTAGGTGGGGAGCGACCCCTTAGGCAAGGGTCGCTCCCCTAGGGGGCAAATTATATTTAGGCCATTTCTGTCCCCCTTGGGGGCAGATTGGCCTATTTTGATGAGGCCAATCTGCCCCCAAGGGGGGCAGAAACCATTAGACACCAGGGAGTTTTTTTTTTGCGTGAATTTCACGCAAGGGGAGCGACCCCTTAGGCAAGGGTCGCTCCCTGGGGAGGGGGGATTATTTTAGGCCATTTCTGCACCCCTGGGGGGTAGATCAGCCTATTTTGATTCGGCTGATCTGCCGCCAAGGGGGGCAGAAACCACTAGGCACCAGGGATTTTTTTGTTTTTTTTGTTTTACAGATGGGGAGCGACCCCTTGGACAAGGGTCGCTCCCCTGGAGGGGCAAAATGTATTTAGGCCATTTCTGCCCGCTTTGGGGGCAGATCGGCCGATTTTAGGTCAATCTGCCCCCAAGGGGGGCAGAAACCACTAGGCACCAGGGATCTTTTTTTTGCGCCGTCACGCAAGGGGAGCGACCTTGTAGGCAAGGGTCGCTTCCCGGGGGGGGGGTAGGGGGGGGGCAAAATTATTTTAGGCCATCTCTGCCCCCCCTGGGGGCAGATCGGCCTTTGGTATTAGGCCGATCTACCCCCAGGGGGGGCAGAAACCTCTTGTTGCCAGGGCAAATTTTTTTTGTGTGTTTTTTTTTTTTTGTTTGTTTTTTTAGAGATGGGGAGCGACCCATCAGACAAGGGTCGCTCCCCTGGGGGGCAAACTGTATTTAGAGCATTTCTGCCCCCCTTGGGGGCAGAAGTGGTCGATTTTAGGTCAATCTGCCCCCAAGGGGGCAGAAACCACTAGGCACCGGGGATTTGATTTTTGGCGCCAATGTCACGCAGGGGGAGCGACCCCGTAGGCAAGGGTCGCTCCGAGGGGGGCGGTGGGGGTTGGGGAGGCAAATTTATTTTAGGCCATTTCTGCCCCCCCTAGGGGCAGATTGACCTATTATTAGACCGATCTGCCCCCAGGGGTGGCAGAAACCTCTAGGCGCCAGGGCAATTTTTTTTTTTTTGTTTTTGTTTTTTTTGTTTGTTTGTTTTTTTAGAGATGGGGAGCGACCAATCAGACAAGGGTCGCGCCTCTGGGGGGCAAACAGTATTTAGAGCATTTCTGCGATGGGTCGATTTTAGGTCAATCTGCCCCCAAGGGGGCAGAAACCACTCGGCACCGGGGATTTGTTTTTTGGCGCCAATGGTCTCCCCCATCGCGCTGATTGAAAGAGAAATGCTTTTGCATTTCTCTTTCAATCCCATGGGGGAGGCCCCGAGAGGCTTCAAAGGGAAGGAAATGTATTTCCTTCCCTTTGAAGTCTCTCACAGGGTTTCAAAAGCCGGATTGCTTGCAATCCGGCTTTTGAAACCCCACTAGACACCAGGGATTTTTTTTTTTTTTGCAATGAAACTGTCAAAAAGGAGCGACCCCTTGGGCAAGGGTCGCTCCCAGGGGGGGCATTTTTTTAGGAAGGCCTTTTCTGCCCCCTGGGGGCAGATTGGCCTATTATTAGGCCGATCTGCCCCCAGGGGGGGCAGAAACCTCTAGGCACCAGGGAGCTTTTTTTTTTTTTTGTGATGTTCTCTTTTTTTTTAGGTGGGGAGCGATCCCTTAGGCAAGGGTCGCTCCCCTACGGGGCAATATATATTTAGGCCATTTCTGCCCCCCTTGGGGGCAGATTGGCCTATTTTGATGAGGCCAATCTGCCCCCAAGGGGGGCAGAAACCATTAGACACCAGGGAGTTTTTTTTTTGGCGCAAATTTCACGCAACGGGAGCGACCCCTTGGGCAAGGGTCGCTCCCAGGGGGGGCATTTTTTTGGGAAGGCCTTTTCGGCCTATTATTAGGCCAATCTGCCCCCAGGGGGGCAGAAACCTCTAGGCACCAGGGATCATTTCTTTTATTTTTTCTTTTCGTTATGTTTTCTTTTTATTTAGGTGGGGAGCGACCCCTTAGGCAAGGGTCGCTCCCCTAGGGGGCAAATTATATTTAGGCCATTTCTGTCCCCCTTGGGGGCAGATTGGCCTATTTTGATGAGGCCAATCTGCCCCCAAGGGGGGCAGAAACCATTAGACACCAGGGAGTTTTTTTTTTGCGTGAATTTCACGCAAGGGGAGCGACCCCTTAGGCAAGGGTCGCTCCCTGGGGAGGGGGGATTATTTTAGGCCATTTCTGCACCCCTGGGGGGTAGATCAGCCTATTTTGATTCGGCTGATCTGCCGCCAAGGGGGGCAGAAACCACTAGGCACCAGGGATTTTTTTGTTTTTTTGTTTTACAGATGGGGAGCGACCCCTTGGACAAGGGTCGCTCCCCTGGAGGGGCAAATTGTATTTAGGCCATTTCTGCCCGCTTTGGGGGCAGATCGGCCGATTTTAGGTCAATCTGCCCCCAAGGGGGGCAGAAACCACTAGGCACCAGGGATCTTTTTTTTGCGCCGTCACGCAAGGGGAGCGACCTTGTAGGCAAGGGTCGCTTCCCGGGGGGGGGGGGGTAGGGGGGGGCAAAATTATTTTAGGCCATCTCTGCCCCCCCTGGGGGCAGATCGGCCTTTGGTATTAGGCCGATCTACCCCCAGGGGGGGCAGAAACCTCTTGTTGCCAGGGCAAATTTTTTTTTTTGTGTTTTTTTTTTTTTTGTTTGTTTTTTTAGAGATGGGGAGCGACCCATCAGACAAGGGTCGCTCCCCTGGGGGGCAAACTGTATTTAGAGCATTTCTGCCCCCCTTGGGGGCAGAAGTGGTCGATTTTAGGTCAATCTGCCCCCAAGGGGGCAGAAACCACTAGGCACCGGGGATTTGATTTTTGGCGCCAATGTCACGCAGGGGGAGCGACCCCGTAGGCAAGGGTCGCTCCGAGGGGGGCGGTGGGGGTTGGGGAGGCAAATTTATTTTAGGCCATTTCTGCCCCCCCTAGGGGCAGATTGACCTATTATTAGACCGATCTGCCCCCAGGGGTGGCAGAAACCTCTAGGCGCCAGGGCAATTTTGTTTTTTTGTTTTTTTTTTTTTTGTTTGTTTGTTTTTTTAGAGATGGGGAGCGACCCATCAGACAAGGGTCGCTCCCCTGGGGGGCAAACTGTATTTAGAGCATTTCTGCGATGGGTCGATTTTAGGTCAATCTGCCCCCAAGGGGGCAGAAACCACTAGGCACCGGGGATTTGTTTTTTGGCGCCAATGTCACGCAGGGGGAGCGACCCCGTAGGTAAGGGTCGCTCCCGGGGGGGGTGGAGGTTCGAGGGGCAAATTTATTTTAGGCCATTTCTGCCCACCCTGGGGGAAGATCGGCCTATTATTAGGCCGCAACCTGTAGGCGCCAGGGCAAATTTTTTTTGTGTGGTTTTTTTTAGAGATGGGGAGCGACCCATCAGACAAGGGTCGCTCCCCTGGGGGCAAACTGTATTTAGAGCATTTCTGCCCCCCTTGGGGGCAGATTGGTCGATTTTAGGACAATCTGCCCCCAAGGGGGCAGAAACCACTAGGCACCGGGGATTTGTTTTTTGCCGCCAATGTCACGCAGGGGGAGCGACCCCGTAGGCAAGGGTCGCTCCCGGGGGTGGGGTGGGGGTTGGGGGGGCAAATTTATTTTAGGCCATTTCTTGCCGATCTGCCCCCAGGGGGGGCAGAAACCTCTAGGCGCCAGGGCAATTTTTTTTTTTTTTGTTTTTTGTTTGTTTTTTTTAGAGATGGGGAGCGACCCATCAGACAAGGGTCGCTCCCCTGGGGGGCAAACTGTATTTAGAGCATTTCTGCCCTCCTTCGGGGCAGATTGGTCGATTTTAGGTCAATCTGCCCCCAAGGGGGCAGAAACCACTAGGCACCGGGTATTTGTTTTTTGGCACCAATGTCACGCAGGGGGAGCGCCCCCATAGGCAAGGGTCGTTCCGAGGGGGGGGTGGGGGTTGGGGGGGCAAATTTATTTTAGGCCATTTCTGCCCCCCCTAGGGGCAGATCGGCTTATTATTAGGCCGATCTGCCCCCAGGGGGGGCAGAAACCTGTAGGCGCCAGGGCAAATTTGTTTTTTGTGTTTTTTTGTTTGTTTGTTTTTTTTTTTAGAGATGGGGAGCGACCCATCAGACAAGGGTCGCTCCCCTGGGGGGCAAACTGTGTTTAGACCATTTCTGCCCCCTTCGGGGCAGATTGGTCGATTTTAGGGCAAAAGGGGGCAGAAACCACTAGGCACCCGAGATTTGTTGTTTGGCGCCAATGTCACGCAGGGGGAGCGACCCCGTAGGCAAGGGTCGCTCCTGGGCAGGGGGGGTTTGGGAGGGTGGGGATCAAATTTATTTTAGGGCATTTCCCCCCCCCTGGGGCCGGCTGAGCTAGAGGTCAAAATCCACAGGTAGGCACTTTGCAAAAAACACCTCTGTTTTCTGTGAAAAAATATGTTGTGTCCATGTTGTGTTTTGTGCCATTTCCTTTCGTGGGCGCTAGGCCTACCCACACAAGTGAGGTACCATTTTTATGGAGAGACTTAGGGGAATGCTGGGTGGAAGGAAATGTGTGGCTCCTCTCAGATTCCAGAACTTTCTGTCACCGAAATGAGAGGAAAAAGTGTTTTTGGGCCAAATTTTGATGTTTGCAAAGGATTCTGGGTAACAGAACCTGGTCAGAGCCCCGCAAATCACCCCATCTTGGATTCCCCTAGGTCTCTAGTTTTCAGAAATGCGCTGGTTTGCTAGGTTTCCCCAGGTGCCGGCTGAGCTAGAGGCCAAAATCCACAGGTAAGCACTGTTTTCTACGAAAAATTTTTATGTGTCCACGTTGTGTTTTGGGCCATTTCCTGTCGCGAGCGCTAGGCCTACCCACACAAGTGAGGTATCATTTTTATCGGGAGACGTGGGGGAACGCTGGGTGGAAGGACATTTGTGGCTCCTCTCAGATTCCAGAACTTTCTGACACAGAAATGTGAGGAACATGTGTTTTTTTAGCCAAATTTGGAGGTTTGCAAAGGATTCTGGGTAACAGAACCTGTTCCGAGCCACACAAGTCACCCCATCTTGGATTCCCCTAGGTCTCTAGTTTTCAGAAATGCACAGGTTTGGTAGGTTTCCCTAGGTGGCGGCTGAGCTACAGGCCAAAATCTACAGGTAGGCACTTTGCAAAAAACACCTCTGTTTTCCTTCAAAAATTTGGCTGTGTGCACGTTGCGCTTTGGGGCGTTTCCTGTCGCGGGCGCTAGGCCTACCAACACAAGTGAGGTATCATTGTTATCGGGAGACGTGGGGGAACGCTGGCTGGAAGGAAATTTGTGGCTCCTCTCAGATTCCAGAACTTTCTGCCACAGAAATGTGAGGAACATGTGTTTTTTTAGCCACATTTTGAGGTTTGCAAAGGATTCTGGGTAACAGAACCTGGTCCGAGCCACACAAGTCACCCCATCTTGGATTCCCCTAGGTCTCTAGTTTTCAGAAATGCACAGGTTTGGTATGTTTCCCTAGGTGGCGGCTGAGCTACAGGCCAAAATCTACAGGTAGGCACTTTGCAAAAAACACCTCTGTTTTCCTTCAAAAATGTGGCTGTGTCCACGTTGCGCTTTGGGGCGTTTCCTGTCGCGGGCGCTAGGCCTACCCACACAAGTGAGGTATCATTTTTATCGGGAGACGTGGGGGAACGCTGGGTGGAAGGAAATTTGTGGCTCCTCTCAGATTCCAGAACTTTCTGCCACAGAAATGTGAGGAACATGTGTTTTTTTAGCCAAATTTTGAGGTTTGCAAAGGATTCTGGGTAACAGAACCTGGTCCGAGCCACACAAGTCACCCCATCTTGGATTCCCCTAGGTCTCTAGTTTTCAGAAATGCACAGGATTGGTAGGTTTCCCTAGGTGGCGGCTGAGCTACAGGCCAAAATCTACAGGTAGGCACTTTGCAAAAAACACCTCTGTTTTCCTTCAAAAATTTGGCTGTGTCCACGTTGCGCTTTGGGGCGTTTCCTGTCGCGGGCGCTAGGCCTACCCGCACAAGTGAGGTATCATTTTTATCGGGAGACGTGGGGTAACGCTGGGTGGAAGGAAATTTGTGGCTCCTCTCAGATTCCAGAACTTTCTGCCACAGAAATGTGAGGAACATGTGTTTTTTTAGCCAAATTTTGAGGTTTGCAAAGGATTCTGGGTAACAGAACCTGGTCCGAGCCACACAAGTCACCCCATCTTGGATTCCCCTAGGTCTCTAGTTTTCAGAAATGCACAGGTTTGGTAGGTTTCCCTAGGTGGCGGCTGAGCTACAGGCCAAAATCTACAGGTAGGCACTTTGCAAAAAACACCTCTGTTTTCCTTCAAAAAATTTGGCTGTGTCCACGTTGCGCTTTGGGGCGTTTCCTGTCGCGGGTGCTAGGCCTACCCACACAAGTGAGGTATCATTTTTATCGGGAGACGTGGGGGAACGGTGGGTGGAAGGGAATTTGTGGCTCCTCTCAGATTCCAGAACTTTCTGCCACAGAAATGTGAGGAACATGTGTTTTTTTAGCCAAATTTTGAGGTTTGCAAAGGATTCTGGGTAACAGAACCTGGTCCGAGCCACACAAGTCACCCCATCTTGGATTCCCCTAGGTCTCTAGTTTTCAGAAATGCACAGGTTTGGTAGGTTTCCCTAGGTGGCGGCTGAGCTACAGGCCAAAATCTACAGGTAGGCACTTTGCAAAAAACACCTCTGTTTTCCTTCAAAAATGTGGCTGTGTCCACGTTGCGCTTTGGGGCGTTTCCTGTCGCGGGCGCTAGGCCTACCCACACAAGTGAGGTATCATTTTTATCGGGAGACGTGGGGGAACGCTGGGTGGAAGGAAATTTGTGGCTCCTCTCAGATTCCAGAACTTTCTGCCACAGAAATGTGAGGAACATGTGTTTTTTTAGCCAAATTTTGAGGTTTGCAAAGGATTCTGGGTAACAGAACCTGGTCCGAGCCACACAAGTCACCCCATCTTGGATTCCCCTAGGTCTCTAGTTTTCAGAAATGCACAGGTTTGGTAGGTTTCCCTAGGTGGCGGCTGAGCTACAGGCCAAAATCTACAGGTAGGCACTTTGCAAAAAACACCTCTGTTTTCCTTCAAAAATTTGGCTGTGTGCACGTTGCGCTTTGGGGCGTTTCCTGTCGCGGGCGCTAGGCCTACCCACACAAGTGAGGTATCATTTTTATCGGGAGACGTGGGGGAACGCTGGGTGGAAGGAAATTTGTGGCTCCTCTCAGATTCCAGAACTTTCTGCCACAGAAATGTGAGGAACATGTGTTTTTTTAGCCAAATTTTGAGGTTTGCAAAGGATTCTGGGTAACAGAACCTGGTCCGAGCCACACAAGTCACCCCATCTTGGATTCCCCTAGGTCTCTAGTTTTCAGAAATGCACAGGTTTGGTAGGTTTCCCTAGGTGGCGGCTGAGCTACAGGCCAAAATCTACAGGTAGGCACTTTGCAAAAAACACCTCTGTTTTCCTTCAAAAATTTGGCTGTGTGCACGTTGCGCTTTGGGGCGTTTCCTGTCGCGGGCGCTAGGCCTACCAACACAAGTGAGGTATAATTTTTATCGGGAGACGTGGGGGAACGCTGGGTGGAAGGAAATTTGTGGCTCCTCTCAGATTCCAGAACTTTCTGCCACAGAAATGTGAGGAACATGTGTTTTTTTAGCCACATTTTGAGGTTTGCAAAGGATTCTGGGTAACAGAACCTGGTCCGAGCCACACAAGTCACCCCATCTTGGATTCCCCTAGGTCTCTAGTTTTCAGAAATGCACAGGTTTGGTAGGTTTCCCTAGGTGGCGGCTGAGCTACAGGCCAAAATCTACAGGTAGGCACTTTGCAAAAAACACCTCTGTTTTCCTTCAAAAATGTGGCTGTGTCCACGTTGCGCTTTGGGGCGTTTCCTGTCGCGGGCGCTAGGCCTACCCACACAAGTGAGGTATCATTTTTATCGGGAGACGTGGGGGAACGCTGGGTGGAAGGAAATTTGTGGCTGCTCTCAGATTCCAGAACTTTCTGCCACAGAAATGTGAGGAACATGTGTTTTTTTAGCCAAATTTTGAGGTTTGCAAAAGAATTCTGGGTAACAGAACCTGGTCCGAGCCACACAAGTCACCCCATCTTGGATTCCCCTAGGTCTCTAGTTTTCAGAAATGCACAGGATTGGTAGGTTTCCCTAGGTGGCGGCTGAGCTACAGGCCAAAATCTACAGGTAGGCACTTTGCAAAAAACACCTCTGTTTTCCTTCAAAAATGTGGCTGTGTCCACGTTGCGCTTTGGGGCGTTTCCTGTCGCGGGCGCTAGGCCTACCCACACAAGTGAGGTATCATTTTTATCGGGAGACGTGGGGGAACGCTGGGTGGAAGGAAATTTGTGGCTCCTCTCAGATTCCAGAACTTTCTGCCACAGAAATGTGAGGAACATGTGTTTTTTTAGCCAAATTTTGAGGTTTGCAAAAGAATTCTGGGTAACAGAACCTGGTCCGAGCCACACAAGTCACCCCATCTTGGATTCCCCTAGGTCTCTAGTTTTCAGAAATGCACAGGATTGGTAGGTTTCCCTAGGTGGCGGCTGAGCTACAGGCCAAAATCTACAGGTAGGCACTTTGCAAAAAACACCTCTGTTTTCCTTCAAAAATTTGGCTGTGTCCACGTTGCGCTTTGGGGCGTTTCCTGTCGCGGGCGCTAGGCCTACCCACACAAGTGAGGTATCATTTTTATCGGGAGACGTGGGGGAACGCTGGGTGGAAGGAAATTTGTGGCTCCTCTCAGATTCCAGAACTTTCTGCCACAGAAATGTGAGGAACATGTGTTTTTTTAGCCATATTTTGAGGTTTGCAAAGGATTCTGGGTAACAGAACCTGGTCCGAGCCACACAAGTCACCCCATCTTGGATTCCCCTAGGTCTCTAGTTTTCAGAAATGCACAGGTTTGGTAGGTTTCCCTAGGTGGCGGCTGAGCTACAGGCCAAAATCTACAGGTAGGCACTTTGCAAAAAACACCTCTGTTTTCCTTCAAAAAATTTGGCTGTGTCCACGTTGCGCTTTGGGGCGTTTCCTGTCGCGGGTGCTAGGCCTACCCACACAAGTGAGGTATCATTTTTATCGGGAGACGTGGCGGAACGGTGGGTGGAAGGGAATTTGTGGCTCCTCTCAGATTCCAGAACTTTCTGCCACAGAAATGTGAGGAACATGTGTTTTTTTAGCCAGATTTTGAGGTTTGCAAAGGATTCTGGGTAACAGAACCTGGTCCGAGCCACACAAGTCACCCCATCTTGGATTCCCCTAGGTCTCTAGTTTTCAGAAATGCACAGGATTGGTAGGTTTCCGTAGGTGGCGGCTGAGCTACAGGCCAAAATCTACAGGTAGGCACTTTGCAAAAAACACCTCTGTTTTCCTTCAAAAATTTGGCTGTGTCCACGTTGCGCTTTGGGGCGTTTCCTGTCGCGGGCGCTAGGCCTACCCACACAAGTGAGGTATCATTTTTATCGGGAGACGTGGGGGAACGCTGGGTGGAAGGAAATTTGTGGCTCCTCTCAGATTCCAGAACTTTCTGCCACAGAAATGTGAGGAACATGTGTTTTTTTAGCCAAATTTTGAGGTTTGCAAAAGAATTCTGGGTAACAGAACCTGGTCCGAGCCACACAAGTCACCCCATCTTGGATTCCCCTAGGTCTCTAGTTTTCAGAAATGCACAGGATTGGTAGGTTTCCCTAGGTGGCGGCTGAGCTACAGGCCAAAATCTACAGGTAGGCACTTTGCAAAAAACACCTCTGTTTTCCTTCAAAAATTTGGCTGTGTCCACGTTGCGCTTTGGGGCGTTTCCTGTCGCGGGCGCTAGGCCTACCCACACAAGTGAGGTATCATTTTTATCGGGAGACGTGGGGGAACGCTGGGTGGAAGGAAATTTGTGGCTCCTCTCAGATTCCAGAACTTTCTGCCACAGAAATGTGAGGAACATGTGTTTTTTTAGCCATATTTTGAGGTTTGCAAAGGATTCTGGGTAACAGAACCTGGTCCGAGCCACACAAGTCACCCCATCTTGGATTCCCCTAGGTCTCTAGTTTTCAGAAATGCACAGGTTTGGTAGGTTTCCCTAGTTGGCGGCTGAGCTACAGGCCAAAATCTACAGGTAGGCACTTTGCAAAAAACACCTCTGTTTTCCTTCAAAAAATTTGGCTGTGTCCACGTTGCGCTTTGGGGCGTTTCCTGTCGCGGGTGCTAGGCCTACCCACACAAGTGAGGTATCATTTTTATCGGGAGACGTGGGGGAACGGTGGGTGGAAGGGAATTTGTGGCTCCTCTCAGATTCCAGAACTTTCTGCCACAGAAATGTGAGGAACATGTGTTTTTTTAGCCAGATTTTGAGGTTTGCAAAGGATTCTGGGTAACAGAACCTGGTCCGAGCCACACAAGTCACCCCATCTTGGATTCCCCTAGGTCTCTAGTTTTCAGAAATGCACAGGATTGGTAGGTTTCCGTAGGTGGCGGCTGAGCTACAGGCCAAAATCTACAGGTAGGCACTTTGCAAAAAACACCTCTGTTTTCCTTCAAAAATTTGGCTGTGTCCACGTTGTGCTTTGGGGCGTTTCCTGTCGCGGTCGCTAGGCCTACCCACACAAGTGAGGTATCATTTTTATCGGGAGATGTGGGGGAACGCTGGGTGGAAGGAATTTTGTGGCTCCTCATAGATTCCAGAACTTTCTGCCACTGAAATGTGAGGAACATGTGTTTTTTTACCCACATTTTGAGGTTTGCAAAGGATTCTGGGTAACAGAACCTGGTCCGAGCCACACAAGTCACCCCATCTTGGATTCCCCTAGGTCTCTAGTTTTCAGAAATGCACAGGTTTGGTAGGTTTCCCTAGGTGGCGGCTGAGCTACAGGCCAAAATCTACAGGTAGGCACTTTGCAAAAAACACCTCTGTTTTCCTTCAAACATTTGGCTGTGTCCACGTTGCGCTTTGGGGCGTTTCCTGTCGCGGGCGCTAGGCCTACCAACACAAGTGAGGTATCATTTTTATCGGGAGACGTGGGGGAACGCTGGGTGGAAGGAAATTTGTGGCTCCTCTCAGATTCCAGAACTTTCTGCCACAGAAATGTGAGGAACATGTGGTTTTTTAGCCAAATTTTAAAGGTTTGCAAAGGATTCTGGGTAACAGAACCTGGTCCGAGCCACACAAGTCACCCCATCTTGGATTCCCCTAGGTCTCTAGTTTTCAGAAATGCACAGGTTTGGTAGGTTTCCCTAGGTGGCGGCTGAGCTACAGGCCAAAATCTACAGGTAGGCACTTTGCAAAAAACACCTCTGTTTTCCTTCAAAAATTTGGCTGTGTCCACGTTGCGCTTTGGGGCGTTTCCTGTCGCGGGTGCTAGGCCTATCCACACAAGTGAGGTATCATTTTTATCGGGAGACGTGGGGGAACGCTGTGTGGAAGGAAATTTGTGGCTCCTCTCAGATTCCAGAACTTTCTGCCACAGAAATGTGAGGAACATGTGTTTTTTTAGCCAATTTTTGAGCTTTGCAAAGGATTCTGGGTAACAGAACCTGGTCCGAGCCACACAAGTCACCCCATCTTGGATTCCCCTAGGTCTCTAGTTTTCAGAAATGCACAGGTTTGGTAGGTTTCCCTAGGTGGCGGCTGAGCTACAGGCCAAAATCTACAGGTAGGCACTTTGCAGAAAACACCTCTGTTTTCCTTCAAAAATTTGGCTGTGTCCACGTTGCACTTTGGGGCGTTTCCTGTCGCGGGCGTTAGGCCTACCCACACAAGTGAGGTATCATTTTTATCGGGAGACGTGGGGAAACGCTGGGTGGAAGGAAATGTGTGGCTCCTCTCAGATTCCAGAACTTTCTGCCACAGAAATGTGAGGAACATGTGTTTTTTTAGCCAAATTTTGAGGTTTGCAAAGGATTCTGGGTAAGAGAACCTGGTCCGAGCCACACAAGTCACCCTATCTTGGATTCCCCTAGGTCTCTAGTTTTCAGAAATGCACAGGTTTGGTAGGTTTCCCTAGGTGGCGGCTGAGCTACAGGCCAAAATCTACAGGTAGTCACTTTGCTAAAAACAGCTCTGTTTTCTGTGATGTGTCCACGTTGTGTTTTGGGGCATATCCTGTCGCGGGCGCTAGGCCTACCCACACAAGTGAGGTATCATTTTTATCGGGAGACTTGGGGGAACATAGAATACCAAAACAAGTGTTATTGCCCCTTGTCTTTCTCTACATTTTTCCCTTCCAAATGTAAGACAGTGTGTAAAAAAGACGTCTATTTGAGAAATGCCCTGTAATTCACATGCTAGTATGGGCACCCCGGAATTCAGAGATGTGCAAATAACCACTGCTTCTCAACACCTTATCTTGTGCCCATTTTGGAAATACAAAGGTTTTCTTGATAGCTATTTTTTACTCTTTATATTTCAGCAAATGAATTGCTGTATACCCGGCATAGAATGAAAACCCACTGCAGGGTGCAGGTCATTTATTGGCTCTGGGTACCTAGAGTTCTTGATGAACCTACAAGCCCTATATATCCCCGCAACCAGAAGAGTCCAGCAGACGTAACGGTATATTGCTTTCAAAAATCTGACATTGCAGGAAAAAGTTACAGAGTACAACTTAGAGAAAATTTATGTTTTTTTCACCTCAATTTCAATATTTTTCTTTTTCAGTTGTTATTTTCTGTAGGAAACCCTTGTAGGATCTACACAAATTACCCCTTGCTGAATTCAGAATTTTGTCTACTTTTCAGAAATGTTGCGGTTTCTGGGATCCAGCGTTGGTTTCATGCCCATTTCTGTCACTGACTGGAAGGAGGCTGAAAGCACAAAAAATCGTAAAAATGGGGTATGTCCCAGTAAAATGCCAAAATTGTGTTGAAAAATTGGGTTTTCTGATTCAAGTCTGCCTGTCCCTGAAAGCTGGGAAGCTGGTGATTTTATCACCGCAAACCCTTTTTTGATGCCCTTTTCAGGGAAAAAACCACAAGCCTTCTTCTGCAGCCCATTTTTCCCATTTTATTGAAAAAAACGAAATTTTCACTGTTTTTTGGCTAATTTCTTGGCCTCCTTCTGGGGAACCCACAAAGTCTGGGTACCTCTAGAATCCCTAGGATGTTGGGAAAAAAGGACGCAAATTTGGCATGGGTAGCTTATGTGAACAAAACGTTATGAGGGCCTAAGCGCGAACTGCTCTAAATAGCCAAAAAAAGGCTCGGCACAGGAGGGGGAAAAGGCCTGGCAGCGAAGGGGTTAAGAGAGGTCCTAATTTTATTCCGTTTTGTCCATTGGAACCAGAGTACTAGGCAAATCAAAAATACCTTTTCAATGGAAAATGTGGCTAAAACATAATAAAAGAGTGATGACCTGTGTTTGGTGCAGCTTTCCATATGTACCCGCTTGTGGAAGTAAATCGGATGGTACAGTTTTACTTTTTTGTGTGGCTCTGGCCCATTGTCAGGCTATAAACGTTGCATTTGTGTGTGAGTTACAGTTTGTTTGACTATTTTGTGAAATATAAAATGTGAGCCTTACCATGACTGGTGAACTTCAGTATTTTTGGTTTTAGTTCATAACAATTGCTTTATGGTTTTGGGCCATTCTGTGGCAGAATTCCGAAATTCTAAATGGGGGTGTCAAACTGTGGACCCATACGTTTCGAGAGGAAAGTGGTAACGAAAGATTCCTTTTTTTTCAGAACCCCTAACAGTCAGATGCTGTCTCTTCTACTATAGTCTTCCAAGTTTCAATTTCCTGTACAGACGTCATATGCCATTATTCAAGTCCTTTGAGAGTTGCAGTGCTTTCCTCAGACAAGTGTAGGCGTTTATTAAACTCTGCAAAATTCCCTCTCCCTGGGATTTCTGCCACAGTCTTGGTTGTGTTCGCATTTACAGTGCCAGTCGACAGTTTAATGTCTGTCAGCCCCTTCGTTAAAGATTCATGCGTTAATTCAGGCACTCCCGTGGGTATTTTCAGGCAGCCCAGCTCTGTTTTGGTTTGCTGGACAACGCTTCCACAAAAAGGAGTTTCCTTGTGAGTTACCATTTAGGCATTGTGTGCATAGTGGTTGTGTTTGGGGCCAAAGGCCATCATGCAGTCCGCAATGCACTGCCCTGAGGTAAGGTGGCTGATGTTCGATGAAGCAGGCAGACCAACCTGCCCAAACGTTCTTAATGAAGTCAAGCCCCGGACGTTGGGGGGGTGGGGGGGGGGGGACAGTTGTTAACTCTACAAGGTATTGGTTCAGGTCGCCTATAAATATATATTCAACGGGATTGTCACCAGACAGGACCAACAGGACAAACAACCACTTGGCACAGCAGAGATCGTCCTTGCTCTGTGGACCGATCCTTAACTCAGTGTTGACAACAGAGCTACACCTCACCTGTCAAAGACATCAGGACTACCTCCCACTTGTCACACGCAGCAGACATACCTCCCACTTGGTCAAGATAATAAAACTGTGCATTATTCTGCTGAATTATCAAGGGTGTAACCTTCTGTCCGGTTACCTGTCTTTCAGTCTGTCTGTCTACATCTACCCATTCCAAAGAGTCCTGGGAAAGATGGACTTAATGACCTGGGATTTTGCAAGCCATGGTGCCACACTGTGGGTGCCTTGTGGAAAGAGGTCCTAAGAGATGAGTCTGGTGGTATCAGGAAAAAAAAGATGGAGCTTCACACAAGGGGACTGGTAACACCAGATGCATAGTGCAGAGAACATTGATGGAGACCAACAGAATCCAAGCAAGATAAGAACACATCTGCCCCAGGTTAAGGGCAACAAGGAAACAAGAATCCAGGGAAACATGATCCTTTGGAATCTAAATCAGGCACAATGTAGCCCAGACAAGAAACAACAATCAAAAAGACACTACACTATCAAGGCTCTGACATGAAGCAGCATTTTCAATAAAGCTAAACAGTCCATTGCTCTACAACAACATTGGCACAGCTGGCATGGTTTAGTCAAAGAGACACAAGATCTGAACCACCCGCCACACCTTAGTCTCCAGAGCAACAGGAAGGGTTAGCTCATGGCCCAACTTTCACTCACACTCGTTTAGTTGGATTGTTAAAAGATTAGCCAGTTTAGGAACTGCATCACCCACTTTACTTGGGCAGGAATGACTGTTTGTTCTATTCCTTCCATGAACGCCCTATGTTATGTCAACGCACCATCATCAAATCTGTCTGCTCACAAGAACCTAAAGGCACTAAGAGGCTGTTGGCACATGCATCACATCACATCGCTACGCGTAGCACACAAGGTAGATCTACTTGATGAGATAAACTTTATGACTTGCGACGGATAAATTCCCTGTTCACGCATCTGTTCCATCCACAATTAAAAGAGCCTCTCACATCTTATAATACTCCAGTGTGAAAACATCTCCTATTTGTGACTCAGTCTGCCCAGCATTTCCACTCCATTGGCTCTATACACTGTGCGTGGGGGACCAGCAACTAAGAATTGGGGCTGATGTGGAAGCAAATCATGCTATCTGTGCCAGCATGCTGCAGTGCTTAAGTTGTTTTTAAAAAAAATAAGCGACAGGGCCCTTTTCAGGAACCACTGGCACAAAAAGCGCCATTGTCGTTGTCAGGAACCACCGGCACAAATTAAGCACTGGCCTACTGTTCAGTTAGTGCTCTTCCTACAAGCATTTCATGTGTGGCCTGTCAAAAGTGGTACTGACCAGAAACCACTTAAAAATGTCAGAGGCCAAACGAATCTTAGCCCATCTGCACTAGGTGCCACTGTGCCAGTCTGATTCTGGCAGCGATTCACACTCTACACTGTATCTGTGTGTGCTATAGACAGTATCTCATTTGTAAGATATTTTCGAGGTGCAGTACTATTTTTTGGAGCGCAATCAATCACCCTGGTGAACAGATGACTGCACCAGAGCTTGTCGTGCTGTAGTTAAATGCTGTGAGAGACAAATCTTTGTACATTACTTTATTACGGGTCTCAACTGTCTACTTAGAAGGGAATCCTTGCTGTTTACCTGCCAGCTGACAGATTCCCAATAGAGGGCCCGTGTCACGTGCCCAGTCTTTTACATACACCAGGCAGTGCTTAATTCGTGCCTGTTTTTTCCGGTGCTGAGCACCGGCACTTATTTTTCGGGACCGGCGCTTATATTCTGCCTCAAGCATTTACTGCAGCAAAAGACACATAAAAGAAAGGCGGGGGGAAGACAAAGACGAAAAAGCATCACAATGGGAGAAAGCTGCAAGAGTGAGCTGAAGGGGCAGGGGGTGGCTTTCGCTGAATTAAAGTGGCCCGAGATGGCTTCAGGATTACACTGCCTCAGTATTCCGTGCTCGCACATTTAAATGCAGCAGCCACGTGTTTAAGAGGAGAGCTCTGGGCACAGCACGTTTTTATTTACAAATAATGTACTGACACCAGGGTTCCCAGAGCGAGCATTGATCTTCATAGGTCTAGGAGTAACTTCCACGCACAGAGTGCAGCTCTGCATGTGGACACACAGTTAAGGTGCTACACTCACAAAAGCAACAATCACAAGGCAGCTTTACTGCATGAGCAAAGAGGACTCTGACTAGGGTCCTAGGATGCCATCTTAAGGTTTTCCAGGGCACGGCAAGACATGCTTTGGGACACCCTGCTCAGAAGAGCTTAGAATGTGTTACCTGTTATGAATTCGTGTACTCGTGATGCCAACAATACTGAATTATGGTATTACACTTTCAGATATGGGGGTACCAAACAGCTGAAAACCCAAGCTGCCCTGCGTGAGACAGAGGCAAAGACAGGTGAAATGAAAGGGAGTAGTGAATAGACAAATAGCAATAGAAAGACAGAGGTAAAGAGAGAGTAAGGGAAGTGAGATGAGATGAGGTAAAATGGGAGAGTGAAATATCTTTATTTGTACATTTTAACTGCTAAAACTGCCTGAAAGAACAACAGAAAAGGATGGGCAGGCCGAGTATTCCGAGTTGTCCAACTAAAAATAAAACTGTTACGCACGTCGTTGTCACTTTTCCTGGGGGCCTCGTGGAAGGTGGGGGCTGCGGCAGTTGTCCACTTTGCCCATGCCTTAAAACTGTTCTTTTAAAGGCCCCCAGTTAAGGTGGGCAGATGTCTGCTTCCCCCTGCAGTGTATGTTCTCAGCATGAATGAGTCTTCATGACCTGTCCACTGCGCTCCATCTTTTGAGGAAAAGAAGCTATGTAGTGCCAATCAGTATTCCACATATCGTTATCTCCAAAGGTTTCCTCTGCTCTGTTTCACCACATTTACAAAAAGGCAGTATGCCGCATGCCCTAATACTCAAAGTTACAATTTCCAAGATCAAGATATACGTTAACGAATTAGCTATTCCTACCTGGAACACAATTTCATTTTCTGTTGGCAGTCTTGTCTAAGTCTGCTGTACAGTGGCACCTATTTCTAGCTTTTGAAAACATTTTTAGCAGTGTGTCATCGACACTGCTTCCAGCACTAAACAGTAACAAGCATTGGCAAAGACAGTCAGTCACAGCTTTAAATAGCTGATCTTTGGAAATGTTTATTTGGACGGTCATGCAAATAAAGCCACCGAAAAGCATGCACACCAACGCAGGGCAAGCTTGGAATGGGTTTCCTATTAAAATATGCCCATTTCAAGATAGCTGCACAACACAGTGTTCTCAAAATAATTGTTTACTACCACAATTTGTTGTATAGATGAGGTATTATGAGTAAAATGTAAAAATGAATTGAAAAGAGAGAGAAGAGTTTGCACAATCTAAGTGTCATGCAAAAGTTGTGTTTTAATTAATCAGTTCTCTTGTTTAAACATTTCAAAACAGAATGGAAAAGTGACAAACAAAGTAAATACACAATAACCAGTGCAAGAAGTGGTGCAGTGACAGGTACATGAGAAGGTGAAGTGTAAACTGGTTAAAGTATACACAATACAACATCCTAGTAATTTAGCTGCATGGAGACAGGTGTACATACCCACAGGTAATCAAACATATATTACAATCTGTGGACAAATGGAGCTTTGCTGTTTTAACCCCTCTTTTCGGCTTTACTGCAGGAACGTCATCAAGATATGGCTGAGCTACTTCAAAGAGTCACCATTCAACAGTTTTAGTGTGCTGGAGTCTCCAGAACAAGTGAAACATGCACAGCCCGTCTAACTCTGCGAGGAGTTTCCTCTGAGACCAGGAATTAAGTTATATTCAGTCGATCCCATCTGGTTTAGTCAGAAATAAGATTTCAAAGCGCACTGGTAGACAGTCGCTCAATTAACATTTGATGACACATACCCCTGTCACGATCTGCACCTGTGCATGTCTCATGATGTTTGCCTGATGACGCATGTGCACCTGAGTGTGCGTGATGGCGCATTCTCACGTATGCATTATTATGCAGCTCGATGTTTTATTTACCATTCTAAGATATCCCAACGATCCTAATGCAGTAAAATAATACAAAGCAAATAATTAAATAGGCACAATAGCACATTTTAAGAAAGGAACCAACTGGCATCAGCAAGGCCCAAAACATACTGAAAAAGAGGAAGCAACACACGAGCTCCGGAGGACTGGGAAAATGTGAGAGAGATGGACAGGAGCGGCTCCTCCAAAATGTGGCTCCTCCACCCCCGCCATCAGCAGCAGCTGCAACATATGATTATTATGTTTTTACTGTAAAAGGGGTGGGGCCAAGGACGTAATAGGGACACAGGGATGCACGCTAGGCTCTCTCCAACCTGGAAATGCAGTGCCGGGTTAGAGAGAGCAGGCAGAGGCTCCCACTCTGCCTCAGAGCACCCTTGCTGGGCGCTCTGTCCAATCCTAACGCTCATTTCATGCTGCCAGCAGCATGAAAGCAGCATTAGGATTGGACGCAGGGCAGGCTGGAGCCTGTGCCTGCAGTGGAGGACCGGAGCGTATCACCATGGCAAAAAAAGGTACTTTTAAAAAATTATTATATTTTTTTTGTCGTCCCCCACCCTGCCCCTTTCCCTCCACGGGTGCAACTGGGAGAGGACAAGAAAACATATGAATTCCATTTGACTGCTGAAACATATAAAATAGCCTGCCTTGATTAATCTTTAGAAGAATTCAATTAATCTAATCAGAACAATCTGAGACTGGAATGCTCCTTTGTTGGTGCAAAAATAAGTATAGTGAAGAAAGCCACAGAGTTAAGAGCAGGGAAGTGAGATAGACAAGAAAGATATCTAATCAAGAGGAAGGGGCTGATCCTAAGCCCACTTTGTGTATATTGGATAATATGCCTGGCTGACAGACAGCTAAAGTTGTCTGCACCTCTGACCTCAGAAAAAGGGTAAGAAGTATACTGAGCAATAAAACCAATTCCCCTGAATGCAAGTCAACTACGTATGTCTGTTTACAAGCACCTTTAGTTGTCTCCCACAGGTTATATCATAGCAAAACAGAACAAATTAAGAGACACAATCCATCAGCCCTCTCAGCCATTCATTGATGGGGATGCCACTCACAGTTTCGAACCTCCCACATTACACCCATTATGTGTTGGAATTGTCAAACATGTTGTATGGAGCCTGCCCATGTTAGTTAGCATTTCATTGGTGGAGCAGATGTTTATGTCTGTGTGAAGATATACGCTCTGCACAGCCAAGGAGACCCTGTATGGTCACTGCCAAGATCAATGTAGCCCTTACACCGTCCACAATGGTTCGCCAGCCCCAACACATGCATGCCCTCCAAATAAATATTTTATTAGAGACAAGCTGAAAGACTGGAGAAACAATCATTGCCCTGCAATCACTCCCCTGCACACAGACTAGCAAGATTTGTCCCTTGCTCACAGGGGCATAGCTTGGTCAGTAAGTTTGGGGGGGGGTGAGCTTCAGATTTTCCGACAATCAGGCTGGCATAAAATGGTTAAATACATTCTTTATATGACAAGCAGGGTGCATGAGAGGGACAATAGGGCCAGTGGAAAGAGAAAGGAATGTGGATTGGTAGGGGTACTAAGTGAGGGAAAACACAATGGGCCCGATTTACTACAAAGTGGCACAGCGTGTTGCTGGGCCAACATGTGCAGCCCCGTGCTGCATCATGTTAGAAATGCAGGGATGCACCATATTTACTAAAATACAGTGCACCCTGGTATTTCCCCCTGCGCCGGTGCTAAATATAGCTGCCAGCGCCAACGCAGACATCCTTGCACCATAGTGCAAGTGTGTCTCAGTTGAAAGGAATGATTGTGTATGTACCGAAAGGTGTCCCTTCCTGAAAATAAGCAATCTACAATGGTGATTTGGCACTTCTATGTGTGCTGCAGAATGCAGCACACACAGAAGTAGCAAACTGTAATCTTTGAATGATTGTTTGTGTGCAGGAAGGAAGGCCTTCCTGCACATAAACAATCATTCATGGCCTTTTGCTCTTTCTATGTGTGCTGCAGAATACAGCACACATGGAAAAAGCAAAAACAAGAGGAATAAAAAATTCCTCCTAGTTATGCCATGCTAATGCCACCCCTAGGGTGGTGTTAGTTTGTGGCGTTGCCACAGATTTCAGACTTCTTGTAAATCTGTGGCAACATCAAAAGCAATGGGTGTTGCAGTGGAATGCTCACAGCAACACCCATTGCACATCCTGTGATGCAGAAAACGGCATCAGAGGGGCCTATATTTACAAGGTGGCATTGAGCCACAAAAGGTGGCCTAGTGCCACCTTGTACAGCGCCACCAGAGTGTCACAAAAAGTGACGCTCCGGTGGCGCAAGGGCCTTGTAAATCTGGCCCAATATTTTGTAACATTATCAATATTTTTGACAGCTTTAAAAACTGAGAGGAAGAGAATATCTGTGCGTTTTTGTCTGAATGTATGTAAAAATTCCTGATGAAATCTGGAAGACATCTCACCATACCCGACTGAAAGAATCTGTACCCAACTATTTATTAGAACATTTATTTATTAGAGGGTGTAGCTCTCCCCCCTTGAAGATACACCCTTGCTTTCTGAAATCGAGCCAGTGCTGTCCAAACTCTAGGGCTACCTAGAGCTGTGATGTGCTGCTATGTGTTTCTCCCATTTGAAGGAGGAATGATCACAAAAATTGAGTCTAACAGTAACACACGCCAGTGCACTTTTGAAATAAAAACTGAGCAGGTAGCATTATCCGAATTGTGGCAACAGAGCAGTGCTTCTCTGGAGTGACGTCTTGCAGGATGGGAGATAACCTGGGGATGGAGGATTACATAAGGAAAGATGAATGTCAGCTTGAGGTTAGGTGTGTGATGTCTTGGGCCATACTATGACAGCTAATGGGATCTATATAAAAGGTTTAGAGAAAGGAATGTTCCGGGCAATATCAGCCAAATAATTGGATGAATTACTCTCACTCTTAAGTGTGATGGATCACGATGTGACTTTCATCCAGGAGTTTTCTAAGAAATTGCAAAATATGAGATATCTCCTCGATATAGGTTGTTTGTTTAATCTGTATGTGCCAGAATAGTTTTGATAAATCGAAAAAGAGATGTTTAGATCGCCTGGATTTGGGAAATATTTCTGTAAAAGTTAAAATAATGCTAACTTTGGACACCTGGAAAAGCATTAGGGTGATAGGATAAGAGTACTGTAGGTGCAAGCCTTTGCGATGCAGCCATTGTCAAATAAAGAAATGTTCCTCTATGTGGAAAGAGTTTCAGTGTCCTGCTATTTGGAGTCATGGTGTTTTTAAATGTTTTTTGGGGGTTGCCTTAGGTCAAGAGCCCCATTCCCTGCTCAGGAAGTTGTAGGACTTATTCCCAATCAACAAGTAATAAAACATAATATTAAATGGGAGAAATAGAGATGAAAAGCCATAGCCTTGATTTACAGTTTGGCACAAAGATGACAATGTATCCTGTTTGCCAAACCCTAGGTCTGGCGATCTTATTTAAAGTGGGGCGAACCATAAGTATTCCTTCGACGGAGCCCCGTTGGTGCTGTCACTATAATACTTCATCCGATGACCAAATGGAGTAACGGCTGTCGCAGGTAGGAATTTTTACCATCTGCTATATTTAAGGTGGATGACTTAAGTATTTTTGACTGCCATCACCACCAGGAAAAAGCTGGCAGTAAGGGACTGAAAAACACAAAAATGAGCCCCATACCCTTGGCGAAAACTCCCAGGGTGAGGGGGACATTAGTGTTTTTTCAAAAACAAGACACACTTTTGGCCATCATGGCTGATGGTACCATCCATTTAACTTTCCTTCATTGACAGGAACTTACAGTAACAGCAGTCAATGTAGAGAGTTGTCCACAGGATTGGCAAACTCTCAATCAGGGTTAAATATAGATTACAAGAACTAGGAAAGAGACAGAACAAACGTACAGAGACAAACCAGGATGAGTGCAGTAGGTAAGGTGTAGAATGCCTGTGGGTTAATCTCAAATATCAGCACTATCAAGCAAAACTCAATAGTCGTATTATCCAGGTTACCATAGAGAACAAAATACATTGACCCAGCAACATGATCACACTTATTCACAATTTACAGTAAGGGTTTATCCATCTGTGCCTGCAGCAAATAACTTTTGTCCTCAAATTAATACAAATGAATTTGCTTATCCAATAAGCAGCAGTTATTCGCAGGAGCAATATTGATCTCTTAAACTGAACATATAGGCCATCATTACGACCCTGGTAGTCGGCGACTTCCCATGCACAACAAGAATCACCGGGGCACTTTTTTGGGAAAATCTCATGATGATTCGTCAAATGGTGCTGAAGATATACGCAAGTCAAAAAATACTTTTTCTATGGAAACATGGTCTGAACTATAACTACATACTGGCGACTGGCAGTAGGTAATACATATATACATATATGTGTGTGTGCGTGTATATATATATATATATATATATATATATATATATATATATATATATAAGCTAGTTATAGTTAAAACCATTTTTACCATAGACGGAGCATTTTGATATTTTGCCAATAACTTTGGCGCTGTTTAAAATTTATACTTTGGTCAATTCAGTTGCTGTCTGAAAACGCGTTTTCCCCTTTCTATGTCATTGGGATTTTTCAATTTTTTTAAACACGACTTCAGTTCAAACTGCTGAGCAGAATTACACCAAATTTGGCAGAAAGCTAGATCTTGGTCCCAAAAGCACACTTTTTGTGATTTGGTGTAAATCCATTCAGTAGTTTTGGAGAAATTAGAGTTTAAAAAATATAGATATATAGTGACGCTGATCCTCCGCTGATCCAACTGTCCCTGTGCAGATATTTGATTGGCTGTCAACACTTCAAGCAGGTAGTGTTGGCAGCCATAGAAAAAAAATGTAAGAAAAAAAAGGGACCAGGATAGGGACCCAGCCAGGGCTAAAAAGCTGTTTTTAAAAAAAATAAAAAAAATACATTTTGATGGTTCTACTCCTGGTGTGGCTATGGTCTCTTCCGTTATTTAATTTATTTTAAACTTCAAAAGTTAAAAGTTCATACTGAAAGGTGTTCTCACTCATTTTAAATGACAAACTTTTCTTTTTAGTTTGTTCTTAAATATTTCATTCTACTATATCATTCATTGAAGCCTAAATCACTATCTCTCTCTCAATCTCTCAATTACTCTTTCTCTGTCTCTCTATCTCTCTCTCCCTCTCTCTCTCTCTCTCTCTCTTTCTCAGGGTTGGGTGGTTACGCATAACTCATGCCCTATGGTAACTATAACTTGCGCCCTCTTCATGCATAGTTTTTTCGTCAAAAACTTTTCTGTAAATATTACATTAATATATCAATGATGTTAACAAAGATGTCATGAGTGCCGTAATTTGTGGGGTAATTAGCAGTGCATGATGATGGTGTGAGTTACAGTTACCTTAGGGCACAAGTTATAGTTACTTAAAATAACTAACTGCTGAATTGAATTTCTATGGTTTTGTACATTTAAAATGTGAGCCTAACTATAACATCCCTGTAACCTTTTGTCTTTAAGTGAATTTCTATGTTTTTTAAAATTCTATTTCTATGGTTTTGTATGAGTGAATTCAGAACCTTTATAACGTCCCTGTAACCTTTGTTTTTTAAGTGAATATATATATATAATATTATATGTAAAAATTTAAACTGTTGGAAAATGGGTTATTGGTAAGGGCAGGTAGGTACCTACACTTAGCAATAGGCCACTAACCTCCACTAAGGTCCAGTTAGGTCTCAGTAAATTAAACCCAGCTCAACCCTTGGTAGCTTGGCAACGAGCGTCAAGGCTTAACTTAGGAGACAGAGTGTAAAGCATTCAAATATTACAAAACAGTAATTAAATAAAACACAGGAAACAGTTTAAAAATCCAAAACCAATTTATAAAAATAGATTATATTTTTATCTTTAAAATTACACCACAACTAATAAAATCGGATAAGGGGAACTGGAGATATGAATTTTTAAAGAATTATTATTTTTTTTGCGCCTAGAAACAAAAAGCGCCAATCAGGTCATCTGGTTGCACCTCGACTGGGGTAAAGTCAAAGTTTCAGGCCGACCGCGATGGAGCCCTGCTCGGCTACAGGCCGCGGGAGGCCTCGGTTAAAATGTTACCTTCACACTTAGGCGGTCATTCCAACCCTGGCGGTCAATGACCGCCGGGTTGGAGGACCGCGGGAGCACCGCCGACAGGCCGGCGGTGCTCCCAAGGGCATTCCGACCGCGGCGGTAAAGCCTCGGTCGGACCGGCAACACTGGCGGTCTCCCGCCAGTGTACTGCCGCCCTTTGGAATCCTCCAAGGCGGCGCAGCTAGCTGCGCCGCCGAGGGGATTCCGACCCCCCCTACCGCCATCCAGTTCCCGGCGGTCCACCCGCCGGGAACCGGATGGCGGTAGGGGGGGTCGCGGGGCCCCTGGGGGCCCCTGCAGTGCCCATGCCACTGGCATGGGCACTGCAGGGGCCCCCGTAAGAGGGCCCCTACAAGTATTTCACTGTCTGCTTGGCAGACAGTGAAATACGCGACGGGTGCAACAGCACCCGTCGCACCTTCCCACTCCGCCGGCTCGATTACGAGCCGGCTTCATCGTGGGAAGGACGTTTTCCCCTGGGCTGGCGGGCGGCCTTTTGGAGGCCGCCCGCCAGCCCAGGGGAAACCTCAAAATACCCACCGCGGTCTTCCGACCGCGGTACGGTATTTTGGCGGCTCCCGCCGGGCGCGCAGTGACCGCGCCCGGCGGGAGTCAGAATGACCCCCTTAGTCTTTTTTTCGAAGATTTTCTTCAGCAGGACGAACCTGCCAGTCCAATCCGACCTCCTGGAGCCCTTCTCCGGATACTCGATGCAGGAATCCTCGGTGGAGATTTTTACCTTCGGACTTAGTCGTTTTTTCGAGGTGAAAATCCTTCGACCGGGGTAAACCTGGATCTTGACCCGACGTCCATGGAGCTCTTCTCGGATATGCTGGCTGGGAGGTCCCGGTCAACTTTTTACCTTCGGACTTAGTCTCTTTTTCAGAGATTTTCTTTACCGGGACGAACCAGCAAATCAGGCCAGGTCGCGGTTGAGGCAAGCTGGCTAGAGTTGCCGTGGCGGGTCGGTCCCTCTATGGAGCTTTTTTTACAAAAGTTGTCCAAACTTCTCCAAACTTCTGGGGCTTCTCCCAGATGTCCTTTTAAGGTTCTTTTGAGGTCCACAGCTCACCCCAAGGGTCCAGAAGTTCTGAGATGGTCCTTGGGGGGTGCGGACTAGAACTCCCAGAATGCAGCTGGCGCAAACTCCTTTTTGGCCACTGGACAGTGGTCAGCTGGTCGCTTCCTTTAGGAGTTGGTGCAGGGGACTCTGGATAGCAATTTTTCACCTGTAGCAAACAGGGAGTCCCTCCTTGAACCAGTTGAAGCCAGGCAAAGTCATTTTTGTGGTGAAGCCCAAGTGTGCAGGTGGTGCAGTCCTTCTGAGTGCAGGTTCCAGGTGCAGGCCAGGGGTCCAGCAGGGCAGTCCTTCTTCTTCTGTTGTTCTTCCTTGTTGGATGTGGTAGAGAACTGAGGTGTGGGTGCAGGTCTGCCAGTTGTATCCTTGCTCCTGGGTGAAAAGCAGGGGGGTCCTGGTTCTCCAATCAGGTGCAGGGTCCTTCCTCCTGTGATGACCACTTCCTGGGAAGTGTGGCAAAAATCAATCCCAGGAGGCAACATTCTCTAAAAATCCATCATGGCTGAATCTGATTTTTGGAGGTTACATCTGGCTGAGCCCACCCACTGGTGTGGCCAAAAATCATAAACACACCCCTCTCCTGCCCTCTCCTAATCTAATCAAGGGGGCACCTAGTTGTCTGGGGTTGCAGGATGTGGGGGTGTTGCTGGTTGCTCCAAATGTCCTTCTCTGCCTTTGAAGACCAGTTTGGCAGCCCTCCCCCTTCCTGACTCACCATCTGCTGAGGGGAGATTCCCTCCCACAGGCACATTCCTTTGTGTGAAGCCAGGCCACTTCACACCTCATCAAGGCAGCTTGGTCAAGCTGCTCAAGGCTGGCCAATCAGAGCACAGCAGCAAAAACAATGCAGGGCTGAAATTGGCAACTTTTTAGGTAAAGTTTAAAACTCGTTACCTGAACAAGTTATATTAAATCCAACAACTGGAAGTTGTGGGATTTATTACAACAATTAATTTGATACCAAACTCTTGGTATGCATCATTTAAGGAGACTTTAAAAATTAAAATAAAGTCTCCCCATTTTAGCCTATGAAGGCCATTTACTACAATGAGGGAAAAACGAATTTGGCTGTTTTTACCTCACCAGGGCTTATAAAACTATTTTTATAAGGTCCCTGCTTATAGTTACATGGCACCCAGCCCTAGGGGCACATAGGGCACACCTTAGGGGTGACTTATATGTAAAAATAAGGTAGTTTAAAACTTTGGAACTACTTTTAATTCCAAAGTCGAATTTGCATATAACTTTAATTTAAAAGCAGCCAGCAAGGCAGGCCTGCCTTTAAAATTACACTGGGCACCTCAGCAGTGCACCTATGGGTGCACTACCTATGCTGTGGTCCCTAAACCTACATGCCCTACCATATACTAGGGACTTATAGGTAGGTTAACTTAGCCAATTATAATTAGCCTAATTAGCATATCCATTTTACACAGAGCACAGGCCCTGGGACTGGTTAGCAGTACCCAGGGCACCATCAGAGTCAGGAAAACACCAGCAAAAAGTGGAAAATGGGGGCAAAAAGTTAGGGGGCCTCTGCAATCAGTCCTGTTTTCTCACATAAACCAAATACATCATTAAACAATTCAAATATTAGATATGATCTATAGGTGTTCAATACATTCATCATCAACAAAAACAAACAGCACACCTCAAATACCTGATTTCAATGCTTTACAACTTAAAAATCAGACAGACACCAAAAACTTTGAAATTGCAAAGAGGACACATGGACTAATATCAGACTATTGCAACCTGGTATTCGGTGTTCAATTCCAAATAACCAACACAACGGCGTTACCCATTTACATCACACTCTCCTATAAGCATCACAAAAAATAAGACATGACTGTCAGTTTCCACATGATGCATGCATGCAGGGCTTATCTTGCAATCTTGTTCAGAGGAGGGAACACATACTCGAAAAAGATACTTTTGATAAGATTCCCAATCTAAACTTTATATGAAGTGTTTTGGCTGAGAAAGGTTTCCAAAAATCCCAATATTACTCAAATTTATAGTCAGATTTGGTTGCTAAGAATGTATTGGTCTGTCGACTTCTGAAGGATGACGTCTGCGGTTTCGCAAGTGTATAGCATGAAAATCTCTCCTTTGCGATCGGCACGTGAATCAAGAGATGTTGTATTAGTCCAAATTTCAGAAAGCCACAATTTTGGCACACTATGCTTTCACATCTCAACCAAGGGATTTTGTTTGTGTGCAGTCTTCTAATAACATTGGGCCAGATGTAGGAAGCCTTTTGTGCCTCGCAAACGGCGAAAAACGCAGTTTGCGAGGCGCAAAAGGCCAAACGCGATGCACAACCACAAATTGTGAGTCGGTACCGACTCGCAATTTGAGGCTGCGAATCGCAAATAGGAAGGGGTGTTCCCTTCCTAATTGCGACCGCATCGCCATACTGAGTTGCTTTGGGACCGCGAATGCAGTCGCAAACCAACTCGAAGTTACCATCCACTTGAAGTGGATGGTAACTCATTCGCAAAAGGGAAGGGGTCCCCATGGGACCCCTTCCCCTTTGTGAATGCAAAAAAAAAAAAAAGAATTCAGAGCAGGCAGTGGCCCTATGGACCACTGCCTACTCTGAAAAAATCGAAACCAAATGGTTTCGGAAGTATTTTCTTTTTGCAGCTCGTTTTCCTTTAAGGAAAACGGGCTGCAAAAAGAAAAAAAAACTGCTTTATTAAAAAAGCAGTCACAGACATGGTGGTCTGCTGTCTCCAGCAGGCCACCATCCCTGTGAGTGCATGGACTCGCTATGGGGTCGCAAACTGTGACCCACCTCATTAATATTCATGAGGTGGGTCTTTGCGACCCCATAGCGAGTCGCAGAAGGTGTCTGAGACACCTTTCTGCATGCACTTGTGCGACTTGCAAAATGAAGATGCTCTATGTTACAAAAATGATGTCTCTTTTGATATTTGTTCTAGCAACCCATGATAATCAAATTTCCTTACAGCAAAAGAGTCAAACTCTTTTACTCTTTCCCGAGGACTCCCACTCAGCATTATTTTGCCTCTAAATTTTTAATAAGAATTAAATGCCAGCAAGTTATTCTTTTGTGCATTTATCTCCAACCCACAGGTAGTACAAAATAGGGCAAATCTCTAGAGTAATGTATAGAGCCCTTCCACGGTTTTGGAGATTAACTAGGTGTCATCTGCCAGCAGAAGAGCTGGCACCTTCCTACTAGCTAAAGCAGGAGAATGGATAGCACAATTAAGTTAGAAATCTATAGATCTGTTAATAAAAAGGAGAAAAAGGTTAGGCACCATGACGCACCTTTGTCGAACCCCTTTCTTGACAGCACATTTTAAGGTCATCCTTTGGATCCCACCTAGCCTGGGTGAAGTTCTCAACATGCAGCCACCTAAGTGTATCTAGTAGGTCCAAAGGAACTCCTGCAGTCGCCACAGGCAGTTCACCTAAAGTGTTCTGAAGAAGGTAACCCAGGAAAAAATGTCCTGACATACTAAAGTTAATAGAAGGTGCACCCAGACTTTTTGGGCAATGCTAGAGAGAGTTTCGAACCCCAGCAAGGACGAACTCTGATGAGACATGAAAAGTGGATGTACCCACTCTGTGAATGCCTCATTGAATGATACAAGATGCTGAAGAAGGGATTACCTGACAAAGTAAGCATGCAAGTCCATACATAGGGTGATGGAGTAGTGACTGGGCACCTATCAGACTTTTTGGAAAGTGGTCTGTTCCACAGCAAGCCTTTCACCCCAGAATTTTGGGCATGTTGTAGTGTTCCTACAGTGCCATGGAAAATTCCTCTTGGCAATAGTAAGGTGGAAAATACAAATAATAGGCCATTTAATCTACATCTTTATTGTCCTTCATGGAAGATGTATCAGATGTCTATAAATCAGTCCAGGACTCCCTTGTTACACTGTTTGATGCTGGTCTTGCGTTTCAGAGTAGGGGATGGAATGGACAAAGTCACTTGACCCCTCCAGGCTCTTCTCTGTGCAAGTAGTTCTTGTTCAGGTTGGTCTTTGTAAGCAATTGGGTAACTGGTTGAGAAGATGAAAACTTTCTCTAGCAGCAACCACAATTATTGTTAGGGTGATGCCACAAGCAACCCCAAATAAACATTTGCCTAACCCCCCCAGTAGCTTGGCACAAAATCAGTCAGGCTATACTTAGAGGCAATGTGTAAAGTATTTAGCAGTATGTCAAATAGTAATAAAGAGAAACACAACACAAGAAAAATCCCACTCCACTTTAGAAAAATAGAGTAAAATGTAATAATTAATTTAAGAATAAAAAGACAAAAATACAATCACTAGAACTGAAGATGTGCAATTTTAAATATTTAAGTAAAAATAGCTCCAAAAAGACCAAAGCGCCACTTGTGGCTATCTTGTTATGCAAGACCGGGTCAAAGTCGCAAATTCAGGTCGACTGTGGTGAAGCACAGGCCTGATACAGGGACCAATTTGGTCCTAATGAAGGACTTACCTTCACAGTCCATTGCAAAGAATTCCATTGGCTGTGGAAGGGGCCACAAAAACCCGGGAGAACTTCAAAGATGGCTGTCAAAGTAGAGCAAAAAGCAGGCCGGACGTCATGGACAGTCATAGCTGTGGCATGAAGATCCTGTCAGGTGTGGCAGATGATGGTGACTGGAGCTTTGCATTGGTGGTCCCTGTGTGCTGTTGATGCTTTAGCGCGAAGGGGTGATCTCGCACTGCCGGGTGTAGGAATTCAGGTTGGTTGGAATTTTGTGTTTTCCAGACAGTGCAAGGTCTTGGTGCAAATGTGCCCATTCGCAAGGAGCCGAAAAATTTCAGAGGAGCTCATCTGAGGCCACACCAAGAGTCCAGGACCTGAGGGCACCACTTGGGGGTCAGAATTTCACTCCAGCAGAGGCCAGCAGGGCCCAGGCAGGTTCAGGCAACATGTCAGTCGGGCAGTTACAGAGAGCTTCTGGGGTGTGTTAAGTCCCTGTAGCTCAGAGCAGGAGGTCAGTTGACTGACCCCGGCAGTCACTTCAGCCTGGGAGGAAGGGTGCAGGTCCAGTCTTCCTTTTCAGCAAGCAAGCAGCAGAGCATCAGTGTAGGAGGGCAACAGAGGGCAGTCCTTCTGGCAGCAAAGCCACACAGCAGCCATTCTGTAGCATCCACAAGTCTAGTAGTGTACTGAAGAACTGGGTGTAAGGGTTCAGTATTTATACCTAGGGCCCACTTTAAAGAAGGAGATAGTTCTGTGGGTTTTCACCCCCCACCCCAAAGTGTGAGGCATCCCCAACCTCCTTGCCCTGTACCCAGCTTATCTGGGGTCACAAAAGACCTATGTGAAACCTTATGTGAGAGTGCTCAAGCAGAGCCTTTGTAATGTGCAAGTGTGGTAGGTTAAAGCTCTTCCCCCTCATTAACTGAGAGTGGCCTATCCTGTCAACACCTATCTTCCCTTTGCCTCCATCTGGGAGTAATACCCAAAGACCAACTGCCAGCTACACCTATTTATGTGAACCAGGGAAAGGCTGCAGGCACTAATTCATCAGGACATGACAATCTCTTCAACCCTTAGAAGAGAGGGGGAGGTTGCTAGGCCACCATACGTCCTCCGGGATCACAAAATCCCTATCACAACAAGTCTGGTAGCATGAAGATCTTATAGACTGTTGCACAGGATGGGTAAACAAACTAATGGTCCAAGCTGACAGAATTACTGGACTGACAGAACACAAGAGAAGAATTTCCTTATGGAAGAGGAAGCCTCACGCACTTATTCATATCATGCTTCATCATTGGTAACCTCTCCCCACCCTAGTAGGCCAATGCCACCAGGGTGGTCTCGACCTCCTGATGATTCTGGACTGGAGGGAGTTCTTAGGTAAAAGCTACTGGAGAGAAAGGGGACCCAGATACATTAACAATACCTTGAGGACTACCGGTATATTTACCTGTAATACTGGTGTCCACAGGTATTACTAAAAACAGGGTCTGACCATACTGCTTAGTATAAAGGCTCAGCCCGACTCAGATAGCTGACATGTTTCTGCCCTCACAAAGAGTCTATCCAGGTTGGGGGCGTTCCTCAGAGCTAAGGATCTCTATCAGAAACTGTGTGCTAACACCAAAACCTAACTTATTGACTGTAGAAACACTCATGTCCTACCTGAGTGATGGTGCTGGTACAATGACCCTAGATTATAGGGGTTACTTGCTCCAAGTCAGGAAAGGGGACGGTGTCCTTTGTAGTCACACAGTTGTCAAAAGGTCCACTGTGCTGCTGTACCTAGCAAGACCTGATCCCAGCTGCTAATACCTAGGTACTCAGTACAATCACTCAGGTAGGACTTGAGAATCGAATTCACCTTCATGTACAAATCTCACACCAGCTATGTGGTTAAGCATTATTGCACTTTGGTGTCTCTTTGGAAAAGTAGTGGTGCATCCTCTGCCATTTCTTCTTTTTGGGTGCAGAGAGATACAACATAAATTATAATGCACATACCTAAGGTCATTCCCATGGACATTGACCACTAATTAAAGACAGAGGTTTCAATCTTCAAGTTAGAAGTGATGCTCTACAAATCTTACTCTGATCATCTCACTCCCAAGGGAGGTTAAGCAAACCAACAGGAAACAAGGAACTAAGAATTGTGATAAATACATCAACAGTAGCACTTTGAGATGGGAAAGATTGCACTTTCCTCTGGGTGGAGTTTGAAGAGAACAATTATTAAATGATACAAAAGAGGTACCTGCCTCAGAGGATTTATTCATCTTCATTGAACAAGGAATAGGATGAAGAAGTAATGTTTGTAGACAAAACAGGTTCCGGTCAAGTGACTCCACTAATACACATTCCTCTGACAGGCCCAAAAGAGGTTGACACTAAGACCTAAATCTCTTGTGTAGCACAGTGCTTCATTGTTCCTCAAGTAGATTCACTCTTTAGAAATATCAATGCATACAAAGGATACAATATCAAGCACATCACAATTTGAACAAGACTTGAACAGTGACTTATGCCTTACAGCCAGATAATAAATTCCAAAACACTATGGCCCTCATTCTGACCTTGGCGGGCGGCGGAGGCCGCCCGCCAAAGTCCCGCCGTCAGATTACCGTTCCGCGGTCGAAAGACCGCGGCGGTAATTCTGACTTTCCCGCTGGGCTGGCGGGCGGTCGCCTTCAGACCGCCCGCCAGCCCAGCGGGAAAGAGGCTTCCACGATGAAGCCGGCTCGGAATCGAGCCGGCGGAGTGGAAGCTGTGCGACGGGTGCAGTTGCACCCGTCGCGTATTTCACTGTCTGCGCAGCAGACAGTGAAATACATGTAGGGGCCCTCTTACGGGGGCCCCTGCAATGCCCATGCCAGTGGCATGGGCACTGCAGGGGCCCCCAGGGGCCCCGCGACCCCCCCTACCGCCATCCGGATCTCGGCGGTCCGACCGCCGGGATCTGGATGGCGGTAGGGGGGGTCGGAATCCCCGCGGCGGTGCAGCAAGCTGCGCCGCCGCGGAGGATTCAATGGGGCCGCGGTACACTGGCGGGACCCCGCCAGTGGTGCCGGTCCGACCGCGGCTTTACCGCCGCGGTCGGAATCCCCATTGGAGCACCGCCGGCCTGTCGGCGGTGCTCCCGCGGTCCTCCGCCCTGGCGGTCAAAGACCGCCAGGGTCAGAATGACCCCCTATGTCTTTGGAAGTTTCACTGCGGGTTGTTCCCACAGTTCCCAGGCCCCCACCTATTGACACCAACTTCATAGTTCACTTGGGTGACTCTTGGCGGCAGCAGGTAAAGCCCGGGTTGTTCAGACAGGGCCCAGGCCCCCACCTATTGACACCAACTTCATAGTTCCCTTCGGCAACTCTTGGCGGCAGCGGGTAAAGGCTGTCACAGCTGCACAGTCCTAGTTACTGTAATGCCATTTGAGGTGCTCTCCCTCTTGGATCAGCATTAAATCATCAGACATAGTTAATCTTCTTGCCTTCCGAGTTCAATGTTGTGCTGTCATCAAAGATGTATGTGTATTTATCACCATCAAATTTAAGTAACAACATGAGTTGGAGTTCTGACAAACCCAGACTGTGCCACTCACCTCCACACAAGCTACCCCACATGAGGAATTTACTGGAGAACATTGAAAGATCTTCTTTGAATTAAACCACAGAATCGGGGCATCGTACTCACTTTTGACAACTGCTACAAATTGCCCTCCACCACCCTCAAATTACTTTCCATTTCCATCCATTCCAAACCTGGCTTTATCTCCAGTCTTAAATGGAACAAAAACATGACAGTTCTAGTCAAAAATTGCCACGAGAAAAACTACTGCTTACTGGTGATGCCTGACATGTTTTAGACATCTATTGCATTCCTGCAAAGAGCCTTTTCCCTTGTCAAAGCAAATAAGCCCTTTCGGAGGTGAAGCACATAGGCCCTCATTCTGACCTTGGCGGGCGGCGGAGGCCGCCCGCCAAAGTCCCGCCGTCAGATTACCGTTCCGCGGTCGAAAGACCGCGGCGGTAATTCTGACTTTCCCGCTGGGCTGGCGGGCGGTCGCCTTCAGACCGCCCGCCAGCCCAGCGGGAAAGAGGCTTCCACGATGAAGCCGGCTCGGAATCGAGCCGGCGGAGTGGAAGCTGTGCGACGGGTGCAGTTGCACCCGTCGCGTATTTCACTGTCTGCGCAGCAGACAGTGAAATACATGTAGGGGCCCTCTTACGGGGGCCCCTGCAATGCCCATGCCAGTGGCATGGGCACTGCAGGGGCCCCCAGGGGCCCCGCGACCCCCCCTACCGCCATCCGGATCTCGGCGGTCCGACCGCCGGGATCTGGATGGCGGTAGGGGGGGTCGGAATCCCCGCGGCGGTGCAGCAAGCTGCGCCGCCGCGGAGGATTCAATGGGGCCGCGGTACACTGGCGGGACCCCGCCAGTGGTGCCGGTCCGACCGCGGCTTTACCGCCGCGGTCGGAATCCCCATTGGAGCACCGCCGGCCTGTCGGCGGTGCTCCCGCGGTCCTCCGCCCTGGCGGTCAAAGACCGCCAGGGTCAGAATGACCCCCATAATCTTTCTAAAGAAACATGCACTCTCTCTGATGAAATATTGCCTCCATCATGAAATATGGCACCTATCTAATAAAAGATGGCATATTTCAAAAGAAGCCTGATGAACAATGACCTCTCTGGAGATTAGTATGACCCATCGTTATGAAAACCTGGCCTTTCTATAAAAATCAGCTGACTCTTTGGAGCAAAGTATGGTCTAGCTCTGAGGGAAAGAGAGTTTATTTTTCAGAATGCATGGTCTCTGGAAAATCAAGGATCCTAAGATGGTATCTATGCGAAGCACTACCTCCTTTTGATAAAGCTTGGCCTCTGTAGAAAAGTGCCATCTCTGTGATGAAACATGGCCTATTTAGAAAAGGAAGACCTCTCGGGGATAGCTATTGTCTCTGTTTTAAGAAATGTGGCTTCTCTCTATAAACACATGACCTTTCCATGATAATTTAGGACAAACCCAAGAAACATCTCATCTTTGGAGAGGCATAGCATCTCGCCTCTAGCTAGAGAAACAGAGCCTCTTAGACAGACAGACCCCCTGCCTTTAACAATTTCTGTTGAATTGTGGTCTCTTTCTGATGCAAGGTGGCCTCCTTTCCAAAGGAAATATGGCTTTTAACAAGAGATATAGACGTTACAAAAGAGCGCCTTAATAGCTCCCCCAAATTACATCTTGAAGTGGAATATAAATGTGCTTGTTGCCAGTCCTTCTGGTTCCAGGCTTGTCAGAGCTGTCATGCCTGTCATCGAAACCAGCCTTATTACCATTACCTGTGATTTTCTTAATTTCTCCTGTCATTTTCTCACCTTTATGTTGTGCGGAAAATTATCTATCTGTTGATTCCAACATTGCTTCTTCTTTTCATCACTTTCAGTGCGACCAAACCTACAGAATACGTAATTGTAAGGCACAGATTTTTCTAAAGGTATTTTTCAAACTACTAATAAATGTCTTTTGAAGGTGTTAACAAAATTGCATCTGAAATTCAAAAAAGTATGTTCGTATGCAGACCCATACTAACTTGATGTTGGATAGCCCAGCACTCAAATCAACAGTTTCATTCCACAGAATAGAGCAGCAGCAATGCTGGGATTAATTACCGGTAAATTTCATTACTTCGAATCTTCCTTACTCACCTCGGTTCTTGCGTTAGGAGTGTATGTGCCCATTAACTGCCCCGTGTAAAGTGCTTCCCAAGCTGTTTTCTATTTCTATTCTCGGGAAGGGAACCTGCCCATTATACACCTCTCTCCCTTAAGGACTGCCTGTTCTTTATCAAGCCCCTGATGGAAGAAACATTTTCATAAGTATTTGAAGAGTAAGAAAAAATGAGTAATGAAAATTACTCGGAAGTAATCCAAGCATTACTTCCTCTTTTCTTTCCTCATCCCATTCCTTAGGTTAAAAGACCTGCTCAAGCAAAAGATCCCCTTCATCAGCAGTGAGGCATCTCCAACAATAAATAAAGGTAAAAAAATTCTTATTGTCATTCCTCTCACACACCTCCATTCATCAAACATAAACGGACACAAACTCTGAGTCAACTCCTGGAATTCAGGACTAAGATACATGAAAGGTTTGAGAAGAACATAGGTGTCTTAGCGTGACATGAATCCTCAAATAACCTGTGATCCAAAGGTCAAATCAGTTCGCTGAGCAACATGCAGTCTATAATGTAAAATAAATGGAGAACGGAAGGGCCAAGTGGTAGTTCTACTGATATCTTTAATGGAAATTCCGCTCAAGAAGCTGTCATTTTTCTAGTGGAGTGAGTTCTTGTTGTGTTCAGAATTTCCTTACCACAGTCCCGATAAACTGAGATTACAGTCTTTATCCACTTTACCAACGTGGAGGAAAAAGGTTGCTCTCCTCTTTTGACTGGGCCGAAGTTAACAAAAAAGGAATCTGAGACTCTGAAATGATACTACCTTCACAAATTGATTCTCACCGCCCTTACTACATCTAGAAGGTAGATCAAAGAGCCTGAATGGTTTTTGTGTGACTGTATGGTAGGGGCAACAATCTCCTACCCTCTATGGAAGTATATTGATCGTTGGAAAAAACTATGGATCTAGGGAGGGGATAATATTACTCTCAAAAATTTTCAAGTAACGTTGTTGTCAAAAGAGAGCATCCAACTCACCTAACCATCTAGCCGTGGTGATGGCTACTAGAAAAAAATACCTTAAGAGTGAGAAATCTGTCAGCCGTGGTCTCAGGAGTTTGAACAGAACCCTTTGTTAAAAAAAAGGACAAGACCCAGGTTGGAAAGGTGATACTAACTTTAGGTCTCAGGACTTCAAACCCCCTAAACTGCTTCAGCATTAGAGGCTATACCAGATGATGCAAGTGTCATAGAGATTGATGAGATTCTTTTGCAATCTTATGGTGGGAACGAGAAAATGACTGCCTTTTTTTCTTTCACTCTTTATCCAAGTCTGAGAGGACTTATCTGGTAATTGGTCTGTCAGGAGTGTGCTATGAACAGAGCGCAAGCCTCTTATGAAAAATGATAAACATGCAATAAAATAAAATATTGAATTAAAATCTCTGAAATTCTGGTATTCTGATCCTGTTATTCAATTGCATCAATTCTTAAAAGCAAACATAAAAGTATTTAGCCATATCATAAGCGCCAACGGCCTAGTGCAAAGTATACAAAGGGCATAAAACATTAATTGTCATCAAGTTTCATTGAGACTTCTCTGATTAATCTAGAAGCTTGGTATAGGTCTGTAATTTGCCGACTGTTGGAACAGTGTTTAAGAGCATCAATACAGTATCTAATACTATTGTTTTAAGAGCATCTAGTTCAATACATTTTGCCATTTTCCTGTGCATTCCTGTGCAATAGCAGGTGATATTTGCTTGAGATTCTTGTTTGTAATCACATAATCTACTCTCACCCTAAAGGACTTCCTGTTCTTTACCAAGCCCCTGCTTGCACTTCCAAGATCGTCTCAATTCTTTGATTGGAAATAGTGGAACCACTTACGGATGACAGAGTCTGACTGATCTGCACAAAGCCTCTGAAAGGTAATGCTGTGGTGATGTCATATTAGATGAGTCCCTAATATGCTTTGAGTACTTATAATTGGCCAGTGCAGATGTTTTGGCTAGCCCACATGCAGAAAGGCTTGCGTTTTCAGGGCAGCATCAAAGGCAGCGTGTGTGAGATCTTGTTCCCAATTTGACCTGACTTCCAAACCTTTCATCGAGGACAGGTAATAGGAGGTGTTCTGCTACCCTCCACCCATCCTGTTAGTGCTTTGCAACAAGTCCCCATAAAATCCTCCCAAGACTGGTCAGACCGCTTCCTGCTGCCTCTGAACCTCAACCTGTAGTCTTCAGGGGTGAGACCATACTCTTCTATCAGGGCCTTTCTGATGTGGGGATACCCCTGCCTGTCACTCCCTTCTGGGGCCAGTAGGACATCCCTTTCCACCTCAGGAATATAGCTCTCTAGGACAGTTCCCCAATCTTTCTCAGGAATCCTGCGCGCAACTAGAGCTTCTTCATACCCCTTAAGCCACTGACGTATGTCATCTCCCTCCTTGAACCCAGGTACCAAATCTGTGAGTAGGTAAGGATTGTGCCTAACACTAAAAATGCTGCCACCACTGGACTCCACCTGCATTACTGGTGAGTCCAGATTTGTAAGACTGCGCTCTAGAGCGAGCTTTTCTCTGGTAAAGGCCCTTTCAGCCTCTGCCATCCTCTCCTGAGCTAAGGTTTTTTTAACCTCAGCCTGTCTCTCTTCTACAGCCAGCCTAGCTAGCTGCAGCTTCAGGTCCCTCTCTTCCCGTCTATCTCTGAGCTCCTCAGGTGACAGGGAATGGGAGGTGGCGCTGCTGCTAAGCAAGGACCCAGTATGGGACTCCCTATCTATGGGGTCCTCTCTCTCTACTGGTGTCCCTGGCCAGTCATCTTCTCCCTCAGTGTCTAACTCCTCGGGGTCACTTTCTCCCTGGGGTGTGGACTGGGGACCCTCTTCCTCAGAGTCCTCACTACTCTCGTGGGTCTCTCTAGGGTCTCCCTCAGAACCATCTCCCACTTGGGCCTCTTTTTGTGCTGTAAAGTCAGCCTCATTAAAACTGAAAAGGGCTCTCCTGAGGATCCCTATATGGGCGTCACCCTCTCTAAAAGGTATACCTCTCTCCCTGCAGAATCCCTCTAACTCTTCTATTGTGTAAAACAATATATAATTCATGTCAAAGGTAGGCTTCATTTTGTAAAGAGCAGAACACTAGCGTAAACAACAAGAGTCCAAAGTGCGAGTATACAACACAGGAGTAAAAATAAAATTGACTAGCTTGAGTGAACAGGAGAATAATTTAAGAAAAGAGAATTAAAACATGTAATGGTCTAAGTGCAATTTGAGGTGCAAAAATGAGTCACAAGGTACTGTGCAAGCGCAAGTCCTATCCCACCGCTGCCACCAATGTTAGAAATGGGGTTTCTGGTTGGCTAGGGTATGCACCTCAGCCAGGCAGAACCTACCCACTCTAGTCAGGGCTAGGGAGTTACACGTCCAAGATAACCCCTGCTCACCCCCTTGGTAGCTTGGCACGAGCAGTCAGGCTTAACCTGGAGGCAATGTGTAAAGCGTTTGCACAACACACAAGACACCTGACGCAAAATGTACACCACAAAGTACACACAACACTGAGCTATGTAAAAATAATCTGTATTGCACAAAACATAATTAGACCAACATTACACATGAATAATACCCTACTACCTTAGCAGTTGTCAGAATGTTACACAAGTTACTAATACGCTGCAGGAATATGCAGTTGTCACATTAGAACACCTAAGTACTCAGAATTCTGCAACATAAGCAGTAGTCAGGAATTATAGTAAAAGGTATATGCACTTGTCATGAACAATTCCTAAATACCCATAAAAGGAACCTTAGAAAATATATCACAAGTCATATAATTACACATCAGCTAGACATGCCCATAAAAGGAACATTAGCACATATATGTAGAACCAAAAAACAGTTTAGGAAATAACAAGCATCTACAAGTCTTTATTAGGCTCCTAGAGCCTAGATTTCCTAAAGAGTACCTGGGTTTTGGTAGGAGAGGCACTTCCAGTGAGGCTACCACCTGGCCCGCATAACGAAGGGAAGTCCTCGGGAACTTCCACAAGCGAGGGAGAGGCGTCCTGGCCCAAGGCAGGGCCTACCGGTGCCCCGGGGGTGCTCCACAGAGCGGTCCTCGCCCCGGGGGCACCAATAGGAGCAGGCTTGCTCCCTTCAAAGAGAAGAAGGTTTTCTTTGTGCCCTGGGGGCACCGGTAAGCGCGCTACACTCGTGCTTTACCAAATAACTTCCCCGGGCTGCGGCGGTGATTCGGGGGAAATAAATCAAGCGCTTCCAAAGCGCTGAAATAAGTTTTGAGCCCTGGGCTGCGGCGGTGTCCTGGGGCAAAGGTAAAGCGCTTTTAGAGCGCTCAGCATAAAATTAAAGCCCGGGCTGCGGCGGTGATATTTTCCAGCAATTTCAAGAGAAGAGCGCTTTTCCAAAGTGCTAAGAAAACGCTGGAGAGATCGGTGCAGGGGTCAGGGGCACAGCACCCTGCCCCTGGGAGCAATCAGGAGCCAAAGGAGCACAGGGCTGGTGGGCCCAACTACAGACCAGCACAAGGGGTGCACAGTTCCTCCTAGTAACCAGGCAGGTCACAGGTCAGCACAACAGCAGCAGTCCAAGGTGGTTTCCTAGTGAGTCCATTCATCAGCGTTCTGTGTCCAATTTCCAGTTCCAAGAATGTTCAAATTGTGGGGAAAATTCCCCTGTACTTATAGTCAATTCTTACAGTGTTTCACAATGGTTGTCAGCACAGGCTCCAAACCTCAGTGGGGGGTTAACGACCCTATTGTGTGAGGCCAGGGCACAGTCTTTACAAATGCAGGTGTGCCCGCCTCTCTCTTCTCTCAGCCCAGGAAGGCTTTACAATATGTAGATGCACCGCTGTGTCACCTCCACCCTCCCTATGTTCAGGCTGTTTGAGAAGTATGCACAAAGCCCCAACTGTCAGTCGGCCCAGATGTTGATTGGAGACAAGCTGCAAAACACCAAAGTTATAAGCACAGACAAATGCGCACTTTCTAGAAGTTGCATTTCTGTGATAGTAATAAAAATTACACCTACACCAGTAAGCAGCATTTCTTACCACTGTCACAACCATACCAAACATGCCTACACTACCCCTCATAAATCAGACAATACCCCTAACACAAAAGGCAGGGCATTTCCAATGCAATCCTATGAGAGGGTAGCACTCACAGCAGTGAGACACCAAGTTAGGCTGTTTGTCACTCCAAGGACAGGCCACGCTACATGGCACATGTCCTTCTTTCTACATACACGGCACCCTGCCCAAAGGGCTAGCTAGGGCGTACCTTAGGGGTGACTTACATGTAGTAAAAGGGGAGTTCTGGGCCTGGCAAGTAAATTTAGATGCCAGGACCCTGTGGCAGGAAACTGCGCACACAGGCTCTGCGCTAGCAGGCCTTAGATTGGTTTGACAGGCTACTTCAGTGGGTGGCACACGCAGAGCTGCAGGCCCACTAGTAGCATTTGTTTTACAGGCCCTGGGTATAGGGATACCACTTTACAAGGGTCTTATAGGTAAATTAAATATGCCAATCAGGTAGAATCCAATCATATCAAATTTATAAGAGAGAGCACATGCACTTTAGCACTGGTTAGCAGTGAAAAAGTGCTCAGAGTCAAAAACTCAGCCAACTAAGGTCAGGAAAATAAGGAGGCAAAAAGCAAAAAGTCTGGGGAATGACCCTGTAAAGGGGCCAGGTCCAACAGGAGGCACATGGAATTGAGGAATAAACATTTTGTGTCGAAAATGACATTACATTTTATTTCAGTGATCCTGGCTTTGTCTTTCTCCCCAGTGAGGAGTAAGCTAAAAAGTCTGCCCAGCATGCAAAGTCCTGCTGTAGTAGACCAAATTCTAATCGAATTTGAGGCCGGACACAGCACTGAGGTAAGTGAAAACAGCCTCCTGAATGTGTTGCATTGTAGAAGGTCTAATATGGAGGCAAAACAACCTGGGAAGGCCTAATGCCCACATAACATAAGAGGAATTAATTGTGCTCCTGTAACACACAGGATTGCAGATTCTGTTGGACTATAAAGTGTGGCACTGAGCTTGCGAAGAGCATATGCCACTGAGGTTCATTTTGCTTCAACCTCACCAGATAGTATTGTGGTGAAACTTTCTTCACAAGCCATAACCTCAGATATTCGTAGCATGGGAAGTACCTTAACTGGCATGGGCCAGGAAACTAAACAGTTTTCTTCTGAACCTTTCCAATTATCATTATATTGGACCTGGATGAATTCTATGCATGTGTGATCAAGAAGCACAATGATATTGGCATACTATAGAATTTGTACATGTGTGATCAGGATATTTGGGGCAAATAATCTTCCCTTCCTAAGGGCTGCCCTGTTGTCTGCAGAGTAGAAAGAAAGACACAGTCCTGTTTCAAGCCTATGTTCATACAGATGTTTTTTGTGACGGTAAGCCCTTTTCCAACCTTGACTCGAAACCAGGTACCAGGAGAGTGGAAAAAATTTCTCAAACTGCCAACTTCCTCCAGAATATGTGCTGATCGACCTTGTCAAAGGTGGCTGTATAATCAATAAACAGGTATACAGTGGTGGGCTTGAGAACATGCAGCTCAGTGATCTATGTGGGAATTATTACAATGTTATCAATCGTGCTGCAAAATGATCTAAAGCCAGTTTGGAAGGAAGGGATGGTGTTCTTACAAGCTGCCCAGATTTTGAGTTCTTGTAATAAGGCATTTGTGCACACTTTGCCTTCAACATCCAGTAATGCAATTTGCTGATAATTGGAAGTAATCAATCTGCTACCCTTATTTATGAAGAGTGGGTGGATGATTGACGCCCACCATGAGTAGACAACTGCATATTCTATGAAAGAAGCCCTAATCAAGGGGGTCATCCATGATTCCCAATATTATTTATTGGATTTAAACACTGAAGATGGTATTACCCTCCTAACCCCCCCGACCTTTGTCCCTATAGAACATTAATGACTCTTTACGGGTAGATCATCACACGATTCTAAGATATACTTTCCATTGCTTTGAGGTGGAACGTCATTTTCGAGGGAGAGTTCATCGTCATGGTAGAGCTGTAAAATGAAATTATCCCAGGTAACCAAAGTAATGTAATTTTCTTGTGATGGTTTATCCTCCCTATCTAAGTCATTGACAATTCTCCAAAAGCCACTATGATCTTTACTGTTCAGGTATGTGTAAATCGTGAGTCTCTGACTTTCAATATATTTAGTCTTTTATTCCCACAGCTTCTTTTTATAGTTTTTTTTAATATCTGTAATTCCTCTATTAGTGGGGGCTCAGGGATCTCCTTGTTTCTTTGAATTCCCTGAAATATACCTTATACATCATATCTTGAGTATGACATTTGTTTTTGCTTTTATGATTGTGATGGATTGGGCAATTGATGTTTCAAGCAACATGAGGAGATGGAATAAAAGTGTGGGATTTTGAGAGCACCTTATGAAGGGATTCGATCAATTCTGTCCAAATTGAAATTATGGTTCTAGATGATGTTACCCCCAATGCTTTCAATAATATAACATCCTGAGATTTTTTTCACCTGAGCATTTCCTCCTCAGTATCAGAGGACCATTTGAGTCTGAGTCGTTTATTAGAACTAAAAAGTTCTTGCAGCCGGTGAAAAGCATCTGATATATATATGCATAACCTATAAAGGACCCTCTGCCCAGTGTGTGGTGAGTGATTCTGCTGGTGGAAGGGCATTTACTGCAAAGGTTAACAGGACCAATGACAACCTCATAAGATAGTCAGAAATTTCTTTTCCCAGAGCTTTGTTCTGGGAATGTTATATATGTTAGTGCATGGTGAAGAGCTATCATTATCTAGTAATGTAAGATTAAAATTGGCTAATATTATCACGATGAAGTTTGAAAAAGCACAAACTACTGAGTCTAACTCTTCCAGAAATAGTTTTGCTGCTGCTTTTTGATCAATGTTATGTATAGGTAGACGTTCATCAATAGCATCCTACATATTGAGTTACAGACAGCTAATTTGTCTATTGCAATAGCTTGAAAGAATGGCCAGGCCGAGTTTAGCAGTCTCCTGTTTGCTTTTTTATCAGGGAGCTATATGTTGAAAGTCATCTGGCTGATCTGTCAAACCTGCTATGCGAAACTGCTGGTTTTGCAAATACTTGGAAAACATCAGTGGGGATAGGGTGCTTGCTCCAAGATTTCTGGAGACAAGTGATATCACATTTTGAGAAGAATGCTGAGGTTTTCTCACTCTGAAGGACCTTTTTAAGCCCAGCCACATTCCAGGTTAAAATGATAAGACCATTTGGTGACAACTCACCACTACCTCCCTGAAATCCTGTAGCAAGGCTAGGAGCACTGATCTGGGCCACTCCCAAGTGTATGGGGAGCCAGTTCCAGTCTTCCTCCGGGGCTTCAGGTGGATTGTGAGACATTCTTAGTGATCTTGGTGTGAATTGCTTCAGCTGCTTTTAAAGTGAGGTTAGGCACTCCTGATGTACCCTTTAGGATGCTACGAACTACTTCATTTTTTGAGCTTATTTTATTCTGGAAAGCTAGTAATGAAGGATTTTTTTCGGACTTTTTTATCCAGTACTATCCCTCATTTTGATAGTAAAATATTTATGATTAACTGCCAGGTCTGATAGTTCTGTGGTTCTCTACGTTACCTGTGTAGCCTCCTTTTTCAAGTGGACGGTGAATAAACTGAATCCTGAGAATATCTTGAGAAATCAGGGCTCACAGAGCCGGGATGTGATGGAAAAGGAGAGGAATGTTACCACAATTAAATATGTCCTCGAGCCCCCTTAATAGGTATTTTAATGAGCAAATCAGAGTGTTAGAGTCTGATTCTTCCTTATGAGACTCAACAATGGCTGATGCGCTGATTGATAGGTCTGTGGTATCCCTGTTATGGTTAATTGGCATTCCCAGGTTCATTAACAAATTTGCAGTGCCATGGTTTACAACTACCAATCTTACCTCCAGATTGATTAGACTCTTATTTTGATCAATGGAAGTCATCTTATGTGCACCCCTATGGCCAAGGCAAGTCAGCCATTTAATGTGATCTGTTGCAACAGGCAACTGGTTGCTAGACTGATTACTGGAGAAACAAGCTGATTGATTATCAGAGGTAATACTCTCCTTAGTTGATATCTTCTTCTAGTGGGATGCTGTTGTGATTGTTTTTTTGTGTGTGGTAATTGTTTATTGAAGAAACATAACAATATTGAGGGGCAGGTGCATTGATCTGCTAAATAGTACATAAGAAACAGAAACAATCATCAACAAATATGAAAATAAAGAGAAATGCAGGAAGGAAGGGGCAAGGGAAAGGGAGAGGTACAAGATGTATAATGTTGTGAAACATTCCAGAGATGAGGACATAAATGTAGGTGAGACCTGGACATAGGTAAAGTCCTAGTGTAAGTGAACGAGAATGCTAGACATCTGTAGGGCTGAGCACACAGGTAACAAAGATGGGGGGCGAGGGGGTATGGCAGCAAAGTCGAGGGGGAGGCCCAGGCAAAGGGGAAACAAAAAATGGCTCAGTGCGGTGAGCTAAGGCATCTAGCAGTAGCGCAGTAGGAGAGAGGGGGGAGCGTGCCGGTTGAAGAGAAGGATGGCTGTGGAGACGGAGGTGTAGAAAAGGAGCAGAGTAATTGGGCAGTAGACCCAAAGTAGAATAGAATAGGATAGAATAGATTAGGGCTTCCAACATCTGGGTGAGTCTGGGGGGGAGGGAGGAGGTAGAGTGGAGGGGCGGTGATGGGAGGGGCAGGAAGAGGGGGGAAAGACCACAAGAGTACACATCAAAAGAGGGGGTAGAGTGAGAAGGGAAGACAAAGGGGAGGAGGAGGAGGGATAATAGGGAAGGGGTAAGGGTAAGGGTATAGAGGCAGGAGAGATGGGGGGGACGGTAAAAGGTACATGGGGTGATGCAGGTGGGGCAGCAGAAGAGTCATTGATGACTCTCATTCCTTTGGGAACCGTGGTATTGGCAATGAGGGGCCGGTGAGCATGCAATGAGCCACCAGTAAGGAAGGGGGCCCATGTCTGCATGAACAGGATGGACTGGTTTTGCAAATGGTAAAGGTAAATGATGCGTTCATAGGCAGCAGTCTGAACCATTGCCATCATCCACTCTTCCAATGAAGGTGGAGCAGGGGATCTGTAATGGCGGAGAATGTAGATCTTGGCTGTCGCAAAGGCTGTGTGCAGCAAAAGGCATTGCGGATGGGACAGACTGGGTGAATCCCCCATTTCGTGGAAGAGGATTGAAGAGGGAGAGAGGTGTGTCTGAAGGGCCGTGTAGGTACCGAGGATGGAACCCACTGCCTCCCAAAAGGGTCGGATTGAAGGGCATTCATAAAGGATATGAGTCAGGTCACACCGAGTCGCCACACATCGCCAGCAGTTTGCATGAGGTAGGAGACCCTCTATGTACAGTTTTGCTGGGGTCCAGTACCAATCGTGGATCGTTTTGAATAGGCAAAACTTCAGGTGGGCTTCCTGTGTGCCACCATCTAGGGCCACCATAATGTCTTTCCAGTCCTCCTCCTCAAACTTCTTCTGGAGGCGGGACTGTCACTTAGAGCGCAGATTGTCGAGAAGGGGATTTGGGAAAAGATGGCATGTAAGGACTTCATAGAGGCCCGACATCACACCCTTGGAGCAGCTTCAGGTCCTAAGGTAGGACAGCAAAAGTGAGGTCTGGAGGGTCCAGGGGATAGCTCCCATGCAACATCGCAGGCAATGCTTTAGTTGCAAGTATTGCTGTGCCTGTTGGAGGCCATATTCCTCGCCTATGTTCGCAAGTGTCTACGAGGACCTGGTCCAGGCTTTCAATATTAGCTGCTCTCCATTGCACCCAGTATAGGGTGTCCCCTCTGAAGCGAAGGCCATCATTGCCCCATAAGGGGGCCCGTAAAAGGAGATGGGGATGTATGTAGAGAAGGCGATGCACCCTGCACCAGGCTGCATGCATAACCCGTACCAACGGATTAACAGGGCGAGGCTGGGAGGAGCTGACTCTGTACAAGGGACTGAGGCCGTCCCTGCTGAAGAGTAACAGTCGTTCAGTTGTGACCATTCCAGTGGGTCTGGTACCTCAGGGAGCATGTATGCTAGTTGGGAGAGATAGAGGGCAAGAGCGTAATGTTCTACAGACGGGAGCCCTATTCCTCCACAGGATCGGCATGCCATGAGCTTAGCAGGCGACAAACAGCAACGGGAGAAACCCAACACAAAGGCTTGAATCACTGCATCTATTAATCATAGTGTTGATAGGGGAACCTGGAGGAGTAGCATGCCTAATACATAAGTATAGTGCAGTAGTGTAACCATCCTCACTGCTTGTACTCTACCATACATGGAGAGTCCCAAATGGAACCACTTCATGCAGTCCAGTTTCATACGTGGTATAATTGGGTCTAAGTTGTCTGCAATCATACGTTCTAATCCCCTAATCCCAGGATCCCCAGATATTTAAGACAGGATGTCATACACCAAAAAGGGAAGGCGTATATTGCCGCCCATGTGGTGACGGTGGAGAGTGGCCGGGCTTCATTCTTGTCCCAGGTTACTTGATAACCAGAGAGGATCACCAGGATGGAATGGCCCAGGTCTGCTGTGGTGAGTAGGATATCGTCTGCATATAAGTAACGTTTGGAAACACCCCTTTAGAGGGGTATCCCAGTGAGGAGAGGAGATTGGTGGATGGTGGCAGCTAGCTGTTCCATTGCTAGCAGAAATAGAAGTGGCAAAAGTGGGCAGCCTTACCTCATCTCTCTCCATATCAGAAAGGGGTCAGATAGGAAGCCGCCACAGTTAACCTCCCCCGGGACAATCCTACAGCAGGCATACTTTGGCGATTAATTGGCCACCTGGGCCGAATTCCCATAGTGTTGCAAATAAATAGCCCCATTCAATATGATCAAACGCCTTTTCTGCGTCAACGGACAGGGCTAGGGCTTCATCTGTCAAGTCCCTGGCTTCCCACAGGCATGTGAGAGGGAACAGAAATGGTTTCTTGAGGTGTGTCCAGGAACAAATCCTACTTGGGTATGATGTAATAATGACAGGATGACTTTGCTTAGGCGGGCCGCCAGGACACTGGCAAGAATTTTGACATTCCATTCAGAAGGGAGATGGGGTGATAGGAGCCACAAAAGAGGGGTCTCTCCCGGGTTTAAGGAGGACCGCAATCATTGCCCTGTACGAAATAGGGCCCAGTGATCCCTTTTGACTGGGCTATTGAAAGGCCTCATATAAGGAGTCTACTACCTCCTCACTGGCCCATTTGTAAAATTCCACAGGAAAGCCATCCTTCCCCTGGTGACTTATGGTATGGGAGTTTGGATATGGCCTGCACTATCACAGTCTTACTGATCTCCCCATACAGTAGGGCTTGACCCTCCTTCGATAGGCAGGGGAGGCAAATGCCCTCCTGGAAGGCCACTATTTGGTTAGAGCTAGCCACTATTTCTGGAGTGTAGGATTGTCGGTAGAATGCTGCAAACTCAATAACAATATCCTGTGGTAGAGCTCAAGTGAGGGGCTCACCGGTTGAGGAATAAACAGCAGGGATGGCTTGTGCCACTTCTCGTTGGAGGAGTTGGGCTGCTAAGAGTTGGCCAGCCTTTTCCCCCTGTTCATAGTGGCGCCCCTGGAATCGTTGCAGCACATATTCTGCCTGGGATGTATACAGGTCGTTGAGAGCCACACAAGCTTGCTCCAAGAGCTGGCACACTGGCAGTGAGGGATGGGCTGTGTACAATCAAGTGAGAGATGCAATGTTGTCTTTCAATTGTATCTTTTGTTTATTAGCCAGCTCTGCATCACACATCATTTGCTCTCAGATAGTTGCCTTTCACAGCAGCCAACAGTACTCTCTGGGAGGAAACAGAGCCTTTGTTGTCCTACATGTAGATGGAGACATACGTCCGTAGTTGTGATTTGCCCTACGGGGTACAGTAGCGATGTACGGCTAAGCACCGTGGTTTGCAGCCTGGGTAGTAAGGCCTGTGTCTACAGATAGCAGGATCAAAGCATGATCAGAAAGAGTGGATTCCAAGATCCAGGAGTCCCGGATGTGGGCCACTGTATTTTGTGACAAGAGGAAATTGTCCAACTGTGACTGGGTGCCATGCACTGACGAGAAAAAAGTATATTCTCTATCTCCCGGATGCTTAAGCCTCCAGTGGTTCACCAGCCCTTGGTCCAAGGTCAAGTCTCTCAGTAATGCCCTCTCCGGGTTATTGCTGGCATCTATGGGGCCAGTCCTGTCAAGCACTGTTTCCTGGGCTAGGTTCCAGTCACCCTTATGAGTTAACGGGAGGCCCCAATCTCAATAAGGAGGTGGTTGATTTGGAGGAGAAACAAGCGTCTCAAAGCCGTGGGTGCATAAATTGCACCTACACAGCACGAGTTATCCCCAATCTTCAGTTTAGTGAATACGTATCTCCCTTCGGAATCAGATCATGTTTTGGTACAGTAATTGGTAATGTTTTACGGAACATGATTGCCACACCGCACTTCCTGAGGGTCCCCCAACGTCTGCGGTTTTGGTAACAGTAATGGGTAATGTTTTACGGATCATGATTACCACTCTGCACTTCCTGAGGGTCCCCCAACGTCTGCAGTTTCAGGCAGCTACTGAGGATCATTCTCTCTACCCAGTCCCAGTGCAGTTTACTGGATTCACTGTCATCAAGATGTGTCACCTGCAAGAGAGCCACATTTGCCCATTTTGGTCTGAGAAAGGAGCGCACCTTTTTGTGTTTCATGTAATGTGTCAGTCCGTTGACGTTCCATAAGAGAACAATGAGTGGGCAGGAGGTGGGGGAACTTGACCAGTCATGGCAGTGGCATGGGCATGTGACGGACAGAAAAGGGACTAGGAGTGCCGGGGGGAGAGGCACCAAGTGAAGAGGAGGGAAGGAGGCAGTGATGGAAGAAGGGTAGGGCTATTATTGGGGGGAGGGCTAGGACTCCCTTGAACCCTGGCCAGGGGGATGTGGGGAAATGAGAGGGAGGACACGGAGTGCTCACGGGAAAAGACTGAAAGGAGTTAGAAAAGAGTAAAGTAGAAGGGGGAGACGTGGGAGAAGGGTAGGAAACCAATAAATGAGACAGTAAGTCTTGCTCTGAATTGGAGCAAAGCCCCAAGGGCTTTGGTCTGTAAACCCCGGGTCCAAACCTGTTGACTCAACCTTCCAGTAGGGGCACTTAAAGCGTGCAAAGGTTGGGGTAATGGGGCAGAAGGGGGGGGCAGCCAAGACGAGTTAGGGTACCACAGACTCCCTAGAGGTCGTTAAACGCTCATCTCATGTATTCCTCAGCAGAATGAAAAAATGCTCACAGGGGCCTGTGGCAGAGAAGCACAGTGGCAGTAGGGGAGAGAGGGGCACCTAAATGGGTGTTGGGTAGTAAGACAAAAAAAAAGGCCGGTCAGCCCAGGTAGATATCCGAGTAGGTCGGGGTGGAGCAGGTTCCACTGAGGGCCTAGCTTAAGCTATCCTTGGGAGGGTATGCCAACATACAGAAGGTCAAGCCAGATAATCATATTGGGATCCGGCAGTCCAGATGACATTAACAGCTCATCAACAGAAACAATGTAAACCGTTAAACATAGCAGGCATATATTCTGTGGATAGCGGCTTACAGCACAACAGCAGAGCATTACATCTTACCCAACTCCACTAAAACTCTGATATAACATGCCAATTGAGTGATAAGGGTGGGGGGGAGCTGCAGGGATGGAACAGGTCAATGACAAAGCAATATAGCAGTTAGTAGGGTATGGCAGGGCCATCTAAGGAGCCGCATCCCTGGTTGCATCGCAACATAGCATGACCATATCATATATAAGCGTGCAGCAAGGTACTCAGTGTCAGGGAGTCCAGATCCTCGGGGTTTGCGCCTGTTCCCAATATGTTCACCTCTTGGCAGCTCCAAACTCTAATAGCCGTTATAGCACAGAGTTAAAGAATGGCCAAGTGGGGGAAGGGGTTTTAGGTTGGGGAACAGCGTGGAAGGAGATCTGTGGAAGGAAAAGATAAGAACACAACAATCAGATTATACACTTTGACTTTCATAAACTTTGTTCAGGATAGCTATGACTGATAACATGTATGATCAAGAGCCTTCATATATCATAACATTATTAGCTCTGAGTACCTGGAAAAAAAATAAGAATTATGCAAGCTTTCATATGAGCGTTTCTTTAGAATACAATCTGAGCTCCGAACCTTGAACTAAACTCAAGTTATTCTTTGAGTAGAAATTACTTAATAACAGTGATCAATAAACACATTTGTTTTCAGGAATAATCTGCGTTAGGTTCATGAATGATACTGCAAAGGCACACTATAACAGTAATCAGTGAACACATTGGGGGTCATTACAACCTCAGCGGTCTTTTCACAAGACCGCCGAGGGACCGCCGTGCGGAAGACCGCCAGTAGTGGCGGTTTGCCACTCGGCATATTATGACCGTTGGCTGCCCTCCGTCGTTTTTCCGACGGAGAGCCACCAACAGCCATACTTGCGGGCGGCGGAGAAGTGGAGGTTGCTCCACCTCCACCACCACGCCAACAGAACACCGCCCACCTAATCACATCCTGTGATTCTGCGCGGCGGAGTTTTGTTGGTGGTGTGGTGTCGGCGGAGCTGCCCCCATGGCTCCCGTCCCCTCCCAGCGGATCGACGGAACAGGTAAGTTGATCGTCCGTTAGGGGAGGGGGGTTGGGTGGCTGTTGTGTGTTGGTGGTGCCTGCGTGCGTGTCGGTGTGTATGTGTAAGGTAATGTCGGGGGTCGAGGTGGGGAGGGGGGCCCTGCCACCTTTGGGTGGTGGCAGGGGTGGTGGGGGTGTAGGGGAGGGAGTCGGGGTGGTGGGTGGGGGAGACCCCTATCAGTGCCAGGGAAGGAATTCCCTGGCACTGATAGTGCTTACCGCCATGGATTTCATGGCGGTTCCTACCGCTGGAAATTCACGGCGGTAAGCCAGGTCAAAATACCGGCAGCGGTATTGTGACGGCCGCCGGGCTGGAGACCCAGGTCTCCAGCCCTGCGGTCGTCTCTGCCCTGGCGGGTGGAACGGAGAAGCGGCGGATGACCATGGCGGTAACCGCCATGGTCATAATCCTCAAAAAAAGACCGCCAGCCTGTTGACGGTCTTACCGCCGCTTTAACACCGTCCGCCAGGGTTGTAATGACCCCCTTTGTTTTTTAGGAATAAACTGTGATAAGCTCATGAATGATGCTGCAAGGACACACTTTGTCTAGATCTTCTAGATTCAATTGCTTAAGAATTATTATACACTTTAAATATCAAAACGGTGCATCAAGATTTCAATATCTAGAAATGATCGCACTTTCCGCCGATCTGAAACACAAGGGTTAAATGTCAAGAATGACTTTTGCACCCTGCCATTGATTCAACCATCAGGATCCAAATGTCAAAATAGGATCGCGCACTCTGCCGATCTGAGTTGTACGTTTTAATTGCCAAAAAATGAATCGCGCACAATGCTGCTGATTCGATCATCAAAGTTCACATGTCAAAACATGATCGCACTCACTGGCGATCTGAACTACAAGCATTAAATGCCAAGAATGAATCGCGCACAGTGCTGCCTATTCAACCACCAAGGTTTAAATGCCAGGATATGATCGCGCACTCTGCCGATTCGAACTGTGAAAGTTAAATGCCAAGAATGAATCGTGCACACTGCTGCCGATTCAACCATCAAGGTTTAAATGCCAGGATACGATTGCGCACACTGCCGATCCAAACTGTGAAAATTAAATGCCAAGAATGAATTGTGCACGCTGTTGCCGATTCAACCATCAATGTTTAAATGCCAAAATACGATCGCGCAACCTGCCGATCCGAACTGCAAGAGTTAAATGCCAAGAACGAATCGAGCACACTATTGCCGATTCAACCATCAAGGTTTAAATGCCAAAATACGATCGCTCACACAGCTGATCCGAACTGCAAGAGTTAAACTGCCAAGAACGAATCAAGCACACTGTTGCCAATTCAACCATCAAGGTTTAAATGCCAAAATACGATCACGCACACTGCCGATCCGAACTGCAAGAGTTAAATGCCAAGAATGAATCGAGCACTCTGTTGCCGATTCAACCATCAAGGTTTAAATGCGAAACTCGATCGCGCACACTGCCGATATAACTGCAAGAGTTAATAGCCAAGAATGAATTGAGCACTCTGTTGCTGATTCAGCCATCAAGAGTTAAATGCCAAGATACAATCGCGCACACTGCCGATCTGAACTGCAGGAGTTAAATGCCAAGAAAACCATCGAACATGCGATGTAACCAACAGGCCCGAAACTAGAGTATTTCTTAAAAAGGAGTCGGCCTAACCCAACCTTCGCCTTACCGCCCTGCTGAAGATCACCAAGGAAATTAAGACAGGGCCTGGAAATCCTAGGTAGGCCTTCGGAACAGGAGCTCAGGAAAATGCTGCTGCTCTGCACCGGGACCTCTGAATAGTGAGCACGTGGAGCTGGGCTGGGTCCCTTAAATAAACCCAGGCCCGCCCACATGCCACACCCAGCCATGCTGCAGGAAGGGATTCTAGAAAGATTTAGAATAGGGACCACACCCTAACCACAACCTGTAATACTGCAGCAAAGCCTTGAAAATGCGCAATACATTGCAAACAGCATTAATGATGTTTCAACATGAATCTCTGCAATGCAAATGGTTAACATACTGCACTAATACATAATGCATGGATTATTACATTTCATAAGAGTTAGTTTATTGCATTACGTTGCCCGTAGAGCGTGCATTGTCCTGATGTTGACACTCAGCCTTCCGCCGGGGGAGGAGTGTAGTTCTCATAGCCCAATCCCAGCTCCAGGAGCAGACAGGACATGCAGGCCCACAGAGATCTCAACTAGAAGTAAGTCTAGGTTTCAAAGGGTAACAGGACTTGTCTCTGTCTGGAAGCTGGGTGTAGTGTGCCACTGCTTGATCCCTGTCACCGTGGGGTCTTGACAGTCTCTCAGGATCCCTACCTCTCTGGTGAGGATCGCCATCACTTCAACTCCTTCTATCGAGGGGATCATGGTGGGGTGGCAAAGCAGAGGAATCACTAGGCGGCCACGAGGGCAAGTCTGAAGAGGTCATGTCCATGGCCTGGACCGATAGACCATCCAGGAAGAGACGTAGGTCCTCCAGGTGATAGAAGTCTTTCGACATACCATTTTTGGTGATCCACATTACCGCCGGTTTAAATAGGCCATATTTTACGTCTGTTTGCCAGAGCCAGGGGCGGAATGACGGTTCGATCATTGGTCTCTATTGAACAGTGCGCAGCAATTCAAATCTAGTGTCCCTCAGCCCTGTATGGACCATGCGAGTGGGCCAGCATGAGGAGTTGGTGGACCTGTACAGGGGTCAGGAAACAGGCGATGATGGGATGGGGCCGGGATGTGCTATCTTGCTGCTTTGGGCCCAAGCGGTGCGCCTGTTGGAACTCCAATGGAGGGTCAAAGGCGAGGCCCGTGAGCATGGGGAGGGTGTTTCAGAGAAAGGCTTGGACATCCGATCCCTCTGTATTTTCCAAAAAGCCAAAAAACTAGACATTGGCCCTCATTACAACCCTGGCGGTCAGTGTTAAAGTGGCGGTAATACCACCAACAGGCCAGTAGCAAAAAAAAATGGGATCACGACCACAGCAGAAACCGCCATCATAGACAGCCACTTTAACACTCCGACCGCCAGGGCGGTAGCAACAAACACCGCAGCGGTCACCGCCAACAGACAGGTGGAAGACAATGTACCGCCCACCGTATTACAAGGCACCAATCAGCCAGCTTTTCCGGGGCGGTACTACCGACATCAAAAGCACGGCGGAAGGGGGGCACCTCAGCCAGAAGATGGTACTACTCCACTGCTACTGGAGGAGGCAACATGCCCACAGCGATGTCCTGGGGAGTGCAAATCCACAGTCTCACAAGTCTCTCCAGTGGGTGGTTTGCCCACTGCGTGGTCCTGAGGAGTACAAAGCTACAGTCTCTCCAGTGGGTGGTTTGCCCACTGCTTGGTCCTGGGGAGTGCAAAGCCACAGTCTCTCTAGTGGGTGGTTTGCCCACTGCTTGGTCCAGGGGGGTGCAAAGGCACAGTCTCTCTAGTGGATGCCTTCTCCACTGGTTCTGGAGGGGGTCTTGTGCCCAGTCTGCTTCATCCTGCCAAGTAAAGTGATAGTGGATGCATATCTCCTCTGGTTCTGGAGGGGGTCTTGTGCCCAGTCTGCTTCATCCTGCCAAGGAAAGTTAGCCCAGTCTGCTTCATCCTGCCAAGGAAAGTGATAGTGGATGCATATCTCCACATGTTTTGGAGGGGGTCTTGTGCCCAGTCTGCTTCATCCTGCCAAGGATAGGGGGAGTGGATACATATCGCCACTGGTTCTGGAGGGGGTCTTGTGCCCAGTGAAGCTGCACCTGGGGTGTGGCTGTTCCCAGTCCCTCACCTGGGTGTCTGAGGCACGAGTTGTGCAGGGAACAGGTAGCATGATACTCCATGGAGGCAGGGCCAGATTCCATCCTGCGGCGACTTAGGCTGCAAACTAGTGGTAGTGCCAGTGCTGGTGGTGGTGCTTCAAGTGGTGGGTGCAGTGTCCAGGCCGTCTCCTACAGCCTTGGATGGCTGTCCACTGGGGCTGCTGCTGATGTCCGATGTAGTGGCACCGGCTGGGCATGTGGCGGTGCATATGGCGGTGCAGGTGGCGGTGTCTGCGGCGGAGATGCTGACGGTGCTGCCTGTGGTGCAGGTGCTGGTAGTAGTGGAGGGAAACACCAGGCCGTCTCCAGCAGCCTCGGACGGCTGCCCACTGAGGATGATGCTGCTGACTGTTGTGGCAGCGGCGGTGCAGGGGGTGGTGCAGGTGGCGGTGCTTGCGGCGGTGCTTACCGTGGTACAGGTTGCTGGCCTGTCAGGAGTGATGGTGCTCACCAGTCCCTCATCTGGAGGCTCCGAGCCCTGAAGTGCCTTGCCTTTGCTCTTTTTTCCCTTCCCCATCTTGGTAGACACTGCTGGGACCTTGGCACTGTCCTCTTGTTCTTTGGATGAGGCCTTGCTGGGTGGGCCGTGCGTCTTGTCCATGCTGCATGCTGGCCCCTTCTTAACCTTAGCAAGTGGTGGAATTGGTTGGTCTTTTGCATTGGTAAGCGGCACACTGCCGGATTTGCAGGCACCACAGCGGATGCCGAGTTGGTGGCTTAGGTGCTGGCCTGGGATCTCAACACCCTGGCTCTAGGGGAAGGACAGGCGTAGGGAAGAGGTCAAAGTTTGCCAGGAAACGTTTTTTGACATACTAGGACGGGAAGATGGAGGGGGTTTGGGAGTGGGGAAGAGGTAGTGATTGTAGGAGGTGTACGTCTGATGAGTTTGAGTGAAGGTGCATGGGCTGGAGGCTTTTGTGAGGTGGATGGCTGTTGAGTGGGTGTGTGCCTGCGTCTGTGTACTTTGGGAGGAGGGCTCACAAACACACTGGGAGAGGACACAGGGGACGTGTGCATGGTTGTGGGGGTGGTGATTTCTCGTGAGGGGTGTGTTGTGATGGGCATGCTGGTGATGGAGGTAGTGGCTGAAGATGTAGTGCATGCAGATGTGACACTACTGGAAGGGAGGTGGATGAAGAGGAGGAGGGGAACACGGTGGAGGAAGTGGATGTTGGTATGTCTGCATGGGTATGGTGCTTGTGTGAGTGCCTGTGTGATGATGTGTGGTGCTTATGGTTTCCTGAGCCACTTTTGTGTGTTGATGTGTGTGCATGCTGGTCTGAAGGGTGCTTGGGATAGGGTGAGGTAGAGGGGATTGGGTCTGTGTAGTGGAAGTTGGAGAGGGGAGGCTGGACACGCACAATGGCTGCCATCAGTGCTGAGGCCAGAGCATGGGGGGTCATGGTGCGACGGGCACCGCTTCCACGTTGGGTGGCCAGCCCCAGCTGGGCCTCTGCTGCCTTCTTGGTCCAGCGGTGCAGGTCCTCCCATCTCTTGTGGCAGTGGGTGCTCCGCTTGTGATGGACCCCCAGGGTCCGCACCTCCTTGGCGATGGCACACCAAATACCCTTTTTCTGGTGGGCGCTGGCCTATAGGGAAAAGACCAGTGGAAAATGTAATTACTCACCCATCTGGACCGGCATACTCATTGCCTCCCAGTTCCCACCCATGCCCTGATGCACATACACTGACCACCTCTCATGCAGCACTCAGGCCAGGACACCTCAGCACCCCCCAACATATGGCTTACATACACACCACTCAAAACATGCATTACCCACACATCATGCTCTCAGTGAACTCACCTGTTTGTCTGGAGGACCGTAGAGTAACGTGTGATGAGGTAGGACCCCAACCATCAGTTTCTCCAACTCCTCCGCAGTGAAGGCAGGGGCCCTTTCCCCAGACACTGTAGCCATTGTCGCTTCCAGACTCAGGTCACAGCAGCACTTGCAGTGTATGTCCTCTCCTGTTGAAGGTCAGGTAGCAAGTGAGTGAATAGCTAGAAAATGGCGGTGATGTCCGCAGCGGTGCGTACCGTCACCTCCGGTGTACATCGCCATTAGCTCCTGGGACCCAAACGGCCCAATGATAACCAATGCGAGGTTGTACGGCGGACATCGTCCGCCTACCACGATGGCACACAACACCAGCACACTTACCTTATTTCCCCTTGTCCCTCCTCACAGGTCAGGCAGCTGCCATTTCAGGGGGGCACATTGCATGGCAACTAACTGCGTCACAGCACATATTGGCACTTCTACTGACTCTCGACTTCACACACTGCTTCTGTGACATACATTCACAAATAGTTGTGCCATCTCTGTGGAAATATGACCTTCTGCTCACCATTCTCCTCCATAGGCTACAACCGCTGGGGCAGATGATGAGATGGCGCCATCCTCCGGTGTACAGGCCCCTGGTGGACCTGTCGACAATGGAAGACAGACACATTATCATCACATACAGACTTGATCGTGCCACAGTGCAAGAACTGTGTGCCCAATTGGAGCCAGACCTGATGTCAGCTATTCGTCAGCCCAAAGGAGTCCCCCCTCTAGTGCAGGTCCTGTCAGTGCTCCATTTCCTGGCAAGTGGTTCCTTTCAAACAACTTGGCCATGGCATCAGGGATGTCTCAGCCAATGTTCTCCAATGTGTTGACCAGAGTGTTGTCTGACCTGCTGAAACACATGCGCAGCTACATCGTATTCCCCCAGGTTGAGGATTTGGCCACAGTGAAAGCTGACTTTTATGCCCTGGGACATATCCCCAACATCATTGGTGCCATTGATGGAACACATGTGGCATCTGTCCCCCCCGCAGAAATGAACAGGTCTACAGGAATAGAGAAAGCTATCATTTGATGAATGTGCAAATGGTGTGTTTGGCGGACCAGTACATCTCCCATGTGAATGCCAAATATCCTGGCTCAGTGCATGACGCCTATGTCTTGAGGAATAGGAGCATCCCTTATGTGATGGGGCAACTCCAGAGGCACTGGGTGTGGCTATTAGGTGAGGCCAAGGTCCCCACCCAGTATAAGTTGGGGTCTGAGTATGAGGTTGTCCCTAAGGGTTGGTGTGTCTCTAACAGTTGTCCCTTGATATTTACAGGTGACTCTGGTTACCCCAACCTCTCATGGATACCGACCCCAGTGAGGAATCCCTGGACAAGGGCAGAGGAACGTTACAATGAGGCATATGGGTGGACAAGGAGGATTATTGAGAGAACCTTCGGCCTCCTGAAGGCCAGGTTCCGGTGTCTCCATCTGACTGGTGGATCCCTGTACTACTCACCCAAGAAGGTGTTCCAGATCATCGTGGCATGCTGTATGTTGCACAACCTGGCCTTGAGACGCCAGGTGCCTTTTCTGCAGGAGGATGAGCCTGGAGATGGTCTTGTGGCAGCGGTGGAGCCTGCGGGCAGTGAGGAAGAGGAGGCAGATGAAGAAGATGTGGACAACAGAATAAACATTATACAGCAGTACTTCCAGTGACACACAGGTAAGAGACTGTAACTCAACTTCACATTTCAGTATAATTTTGGACATTGTACATGGCAGCCTCTTACCCTCTGTCTATGGACACTGACTGTTCCCTTTGGATTCCCTTTTTTCATATTTGTGTACCCCATTCTGGCTCCTGCTGTATGTACTGCTGCCCACAAACTGTCATCCTGTAGCATAATTCACTGAACATAGACGTTGCAATGCTTTGAGAATGTTGTAAGAATACATTTTTCCAATCATTACACTGACTCCAGTATGGTTTATATTTCAAGGGTGTTTATTTTTTGTGCTAAATAGTATTAAGTGCAAGGGGCTGGGGTGATGGTGGAGGAAGGTCCAGGGTAGAGTCCAGTCTCTTGATATCACAGGTGCATTGTCGAATGGGGCATAGGAAGGAGAGTAATGGCAGTTCTAGTTGGACAGGGTCACAGAGTGGGAGAGATGGGTGACAATCAGAAGAGTCCTATTTCTTGGCGGGGGTCTTGGCAATGTTCTCTGTCTTCTGCCTGGATCGCAGGGACCGTTTGCGGGGTGGTACTCCTTCTGCAGGGGGTGGGGTGCTGGTGGCCTGTTGGTCCTGTGGTGGGGCCTCCTGTCCACTAGCGCCAGCGGAGGTGGAAGGCTGTTCCTCTGTTTGGCTAGTGTCAGGGCCCCTTTGTTGTGCCACTGCCTCCCTCATGATCTTGCCCATGTCAGTCAGCACCCTTGCAATGGTGACCAGGATGGTGTAGATTTTTGTGAGGTCCTCTCTGATCCCCAGATACTGTCTCTCCTGCAGCCGCTGGGTCTCCTGTAACTTGGCCATGGTCTCCTGGCAATGGTCTCCTGGGAATGGTCATATGCTCCCAGGATGCTTGAGAGTGCCTCGTGGAGGGTCAGTTCCGTGGGCCTGTCCTCCCTCTGTCACACAGCAGTCCTCCCAGCTACCCTGTTGTCCTGTGCCTCTGTCCCCTGAACCGTGTGCCCACTGCCACTGACCCTAGGTCCCTGATCGTCCTGGGTTTGTGGGGTTGCCTGAGGTCCCTGTAGTGGTGGACACACTGCTGATTGACGTGTCCTGGGAACAGAGGTATGGGCCCGCTGGGTGGTTGCTGTGCTGGTGTTTCCTGAGGGGGGAGGCTCTGTGGTGGTTTGTGACTGTGCCAGGGTAACCAACTGTCCAGGCGTCCCTGATGGGCCAGGTTGGTCATCGTGATCAAGGCGTGCAGAGCTGCTGTCATCACTGTGGGCCTCTTCTGGGGGGGGCTGGATGTAGCTGGCACCTCCCCTCCAGTGACGTTGGGTAGGGGTCCTGTTGGGATGCAAATGCATTGGTATTGTATCTGTGTGTGCCATCTTGTGCCATGGGTGTGTTTCCCTGTATAATTGTGTTTTCACTCTCACCTTGGCCTTGTGTGAGTGGTGTTTATGTGGGCTGGGTGGGTCTATTGAGTGTGCATGCTGTGGTGATGGGTGTCCATGCAGGTCTGTGATGGGTGTCCATGCATTGGTGTGGCATGCAGGGCTTGGTATTGGGGTGGGTGGGTTGTGATAGAGGGGTATGTGTGAGGTGGTGGAGTGATGGGGTGAGGGTAGGGGTCGGAGTTGGTGATGGCATGCAGGTAGGGTGGGGTATATAATAGTAAAGATTTGACTTACCAGAGTCCAGTCCTCCTGCTACTCCTGCGAGGCCCTCAGGATGCATGATTGCCAAGACTTGCTCCTCCCATGTTGTTAGTTGTTGGGGAGGAGGTGGGGGTCCGTCGCCTGTCCTCTATACAGCAATCTGGTGTCTTGAAACCACGGAACGCACCTTCCCCCGTAGGTCATTCCACCTCTTCCGGATGTCATCCCTGGTTCTTGGGTGCTGGCCCAGCGTGTTGACCCTGTCCACGATCCTCCACCCTAGCTCCATCTTCCTTGCAATGGACATCTGCTGCACCTGTGATCCGAATAGCTGTGGCTCTACCCGGATGATTTCCTCCACCATGACCCTTAGCTCCTCCTCAGAAAACCTGGGGTGGCTTTGGGGTGCCATGGAAGTGGTATGAGTGATATGTGTATGGATGTGTGAGGTGATATGTGGGGTGATGTTTTGGGTGTATACTGTGATGTGCGTGGATGGTGTATGGGTGATGGTGTTCTGTGCCTCAGATTGAGTGGGTGCTTCTTGCTTGTCTCTCTGTTCTTGGTCTCTTTTCTTTCGTTGTAAGGGGTTGTGGGTAATATGGGTGTGTGTTTTATAGTGGTATGAGTGTGAGGGTGTGGTATGTGTATGTGTGTCAGGTGTGTGTAGTTTGAATTGTCCAATGTGGTGTAGTTTTGTAGGTGTGTGTGTATTTTGAGCGCAGCCGTGTGTACCGCCAATGGTTTACTGTGGTTAAAAGACCGCTGCGTTGATTCGTGGGTCGTGATACTGTGGGAGTGTTCCTGTTGGCGTGACAGTGTGGGTTATGCTATTGCCAATTTATCACTGACCTTTGGTGTGGCGGACTTGTGTGGGTGTCTGTATTGTGGCGGTATTCTCTGTGTGGGTCATAATACCTGTGGTGGATTACCACAGCGGTCAGGGTATCTTGGCGGCCATCGGCACAGCGGTAAGCAGTATTTACCGCCAGGGTTGTAATGAGGGCCATTATCTCTGCGACTCCCGTCTTCCAAGTCAATGAGCTTGCTGTGGAGGAATAGGTGGTCTTGATCCCGCTCTGGCATGGTGTTGAGGTGGCCTTCTACTGCTGTTGTGCGTTGTTCCAGACCCGTCATACAAGACTTGAAACCTGCGAGGTCCATGCAGATAGATTTAGTCTTGGTCCCTAGCGTGGAGATAGTGGAGTCCATTCCCTCCAGCCCACAACCCATTGCAGTAACTTCCTGGACTATGCGCTCTATGGTAGTATCCTGCACTAGGCAAGCAGGGTTGGTGGACATGTCCGCCGAATGTGGTCCCTTGGAAGAGGCCATGGGGCGGGAGTGTTAGAGGGCTTCTGAGAAAATAAGTTGCCGTGCAGGTTTGCTAATGGATTTACCGGTGAGTTTGCCGGTGGGCATCTTCAGTCTGGGCTCCCTAGATCAAAACTGTATATTGTGGCACTAAAAGCCTGCTGTCTGGACCCAGAGTAGATGCACAGGTTACAGATTGTTAAGAGGGTCAACAGAGCAGAAAGTCGCAGCAACAAAGGGAGCCACTCTAGGGGGTGTTTATCGTGGTTCAGGACCTGACTCAACCCCACTCCGCTCAGCAGTTAGAGTGGAGGCCAAGGGTCGGCATCAGGAATTGAGGGAGTAGTCACCTCTATGCCCTCAAGCAGAAGAAAAATTGTGGAGCTCCTCGGGCCATCTCCAGGTTGTCTCAGGTGGTCGCTGCCCCCGGGCGGGGGGTGGCAGGGAGTGAGACCACTGTCGCTGTGTCCCCACCCAGCCCCGAGGGGATCCCCACCGGGGGTCACGGCTATGACCAAGCCATGTCTCATGCAGCCAGTGGATCCAGACTACTCACCAAGACTGCACAAGCACAGCACCGTAAAGGGCAAGCAGGCTTGACAGGGGTAAGGGCGAAAAGGTGATCTTTCTGCAAGGCTCTTCTGCATCTATTACAATTGTTGCCCTGAGGGAATCGGTCTCAGAGTACCCTGAGTAAGGCAGACGGCTGAGACAGGTGTCAATTCAACGCCGGGCTCCACAGTCATGCTGGTGCTTGAGCTAGGAACCCACGTCTCTGGTAGCAAGCAGCCAACAATGAGGGGGAGGGGAAGAGGCCCCACCCATAGAGAGAGGTAGGTAGCCCTCGAGGGCAGAGAGGCTCAGTGGGCACCAGGTGATCTTGCATTCCTGATCCGGGATGCAATTGGGTCTGCGTCCCTGGATAGGGTCACAGGTGGCCTTCTGTACTTTTAGCTTGAGGCCACCTCCTCGTTCAGCCGTCTAGGCCACCCGCCCTTGGGGACCAAGGTCCAGGCCAGTGGTGGTGTCAGAAGCTCTTTAAGGGGGCAGGACATGGACCCCAACTGAGAAGAACCCCCCAAGGCATTATCCACAGCTTCTGTGCTGGCCGCTGTCTCTGTGGCGTGCCTCCAAGTGCACAGGTCCTGCAGCAGGCAGCCACTTGGGCTTCCGGCAAGTCCACGGCTCTTCTGGGACACAAGGCCACTGCTGCATTCACTGATTTACACCCCTCGCGCTTGGCGGCCACAGTCTGTAGCTATCAATGGTGGGGACGCTCCTCAGACCATCAGTTTACAGCGCGCAGTCAACAATGGCCCTCAGTGCATGAACAGTAGCCCCCACTGACCCCAGGGTGCCCCTATCTCCATCTGGGGCCCGCTGGTGCACAGAGCTCCTCAATCAAGCAGCCATTGCGGTTCGTGGCTAGACCACGTCCTCACTGTTGTGGTTGTTGCTGTGTTATTATGAGTAGTAACAAAAATTGGACTTTCACTGTCCTATGTTTGTCGTAATTATGGTCCCCTTGAGAAGTTCCCTTTATTTGAAGAGACAAGTTGCTTGGTGTGTTCCAGGTCAGTTACTGGCAGAGGTTCCTCAGTTTGGGAGCTAGCTGATGAGAGGGACCCGGAGAAGGCAAGATGACTTGGTGCAGCAGACGTCTTAACTTCTTTTAGAGCAGTTTTAGTCTCAAAGATCTATTTGACCTGCTTAACAGCAGTTGATCTAAGTGTAATTGTCTTCTTCCTGCATGATTTTTCTTGTTTCTTTAATTTTTCCTTTTCTTTCCTACTAAGTGGACATGTATGAGGATTATCATCATGGATGTGGTGTAAACTGCTAGAATGACTGAAGTGGCTCTAGGCAATGCTACTAGTATTTGCTTTTCCTCTGTTTATGCTTTTTGTACTATTAATGGAATCTATTGTTGCTGTTTCAGGACTTTTTGGGCTGTGGTGTTAAGGGGCAGTTGGGCTCTTGTGCCACAGTGGATATATCTCTCGAACCATTCTGGGCTTAATTGTGTTTATTAGTTGTTGTAACAGCTCAGGCACTGAGCTCAATTTGTCATTTATTGAAGAGCAACTGCAGGAATATGAATCAAGAGAATGGGAGGATGATAAGGAGATTGGTTGGATTCAGTCATGTGTTGTAAAGAGGTAATTTTATTGTCCAAATTGGTGATGCACTTAGCAATGGATTAAAGAAGGTCAACTTAGAGTACCAGTTTGTGTAATTGCCAATTTAAGATGTGTGTTTCCGTTTGTAGCTTTGTATTGATAAAACTAAAGGAGCTAGTCCTTGTTTTTGTCTTAGAATCAGAAGAGTTGGTGATTAAAATAATGTGATTGCTCAGAGATGTAGCAATCACTGGGCTAGCAGGGGGAGATTGTGTGAAAGCATCCAATATGTCGACTTAAAAAAAAAACCTGTATGAAAAGATGAGGCAGCCAGCTAAATTAGGCAGTTGGCCCTTCAAAATCAGTTGTGTTGGTAAAGAAGTAAACTCAATGGCAGATTGAATCAGCAATCGCTACATAGACTTGATGAAATTGTGCTTGGATTTCTAAAGTATTTCCCTGCCATCCACCGGAATAAGAGTTGGAGGCAGTCTCGCTTGAGGCATCAGTTGCACTGTCTGGTCACTTTTCTCTTAGATAGTAATGATTGGAAATGAAATCTTCCACTGAAGTAGGAGCTAGATTTTTGTCTATCTCTGAAAGAGAGAGGGTGCTGGGTGAGTAAAGCTGCTTCAAAACCAGATTATTTTAAGTCTTTGCCGCTTGCATTGTAGGGATCTGGTGGGCTTGGAGGATTTACACTGTTGCTTCATTATTTTAGTGCCAACACTAGAAATGTTAATTTGTTCCCTAAAAGCCAATCTCGGGCAAGATGCCAGTGGATTTTATGAAGTTTATAGATTTTAATTACCATGGAGTTTGGTTATCTTGCGCACACTCCAGACTTTGTCTGGGATGAGTCAATGTATCAAACAAATTCCAAAAAGGGTGTTATTTCACAGCAAGTTCATCGAACATGTTGTAACCACAAAAACTCAAGAAAATTCAGACTAAACATTAACTTGCACCAACCAAACTCCTTCCTTCTTAAACGTGAACCACCGCAGCCACAGCTACCTTCCTAGCACCTCAAAGAGCTGAACGAGCCCCCTCACACTTCCAGTTAGTGTTTGTAAGGATAATGCTGATTCTCGGTTCATGGCTCACGATGCATAGATTGTCTGTCCTCCTTGCATTTTACTCAATCTTGGTCCACTAGTCAATCACCTAGTTACCCTTCTGGTCAGCTAACCTGTCTCAAACCCTGGCCTCTCATCCTCCCAATTATGACCACCTGCAAACTGGCCTGCGACATTCCAGACTCCCTCGGCTCCTGCAGGGAGAGGGACGCAGTGGCAATGAGCTTGCGGGACTGCCCATCAAGTCCATCATGACAAAGTGGCCATCTGAGGGAAAGCAAGAGCGATACAAAGCCGGGTTGACTAGGCAAGCTTACAATTCAGGGGGCACTCAGGAGAATTCAGTTCAGTGCAGCCCAAAATTCAAAATTTTGAAGTTGAAATTGAAAACCTACAACGGCTTGGCCACACAGAGATATGGCAGCAGACAAGCAGTGGCAGTAGCGTCAGTAACACAACAATGACATGGATTCGAATGGCAGCCGGGCACTGGGAACCTTGTCCTGGTGCTTCCCTGCAGCGTCCATGCTGTAGACAGGCAGGCACAAGCATGGCAGGTGCGATCACTTCCATCAGCGTTTGGCGTTAGAGTCTCGGGCCTTAAGAGTCACCACTTTCCAAAGGTGCCCCTCTGCCATGGATTCCTGCTTGGGGAAGACCACTGGGACCACAGTCTTAAAGCAAAAATCCCATTAGTCAATCGAGGAAATATTTATGGGGCTGGGTAGGCTAACCTCATGGCATTGGAACAACCCACCTGTCATGGGTCATACATTCTCTTTTGGGCATGAGGCAATGGATCAACCCACTAGCTTTTGGCTAACCTCGGTGTGATTGAAAGAAACGGTATTTTAGCTACCCTTTGTTAATGTTTTTTTGTTGTGTCATTCACATTTCTAGCAGTGCACTACAGCACACAGCATGGCACAAAGGTTTTGCCCACTTCAGTCACTGGCTACTTTCACTGTGAATAAGGGAATTCTGACCTTTCAAAGGGAGCACATCCTCACACAGAGTAGTCCTTTTCAGTGTGAGGCACTACTATGGCCATATATGCTTTTTGAGACCAGAAAAATGCACTGTTGTTTGCCTTAGTTTGTGTTTGCAAAATATTTGTTTTCTCTTTTTGCTTCTTTGGAGAACTTCCTTATACTGCAGAGTCATCACTGCTAAGTGTTTTTTTTTTTATTGAGGCAGTTGTTACTTTTGTGTCCATTACCTTTGCAGTAGAATCTTAGCATTTTCAGTTTCAGCTCATATCACACAAACAGCATTCTGTGTTCTAGCATGTTAAGAGCATGTCTGCATTCTAACTAGAAGACAGTACTAGAGAAAGAAAATGTAATTTATGCAGTTAAGTTAAAAGGCTCTTTGTTGGATGATGTCTGCCCAGGATGTAACTTAAATAATGGAGGGTGCTCTGAGACAGGTGCAGCTGAGAGGCAGATGCACTGTATCCCAGTCTGAAACGTAGGCAGATACTGCATGGGATACATGCTCTCTTGGAAGCCCTCTACTAGATTTCAGCTACAAATTCCTCAATATACTGCAGATTCTGTTTCTAAAGATTTGCAGGCTGCCATTCAATAGTTATGAATTAATGATAAGGTTGTATGGGAGCTTGAACATTCACACCTTCATAAAAGTTATAACCTTTATGTTGACAACTTTTATACAGAAGTAGTTCAGCTTTTCAGAGAGTGGTATACCACTGGCACAGTGGCCTGTGATACAAAGCAATGTCACTGCAATTGATTCCCTCAGGGTCTTGTTTATAAAATAAAAAGTCAAAAAGTCCAGTGTAGTGATGTCTTTGTGTTGCAACAAACTACTCTCTATCAAATTCGCCTACAGGCAACAAGAATATGTGGTCACTACAGTTCATGATGGGAGCAATACTCCAGTCACGGTTTGGGGTCAGTTGACAGAAGTACACAAGCCCAACTGTACAGTTGACTACAACAAGTACAAGGGTGGAGTGTACAATAATGACCACATATTTCAACCATGTAAACCATCATGAAACTCACAAATGGTTTAGGAAATGGGTTGTCCTACTGATCCAGTTGACAACACAGTCGATGTGTTGTTTGGCATCAAATCACCAGGAGAAAACTGATATCTTTACTTGACTTTCAGTGGGTCGTTAATGATAGTTTTACTGCTGTGGAAGCAGTAGCCTCTACTTTATATGTTGTAGGTGATGATGCAAGACTGCGAGATCTGCACTTTGTCAAAGGCATTACTGCAACAATGAAAAAGAATAATTATATCACCAATGCAGGGTTTGCGCTCTGCAAGAAAAGAGGCAAGAGAGTCATAATCACTGTCCCCAGTGCCCATCTCACCCAGTCCTCTGTTTTCCAACTTGCTTCACTTTGCACTAGACAAACGGAAAGCTCTAGAAAAATGAATAAAGTGTAGCAGTCAGATTAATAAACGGTATGTGCCTTTAAATGGCTGTGCATTGTTGCACACCTTTCCTGGCTCATTGCATCACTAGCTATGCAACCTTTCAAATTGTTACATCTATTTTGGAAAATCCTTTTAATAGTTCTCAGACAAAAAGGAGCCTATTACAATGCTGTTTTTCTTCCTAAATTTGAATTTGGCCACTGTGTTCTTAGTGGCTCCTGTAAATCAGTATATTTATTGCTCTATTTGTTTCCAACTTGCCACGTTCCTCCTCGGTTGTGGTGAATGTTCTATTCATCATATTACAAGTGCATTACAGTCAACGCACTGCACATAATAGTGGATGGGCATCTGCTACATTTTGATGGCATACCTTGTCTGCAAAACCCGTATGTCCTTTGTCTTTCTGAAACTTCTCTTTAGGGAAACTTAGGAAGGTCTGCTCTGGCAAGCTTGTAACAGTTTGCAAAAGTAATTTTGTTCACACTATTCAAGATATGGGTTAAAAAACATCCTGGGACCCCCCACTACTCACTATCATGCAGTAAAAGTAGCAAATGAGCTTGAAAAGACACATAAAAGACAGATCTTCCTGAGCCTGTGCAGGCTACCACAGGGAGGTATTTTAAAGGCTCATCTGGCACCGGCACCTTATTAGTCAGAACTTCAATTAGACAGAGACATGAAGAGATTTTCATAACGTAACACAGGTTTGTTTTCATAGAGTGTCATGTAGGTAGAAGGGAAATGGTCAGGGACAAGGTTGGGGTGACATTCGGGTTACTGTACTAATCACTGCTCACATGTTCATGCTCCAAACTCACACTTCTATAACTATGCATGCAGTTTGCCAGCAAACTCTGCATGGTTATGTCATCTGTGCATTTTGACAGACTGCACAAAAGAAAGTTACCCTGTACTAGCTAGAAATGTCTATTGATGAAGTATGTCACACATGTGATGTAGTAAACGACCATTCTTATATGGGCCCTAGGGCACCTAGTCAAAATGGGTGGGGACCGCGGGGGAGCCTGAAGGCCCACATGGTCTCAGCCAGCTCACCGCCTCCTATGGGAGCTGGCATTGCTGTCACGGAGAAGGTGCTGCTAAAGATGCAGCTCCATCTTTGTGAGAGCAATAGTTTTCTCTGTTTCCCTGCATTTCTGCAGGCAGGGAAACAGAGGAAACCTGACATCTCTTACTTGCTGGAACTGGAGTGTTTGCTCTGACTTGGCGGGAGCTGTCAAAGCTCCTGCCAAATCAGAGCAAGCAGCTATGTCCCGGGGTGGTCACCCCAGAAGGTAGCAGGAGCCGGCCCTGGGGGATGGTGGCCCCCAAGGCCATAAATGGCTCCTCAAGGGGAGCAACGTGGCCCCCCTCCAACATTTCAATTTGCCCCGGGGAGGTGGTGGTCCCCGGGGCCCGCAACAGCACCCCTATCTTCCTCAAATTCAGCCGCTGGGAGGTGGTGGTCACCAAGACTGTTGGGGGGGAGGTAGGCAGCCCCACCCCCAAATTTAATTCTATGTTTGGCCCCAGGGAGGTGAAAGTCCCCAGAACTGCAGGGGGTGGCGATCCCCGGGATGCAGGGGGGGGCCACCTGCCACCACCCCTCATTCAATGTAATAATCACCTTGTCGGATCACCCCAAAACATTCTAGACAGCAGCTAAAGTGAGTATCGTATTTTTTGGGAACATTTCTTGAATATTCATCAAACTGCGCCAAAGTTATTAGCAAAGCAAAAAATACTTATTTCTATAGAAACGAGGTTCTACTATAACTAACTAGTGGCGACCGGCAGTAGGTTAAAAAAAAAACCACACACGCCAATCCGACTGAATACAGCCACATACACAAATCCGCCAGACCAAAGGTCAGTGATAAACTGGCAGTCCCAAAACCCACACCGTTATGCCAACAGAACAACACCCACCACATTATGACCCATGAATCACCACAGCGGACATTCAACGGCGGTAAACCATTGGTGGTACATAACACTGTACTCACAATGGACACCCACAGACAAAACAACACCACACAATTCAAATACACAACTGACACCCATACACACACCACACCCATGCACCCACACCACTATAAAACACACAGCCACATTACCCACAACCCCTTACAAATACAAATCATTGGCATGAGACTGACACAAAGACCACTGCCACAACTAGAGCCACACACCACTCACACTCATACACTCCTCATGCACTCCATATCACGCACCCAATTCACATTACCCAACACACCCTCACCAACACACATCACACAACACCCATGGCACCACAAAGACACCCCTCTTTCACTGAGGAGGAGTTAAGGGTCATGGTGGAGGAAATCATCAGGGTAGAGCCACAGCTATTTGGAGTGCAGGTGCAGCAAATATCAATAGCTAGGAGGATGGAGCTATGGCAGAGAATCGTGGACAGGGTCAATGCTGTGGGGCAGCACCCCAGAACAAGGGATGACATCAGGTAGAGGTGGAATGACCTATGGGAAGGTACGTTCCATAGAAGCAAGACACCAACTCGCTATACAGAGGACTGGCGGTGACCCCCGCCTCCTCCCCCACAACTCACAGCATGGGAGGAGAAAGTCTTGGCAATACTGCATCCTGAGGGCCTGGCCGGATTTGGAGGAGGACTGGACTCTGGTAAGTCAACTTACAACAATTATCACCCCCCATACCTGCATGCCATCACATACCCTCATCCTCACTCCCATCACTCCACTACATCCCACACACTGCACCATCACATCACACTAATCCAAACGCCAATCCCTGCATGCTGTACCAATGCATGGACACCCCTCACAGCCCTATATGGACACTCATCACTAAAGCATGCACAGCATAGGGAAACTAACAATCCCACCATATACCAACATACACAAGCAAAAGCTGGAAGGGCAACACCAACCACAGAGGGGAAGCCAGGGATGTACAAATTCCATACACATGAAGCATAATACATCATTTACATACCCACAGGTACCCCTACCAATGTCACTGGAGAGGAGGTGCCATCACTATCCAGTCCCCCAATAGAAGAGACACACAGTGATGAGAGTAACTCTGGTCTTTAGGATCTAGACGATCTACGTGGCCCATCAGGGACCACTGGACAGCCGGTCCACCAAGCCCAGTCACAGACCACCACAGAGCCTCCCCCATCAGGAACCAACATCACAGCACCCATCCAGCGTCCCCAAACCTCTGTCCCCAGAACACGTCAATCAGCAGTGTGCCCACCTGTACAGGGACCCCAGGCTACACATAACACACAAGACAATCAGGGACCTGGGGTCAGTGGCAGTGGACACATGGTTCAGGGGACAGAGGCACAGGCCAACAAGGACACTGGGAGGACTGCTGTGTGCCAGGGGGAGGACAGGAAAAGGGAGCCAACTCTCCAGGAGGTGCTCTCCGAGATCCTGGGAGCTGGTCAACATTCCCAGGACACGATGGGCCAGATCCTTGACAATGTGCAGGAGAACAGGCGGCTGCAGGAGGGACAGTATGAGGGGATCAGGGAGGACTTGAAGGCCATCAACAACACCCTAATCTCCATAGCAGGGGTGCTGGCAGACATCGCCAGCATTATGAGGGAGGCAGTGTCACACCAGCGGGCCCCTACCACTAGTCAGTCATCTGAACAGCCCTCCACTTCCGATGGCGCTAGTGGCCAGTAGGCCCGCCACAGGACCAACAGGCCACCAGCACCCCTCCCCTGCAGACGGTGACCCACCCCTGAAATCTTCCCTGCGATCCAGACAGAAGCCAGAGACACTTGCCAAGACCACCACCAGGAAATGAGGCTCTCCTGATTGCCCCCTTGTGTCCCACTCAGTCACCTTGTCCACCTTGAACTGCCATTGCTAGCCTTCCTATGTCCCCTTGGACAATGCACCTGTGCTATGAACAGATCGGAACAATACCCTGGACTTTCCTCCATCATCAACCCATCCCATTGCACTTACCCCCCTGTATATTAGCACTACAATAAACACCCTTTGATAAAAATTTACTGAGTATGTCATGTATTTCAAATATGTTGATTGATACAGCTACAACCATTGCAAATTAACTCTACATAGAATGAGCATAGAATTAATGACCTGTAGCTGGCTGTTGTGATCACACCAGGAGTATTTGTGAAATCATCAACATCTGCAAAATGAATATATAGAGGTAACAGTAAGTGGGCAAAGAAGTGGGAAATACCAGCATGCCAATGCCACACAGAATACAACCAATGTAATTGAAATGTAAAGTTGCACTGTCTCACCTGTGTGTCATTGGAAGTACTGATGGATCACAGATATTCTGTTGTCCACATCCTCATCCTCTGCCTCCTCATCCTCACTGTCCACAGGGTCCACTGCTGCCACAGGGGCATCTCCAGTCTCCTCCTCCTGCAGAAAAGGTGCATTGCGTCCGAGGGCCAGGTTGTATAACATGCAGCATGCCACTACTGTCTGGCAGACCTTCTTGGGAGAGTAGCACAGGGATCCACCTGTCAGATGGAGGCACCGGAACCTGGCCTTCCGGAGGCCAAAGGTCCTCTCTATGATCCTTCTGGTTCACCCATGTGCCTCATTACAACGTTCTTCTGCCCCTGTCCTGGCATTCCTCACAGGGGTCAGCAGCCATGATAGGTTTGGGTAACAAGAGTCACCTGTAAATATTGAGAGACAACATTTAGCCACATACTATCTTATATGGCCAACACCATAGGCATTCACCAACATATACTGGATGGGAACCAGGGCTCACCTATTAGCCACACCCTGTACCTCTGTAGTTGGGACATCACATTTGGGATGCTGCTATTCCTCTGGACAAAGGCATCATGCACCGACCCAGGATATTTAGCATTGACATGGGAGATGTACTGGTCCTCCAAGCACACCATTTGCACATTCATGGAGTGAAACTCTTACGATTCCTGAACACCTGTTCATTCGGGAGGGGACAAACGCAATATGTGTTCCGTCAATCGCACCAATTATATTGGGGATATGTCCCATTGAATAGAATCTGGCCTTCACAGTGGCCAAATCACAGGGGTCTTTACACATAGGTATGTCTCCAACTCCTATTCATCTGCAGCAGTATATAAGGGACACAAGAGTGAGGAGGCTGTCACAAACTGAACAACGGAGCCACAACAGCAGTCCGCAATCTGCAAACATGTAATGGGACTGTGTAATTTGTGAAGTATGCGCCTATTTATCCTGTAACGCAGCATTAATCCATAGGCATGCTCCCCTTCACTTGTTTCCTGACCATCAACAGGAGAAGACCTACACTGCATGTGCTGCTGTGGCCTGTGTCTGGAACCTACCATGGCCCGTGTGACTGGGGAAAGGGCCCCAGCCTTCACTTCGGAGGAGTTGGAGTGACTGGTGGATGGGGTCCTACCCCAGTACGGACTGCTGTATGGGCCTCCAGACCAACAGGTGAGTACACTGTGGGCACGATGCATGTGGCATGAATGCACAGAGTTCTGTGTGTGAAGGCCTCATGTAAGGGGGTGGGTGGATGTCCTCTTGGCGGTGTACACGTTGTGTGCTAGGCTATGTGGGTACCAATGGTGATGGAAACAGGTATGGTGGGCCGTTTGTGTTACTGGCTCGACTGTTTGTCTAAAGGTGTTCTCCTGTCTGTATTGCCTCTGCAGGTCAGCGACCATCAAAAGAAGGGAATATGGCGTGCCATCGCCAAGGACGTGCAGACACTGGCGGTCTATGGCAGGCAGGGCACCCACTGTCGCAAACGGTGGGAGGACCTGAGATGCTGGGCACAGAAGACCGCTGAGGCCCAGCTGGGAATGGCCTCCCAATGATAAAGGTGTGCCCGTCGAACCCTGACCCTCCAGATGGCCTGCATAATGGTGTTGGTTTATCCTGAGCTGGATGGGTTCTTGAGGGCATCACAGCAGTGACAAGGGGGTGAGTACAGTGGCCACCATTGAAGCTCACAGCTGGAAGGGTGGTATCTGGGTGGTGGTTGTGTGTCAGTGGGTGCCCCTAGGCCAGGACAGACATAGCAGCGTAGGTCTTCTGGTCGCTAAGGGTCTGAAGGGGAAATACTGCTTACCTAGCTTGTTAGTATTCACTACTGGTCAGGGCTGCGTGGGTCCCAGGTGTGCTGCAGTGGACAGCGTGTACCCCTCCTCATTCCTTATTGAGTTGCCATTTCACTTGTAGTGCAATGCATTGTGCGTAGGCCTGTTCCCTGTATGTGAGAGTGCTGTGTACGCCAACAGTGGTGTTGGTGCAGTCATTGACCCACTGTATACTTTGTCTCTCTACCCCCCTTTCTTGTTTTGTCATCCTGTCCTTATGTGCATTAGCTTAATCTGGCGGAGGAGCAGAGGCACCGGTGACAGAGGAAGCTGCATCCCACCCAACCCTGGAGGCAGAGTCCACTGATGCTGAGGGCACCAGTGGGATGGAGGGCAAGGGGAGCACCACAGCAGGGACTGGAGGCGACAACACAGACTCTGATACCTCCTCCGATGGGAGCTCCGTGGTGGTGGCGGACACCTCTGTGACCACCCCAGCTGCAGGTACAGTTGCCACCCGTACCAGCACCGTCCTCCCAGCAGCCCCTCAGAGAGTTGCCCATGCCCGCTCACCCAGGAGGGTGGGCATCTCCTTCATCCCAGGCACCTCAGGCCCTGCCCCAGTGAGCCCTGAGTGAGGAGGCTATTGACCTCCTGTGATCCATCTCTGTAGGGCAGTCAACCATTGTGAATGCCATCCAGGGGCTTACAGCCCAGATGCAGCAATCTAAAGCATTTTTAGAGGGCATTCACAGTAGACTGGCGGCCCAACAGAGATCAATTCAGGCTCTGGCCTAATCTCTGATAGCAACCATTGTCCCTGTTTTAACCGTCCACCCCTCCCCCCAACTTCCACTTCCCAGTCCCATTCTCCTCAACCCCAACCCATCCCAAGCACATAGCCAGACAAGCATGCACACAAGACAACACCCAAGAGTGTCACAGGCAAACACAAGCACCACACTTCATCCCACAGTCACTCGCACAAACACCATTCATTTGCAGACACAACAAAAGCCACTCTTTCCACTCTCTCCCCCTCCTCCTCCTCCTCCCTCCCAGTTACGTCCACACTCACACCTGCATGCACTACATCATCATCCACTACCAGCATCATCACCATACCAAGTAGAACACACACCTCACTGGCAGACACCTCCACAACATCCATGCACACGTCCCCTGTGCCCTCTCCCACTGTGTCTGTCCCCCCTTCTAAAGTGCACAAACACAAGCACTCAGACACCCAACAGCCATCCACCTCACAACAGCATACAGGGGCCCATGCACCTGCACCCCATCCAGCAGACAAACACCTCCAACAACCTCTCCCCCATCCTCCACTCCCATTTATCCTCCCTCTTCCTGCCCTAATGTCCCTAAAAAGCTTTTCCTTTCCCAGATTGACCTCTTTCCTACCCCTCCACCCCCCCATCCTGCACATATGGGCAGGGTAGCAAGGACCCAGCCAAGCACCTCACCAAACAGCCCACGGGCCCAGTGGTAGCACCACCTACTCGTGCTGGAAAGGATTCCAGGCCACAAGTACTGAAGGGGAAGGAGCCTGCACCAGCCACAAAGAAGGGGAAGGAGCCTGCACCAGCAGCTGTCACGGAGCCCCCACCGCCATCAGTGCAGCCATCAGAGAGTGCAGGGGCTGAGCAAGAGCCTCTTACAACCACCACCACATTGCAGCCATCAGAGAGTGCAGGGGCGGAGCAGGAACCTCCCACAACCACCACCACAGTGCAGCCATCGGAGGGTGCAGGGGCTGTGCAGGAGCCTCCCACAACCACCACCACAGTGCAGCCATCGGAGGGTGCAGGGGCTGAGCAGGAGCCTCCTACAACCACCACCACAGTGCAGCCATCGGAGGGTGCAGGGGCTGAGCAGGAGCCTCCCACAACCACCACCACAGTGCAGCCATCACTGCCAGCGGAAGCCATATAGTCCAGCCCCCAAGGGCTGTTGTGTGGTCTTCCCCCTCAAGAACCAGTGGGGTATTCACCCACTCGAGAGACTGTGGCCATGCACTCCCCAGGACCAAGCACAGGGCACGCAGCCCCTTCCAAATCCAGTGGAGAAGACACCCACTCGAAAGACTGTGGCCTTACACTCCCCAGGACCAAGCATAGGTCATGTTGCCCCCTCGAGAACCAGTGGGGAAGACACCCACTCGAGAGACTGTGGCCTTGCACTCCCCAGGACCTAGCACAAGGCATGTTGCCCCCTCCAGAATCAGTGGGGAAGACAACCACTCGAGAGACTGTGGCCTTGCACTCCCCAGGACCAAGCACAGGGCATGTTGCCCCCTCCAGAACCAGTGGGCTTGTTTCCACATCTGGCTGAGGTGCCCCCCCACCCCTGAGGTGCCTGTCTATTTCCCAACTGATGCCCCTGTAGTGTTCTCTCTATATTGATGCAGGATTCAAGTGGGGCCTTGGACTTTGCCCTGTGGTCAGGTGGGCCCTGTGAACTGTGGACTGGGCAGTGTCCCTTTTTTATACATGTGTACAGATCTGTTTAATGTGTATATCGGATTGTTGAATTTATTGTTAGACTGATTACAATCATGTTCGTAAATTCCTGTTGCCTTCGCATTGTTCTGTGGATTTTCATGGTCAAATTGTTTTTGTAATGCAGCTGGTTGTGTGCCGGGTATGTGTTGTGCATGTGTGTGTCACTGTCGTTTTCCTCCCACCCTCCCTTGTGTGCTAGGCGGCTGTACTCACCGTCGTTGTCTTCGCCATCATTGGTGTTCCAAGTGGAGCATAATGTAGAAGATCATCTGGAAAACTTGCAGTTCTGGTTCTATGGCCACGTGGTTCTTCCCTGTGTCTTCAATGGTGAGTTCTTTGACTTTTGTGCTCTGTTTCCGCCAGGCTTTTGATGGTGTTGGTACCGCCCCGGAAGAAGTGGTGGTTTACAGGGTCATAATATGGTGGGCAGTACTTTGTCTTCCGCCTAGCTGTAGGTGGCCACTGCCATGGTGCCTGTTGTTTCCGCCCTGGCGGTCGCTGTGGTACATTGGCTGTCTATCGGAGATATCACAGCCATGGTCATAATTTGTCAGTAGTTACTGCCAGCCTGTTGGCGGTATTAGCGCCACTTTATCACCCACCGCCAGGTTCATAATGAGAGCTATGATATCAACTTTTGCACTACAATTTCAAAAGCCCACAGAGTGAAACAAGACTTCATAATGTTGTAAATATTCCCATAAATAAACATCTTTTCTACATTATCTTTCTGTTAGACTGCAGCAACACTGGTTCTGCTTTCTGTACTCCTACACATGTACATGCATTTTCTCACCAGAATTTATCCCCACCTGTCCCTTATTGTCAAATGCTGAAATGTATTTTGACTCTAGGATTCCGAGCTTTTTTCCCAATTTCCACCTCTTACATCTTTCTTAATTCCATCAATTACTGAATATCTCAAATCTTCTAGTCTCCCTTCATGCACCTCATTTATATGTCTAGCTACCGGGTATGTGGCACCTCTGTTCTTAATTCCTCTCAAATGTTACAGAATTCTCTTATGCACCTGAAGGGTTGTGCTTCCCACATACATTTTGGGACAGTTACATTTCAAGATATATACTACATGATCACTCGTACAATCAAAAGATCCCAGAATCCTGTGTAAGATGTTATTATTCGGTATTACGTTCTTTGTACTTTCTCATTCTTACAAGCCTTGCACCTAATACATCTCATAGCTTCATTGCTTTTAGCTAACCATGTCCTTTCTCTCTTGTGATGATCACCGCTCCTGAATAGAATATGTGGTAGACTTACCTTTTTAGAACGTCATTAGTAGCCTAGGTGGCATATCCTCTCCGGTGAACAAGTCATTTTCAAAGAGCTTCCAGTGTTTATGCAATATTGCTTTAACTCTTAAATGTGCTCTGTTGTAGGTGGTGAAGAACCTGTGCTATTTGCTTTGCCTTCATTGGGGTTTTTGTGAAGGATAAGTTCTCTCTCTTCACTGCCCAGATCCTACTACATGTATTATCAAGTGAGGAGGGAGTGTGTTCATAATTGACACAGTGGCGAGGCATCCTGACAGCACCACCTATGGTCTGGCGCAGCTCAATTTAGAATTTATATCTATATTACATACTGGTGGTCACCAGTAGGTAATTATAGTTAGGACCTAGTTTGCATAGGAAAAGCGTGTTTTGTTTTGCCAATAACTTTAGAGTCATTTGACAAATCCTCACAAAATTTTCAAACCTAGTACTACAGTCAGTTCAGGTGCTATATATGTTCAGTAGTAGTTTTGAAGCTATTAAAAGAAAATGAAACAGAGCTATCTGGGTGGACCCTAACCATAGATATCCTGGTGAGATCTGATTGGCTGTCAACAATTTAACCATGGAGTGCTGGCAGCCATCTTGGAACCGATCTACATGATAGCATCCCATTGAAATGCATTGTAGTGAATGGCAGGTTTTGAGTGTCACAAAAGGAGAACATTTAAAAGGGGATAACAGATTTCAGTTACAGTATAAATCATTTGTTGATGGTACCATACTAATTTTAGGAATTGTAGTGTCTTCTAAGGTGATTTTACCCCGTGAAAAGCCTTCTGCTGGGGTTTCATGAATCATGTTTTGAGAAAACTGTTTTCTCATGATTTTCCCATAGAGGTTAAGGAGGGTGCTCCTGATGTTAAAATGTGAGCATATTTTCTGTAAATTCACACTATCTCTGTCAGACACATGAGAATGAAGTATGACATTCTCAGGAAAATACATACCAACTGGAGCAGCCTGCCAGTGTTTCCTCTGTGTTCTAATGCAACCTCCCAGAGAGTTCTGAAGAACAACTATAGCAATAACAGTCTTACTTATGACAAACGTGTAGCACACCTGAAGCCATCTTGATTGAATCAAACTGGTAAAACTCAAAACATGTAATTCCGAAAGGGACAAAATGAGGGGGTTCATTTTGTCACAGAAATTATGGTTAGTGCTGTAGAAAGAAAAATTAGGACATGTTTTAAGTGAGTTCTCGTGTATCTTTCTCTTCTGTTTCATTAAAACATTCTGACATGCAACCTGATACATGCACTTTCAACACCAGCAGCAGACTGGCAGTTAACTCCACGGTGATCAGCAACTTTAGAGTATTCTAATGAGCAACTAGAGTGATGAAATTCTGAATTTATGCCAGAAGTGTGGCACATCTGAACGCCATCTTGATGGAATCAAGTGAAAAACTGAAAATATTTTCTCTTGAGGATACTGCAGTAAATTAGGAAACTAGGGAGCTTCATAACAAATGAGTCTCCCAAGACGGTCACCAGAGAAAATAGAGCTCAAATGTAGCACAAATCTCACCCAAATGTAGCTCAAGTATGGCCCAATGACAAAAGTGTGCAAAATGCTTAATTGTTTTCTTTTTTTTTTAACAGTTTTATGTAGCACAGACCCGAACCAAATGTATTGGAGAGCTTTCCATGAACATCAGTACATTCATTTTGGTTTTAGGCATAGGGCGATTAAGTGATTTGCAAAGAATCACAGGATGTTGCGCTTATGCCAAAACTCGAACCTGATTCCCCAGTTGCAAAGTCTGCAGCTCTGGCAATAACGCAAAGTCCTTTCCCCTAAGTGTGTATTTATATATATATAACCAATTGATCAACTGGATAAAAAACATAAGGATAGCAAATCATTTAAAAGTGTTTTGTCATTATTTGAGAACTCAGAAAATCTGTTTTAGTGTTTTTAAATTTCTATGGGACTAAGACTCTATTTTTTTTATAATTTCTAAAGGAAATGCTTTAGGTATTACAGTTTTGATTACATCAAGATGAAGTCAGATGTGCCACACTTTTGTAACAAATGTAGAATGTTAACATTCTGGCTGTTCATCAGAATATTGTGGTGAGGCAGAGGTCAAGTGCACAGACCTGGATAATTGAGGGCATGGAGGAGAGTCAGAGGCAACATGTTGACCGTGCTGGGCAGGCGGGTGGGGCAGTGGCAGCACAACTGACCGATGAGGGCATGGGAAAAAGGGATGGGGCAACAAACCAACCATGCAGGACATGCAAGAGAGGTTGTGGAAATATAACAAAACATTAAGGGCATAAGGTAGAGTCAGTGGCAGTACAACCATACATGCCAACAGACCCGATTCAGGCAGGAGACTCCCCATTTTTTAATCCCAAAAGGGCTTCATTTTATCTCTACCCTGCCTAAAATCTCATTTTTAGGGTCAAGCCTGCGTTGCATGCGCTCGCGCACGCGTATCGCAGCGAGACGCTTTAGGGTTTAGAAAAGGGCTCAGAGCCCTGTCGACGTCACGTCACTGTTTTTCATTGGTTAGTGGGCTTGCCTACTAAAATCTGCTTGCTTTTATTAGTCGAAGGCATGCATACGTCATGCCTTTTCCGATGGCTAGCCCTCCTCGAGCGCATCGGGCAAGTACAAAAAACATGCGAGGCTCGCTGTTTTCTGTCCGGCTCGTGGACTACTTTTTCTCTAATTTACTAGCGCGATTTCGCTTGGCAGAAGTCGAGCGCTTTACATAGTTAAATGCACTTTTTCGTCTTACGTACATAAATGCACTTTTGCCGATAGGTGAAAAGTCGGGTTAGGAGTTTACAACACTATCAGCTCGAACATGAGCTAACGCGAGACCCGTTGCATTGCAAATGCTTGTTTTCAATGTAAGTCAATTAGGAACATCAAATCCCCAGGATTTTGTTTTGCTTTCAAAATCTTCTCTTACCAAGTTCTAAATGTTGACAAGTATGGTCCATTGCTTCACTGAGGGCAGGAGGAATGGGGTCGGAACATGGACTTGGATAACAGAAAGTAGGAGGGAGATGGGCAGAGTCACCAGACTGACCTTTCAGGGCAGGCTTCGGGGGTTGCAGAAGCACAATACACCACACAGGACAAGCGGAATGGCAGTGCAGCACAATGGACTATGGAAAGCAATGGGGAGAGGTCAGGGTCATGCACATGGACGACAGAAAGCAAAAGGGAAAGAGGCAAGGGCAGCAAGCTGACCGTACCGGACAGACAGGAGGGACAGCAGCAGCATAACAGACCATGAAGGGCAAGGGGAAGTGTGCAGGGTCATGACAACGGAACAGACAAGGCAGGAGGGAGGAAGTAGGGGACTGCACTTGAAAACAGAGGACAGGAGGCAAGGGGACAGAGCAGGAGCAGCAAGCTGATGATGGAGGGCAGGCAGGAAGGGCACTGGAAGCACAACACACCATAGAAGGAAACAGTGAGACTGTAACAACATAAGACAGCGGCTGGAAGGTGGGAGGAGGTCAGAGGCATCAAGCTGACCACACAGGATAGGTGGAAGAGGCTGTTGCAGCAGAGAAGACCATGCATGGCAACAGAGCACAACAGATCATGGAGGGCAGAAGAGAGTGGCAGCAAAATGGACCATGGAGGACAGGAGGGAGGGGATAGGGACATGGAACTCAGACAGGCATGGTCGAGGAGGCAGGGACAGGCGGCAGCCATCTGACCATGCTAGGCAGGTGGGAGTGGCAGTGGAAGCTCAACAGAACACTCCGAGTAGATAAAAGGGCCAGTGGCAGGTCCATGGAACATGGTGGGCAAAAAGGAGGGAACAGGGGCATGCACCTAGACATCTTAGGGCAGAGGAAGGAGGTTAGGAGCAGTAAGCTAAGCACAGAGGCTAAGCAGGATGGCAATGATGGGACATAGAATTGGGCAACGGAGGGCAGGAGGATTGGACAGGGATATCAAGCTAATTGGAGGGCAGTGGCAGCCCACTGTACCATGCAGGGCAGGAGGGACGGGGCTGGTGCATGGAGTTGGACAACAGAGGGTAGGGAAGAGGAGGATGGGGCAGCAAAATAACTGTTTGGAGCAGGTGTGAAGGGCAGTGGCAGAACAACGGCCAGACAGGACTGTAATGAGGGAGCAGGGGCATGTACTTGGACAATGGATGGCAAGGAGGATGGGGTCAGGAGCTGCAATCTTGGGGGGAGCAGCACAATGCCAGGCCAGGTCCTACATCCAACCAACCCCCCATTGTGCATTGTGATGGGCATCTTACTTAATATTGAAAAAACCCTAGCGAGGCAATGGAAAAAACAAAAGATTACAGGGACATTGTAATTAGGAAATAGAATTTTAAAAAACCTCAGAAAAAGTTACATGGATGTTATAGTTAGGTTCAGATTTCATATGCACAAATCCACAGAAACTAAGCTGTTACAGTTAGAGTTATTTTAAAGAACCATAAATCATGCCCTAAGGTAACTATAACTCCGGCTCTCACAATGCACTGCGAATTACCCCAGATATTACATCACTCATAACATCTTCTAAGAGACCATTGATAATATCACTGTAACATTTACAGTAAAATTATTGATGAGAAAACTGTGCATGGCTAGCTTTCGCCATATAATATCTGCTCAAGGCAGTTTATTTGAAAATGTATCCAAGTATATTGACTTTTTTCTTCATCCCCTGGCCTCAACATTACCATCATACATCAAGGATGCTGCAGATTTTGTACGCAGAATCTCTGATGTGAGGTGGGAAGAAAACATGTACATGATGAAATTGAATGTCATAGCAATTTATACCAGCATTAGACGTGGTGGATTAGAAGCCCCTAAACATTTTTTGAGAAAGAAACCTATTAAGTTCGTGGAACATAACAAAATGTTACTCACTATGATGGAATGGTGTCTGTGAAGAATTTTTTTCCTGTTTAATGGTGATATCACAACATCCACATTATCCACATTATACTATGGGCCAGATTCATAGATGATCTATTGGTGCTGGGGGAAGGCACAGATATACAAGCCAGAAGATATGTACAAAATCTTAATGCCAATGATTTAAATTTGAGATTTACCTATAAGATCAGTCAAGTTGAAACTGAGGTTATGGATTTGTTGGTAAAAGTTGAAAAAGATAAATTGATTACCACATTGTACATGAAGCCCACTGCAGGCAACACCATCTTATATGCACAGAGCTTCCATTTCAAATGGATCCCAGTAGACTGCCGCAGGACAGTCACCCATGCCTTAGTCACGAACAAGCTCGACTACTGCAATGCACTCTACACCGACACCACAACAAAAAACATCAGAAAGCTGCAACTCACCAGGAACATATCTCCCAGCACCTAAGGACCCTCCACTGGCTCCCGGTGGAGAAACAAATTATCTTCAAGCTACTCACCCGCTCCTACACAGCCATTCACATCAGACCAGCCTACCTAAATCACTGCATCTCCTTCCACATCCCCGCCAGACCCCTCTGCTCCCCCCAGCAGGCACTGGCTCCCGTCCCACACATATTGAAAACCACTGCCAGAGGAAGGTCCTTCACCTACCTCACAGCGAAGAACTGGAACAACCTCCCCCTGCACCTCAGACAAAGCCCATCACTCACCATCTTCAGGAAGAACCTCAACACGTGGCTCTTCGGATGAGGCTCTACCTCCCCCAGTGCCTTAAGCCCGACACAGGTGAGTAGTTGCACTCTACAAAAACTGATTGATTGATCCTGCCGCCATGGTGAGAAATATTCTCTTTGGTGAATTTTATAGAACAAGACGATTGTTTAGCACAGAAGAAGAGTATATCAAAATTGAGAAAGAGATGGCAGAAAAATTAAAACCACGGGACTACTCTGATAGTATTTTAAAGGCAGCATCCAAAAGAGCTAGGATGATGAAAAGAGAAGAGGCCCTTTTTGTACCTAAGACCAACAAAGTTAAGTCTAACACCAGAAGGTTTATCACCACCTAAAATAAAGATCACAAAAAGCTGAGATTAGCACTAAAAAGACATTGGCATCTCAAAAGACAGGACCCTATTTTAGGACAAGCAGTACCATGCAATCTGCAAATGTGTTTCCATAGAGCAAGATCTCTGCATGATCATTTAGTGAAAGGGTTGGTAGTACACAAACAAAAAGAAACATGGCTTACCCCCAAACAGGGATTCATCGAGTAAACACAATGCAAGGCATGTAAACTTGTGGAAAATCTCACTCATAAAAGGAGACCCTTCATTACAAAAATTCAGGTGAAAGGAAGACTAACTTGCAAGAGCAAATTTGGAGTTACATACTTAAGTGTCCTTGCCCCAAAGTGTACATAGGAAGCACTGCCCTACCAGCACATAAATACATATTACAACACATTAGGGCAATAAACAACAAGAATTGCAGATACCCAGTAGCAAGACATTTTGAAAGGCTGCATGATAGTGACTCCAATAAATAAATAAATAAATAGGTCTTTATTGCTTGATCTGTTAAAACCATTGCAATATAATACACAATAAAAGCCATTGTTAAAATACATCAAACGTACATGAGTAATCGTTATTGTTAAAAACAATATCATCACCTCTTAAAAGCAGGGAACTCATCTAAATCAGAAAGTTTAACTCGCTTATTGAGGAAAATAAATTTGGCCGCTAGGCTTTAAGCCAAGTGAACTAACAACAAGAACGTGGCAGTATATAATGCCCTGATGTACGGTATTTTTCCATGACAGCAAACTCTTTGTGACTTGAAAATGTGGTAGCAGAAAGTTAAAGTGCAGTGTTTTGTATCAGTAATCCATGAGTTCTACAATAGTAGTAAATATAATAAATAATACATAAAACAACCGAAATTAGGTGTGACGTCCAATGTTCATGTGAATGAAGTTATATGGACATTGTTGATAGAAAGTACAGGTGCAACTGTTTCAGTGAATTAAGTAATTTCTCCGGCCGTAAGTGACTTATTGCAAATACTGACTAAAGAGAATGGATTAAGGGCAGCATCCAATGGAAGTAACCCCCGTCGGGAGCAGAGAGTTAGTTAGGTGACTGTGGCTTGTTCTGCCAATCATACCCACGTGCCAATGGAGAGTGATGTAAAAGGCAACAACTGGGATGAATGGGTGGCAGCTTTAGAAAATTTGCCATCGGTCTACATTGTCACATTGTATGTCATGTGTTGAAACAGTGTATTAATGGAAACAGTTACATCCGTTGCAAAATGAACTGTACCATGTGAGAGCATAGAAATAATGACCTGTAGCTGGCTGTAGTTAGCACATCAGTACATTGGTGTCATTACACCAACATCTGTAAAATGAGAATCCATAGGTGACAGTAAGTAGAGGTAAAACGTGCGTAATGCCATCATGACACAGCCACACAGAGTACACCAATAGTCATAGAAATGTGAACTTGCACTGTCTCACATGTATGTCTTTTGAAGTACTGACGGATAACTGTGGTTCTGTTGTCCTCATCCTCATATTCATCTTCTTCATCCTCACTGTCATCAGGGTCTACTGCAGCCACACGGGCATCTCCAGTCTCCTCCTCCTGCAGAAAAAGTACATGGCATCTGAGGGCCAGGTTGTGCAACATGCAGCATGCCACTACTATCTGGAAGACCTTCTCGGGTGAGTAGCACAGGGATCAACCTGTCAGATAGAGGCACCTGAACCTGGCCTTCAGGAAGCCAAAGGTTATCTCGATGATCCTTCTGGTTTGCCCATGTTTCTCATTATAATGTTCTTCGGCCTTTGTCCTGGCATTCCTCACAGGGGTCAGCAGCCACGATAGGTTTGGGTAACCAGAGTCACCTGAGGGTATTGAGGGACAACATTTAGCCACACACTATCCTATGAAGTTAACACCAGCGGCATACAGTAACATACACTGAGTGGGGACCAAGGCTCACCTATTAGCCACACCCAGTGCCTCTGTAGTTGGGCCATCAAATTTGGGATACTGCTATTCCTCAGGACAACGGCATCCTGCACCGACCCAGGAAACTTAGCATTGACGTGGGAGATGTACTGGTCCGCCAGGCACACCATCTGCACATTCATGGAGTGGAAACTCTTACGATTGATGTACATCTGTTCATTCTGGCGGGGGGACAAATGCAATATGTGTTCCGTCAATCGCCCAATAGTATTGGGGATATGTCCCATTGCATAGAATCCAGCCATCACAGTGGCCAAATCTTCCACCTGGGGGAAAGCTATGTAGCTGCACATGTGTTTTACCAGAGCAGACAACACTCTTACCAGCACGATTGACAACATTGGCTATGACATTCCTGCTGCCAAGCCCACTGTCAGTTGGAAAGAACCTGTTGCCAGGAAATAGAGCACTAATAGCACTTGCACAAGAGGGGGGGGCAGTCGGATGACGGATAGATGAGATCAGGTCAGGCTCCAACTGGGCACACAGCTCTGTGATTGTGGCCCTGTCCAGTCTATAGGTGAGTATAATGTGCCTGTCCTCCACTGTAGCTAAGTCCACCAGGGGTCTGTACACTGGGTATGTCTCCACCTCCTATTCATCCAAAGCAGTAGGTATCTAAGGGACACAAAAGTGAGTAGGCTGTCACAATTTGAACAAATAATACCACAACAGCAGTCCACATGGTGCACCTATGTATTGGGACAGTGTAAATGTCGAAGTATGTGCCTATTTAACCTGTGACGTGGTAATTGTCAATAGGCCTGCTCCCCCCCTGAAATGGCGACTGCCTGTCCTGTATGGAGGGACAGGTGGAAGTGAGGTAATTCTGCCGATGTTGGGCGTCATGGCAGTAGGTGGTCTTGTACTGCAGTGCAATCACTCATTGTATAATATTGGGCCCTATGGAGTACGGGGGCCAATGGGGATGTACGCCGGCGGTGACAGTGTACACCGCTGCGGACGTGACTGCCATTTTAGATCTGATTCATATCTGATTCCTCGCTTGTTTCCTGACCATCAACAGGAGAAGACCTACACTGCGTGTGCTGCTGTGACCTGTGTCTGGAACCTACCATGGCCCGTGTGACCGGGGTAAGGGCCCCAGCGTTCACTTCGGAGGAGTTGGAGCGACTGGTGGATGAGGTCCTAACTCAGTACAAACAGCTGAATGGGCCTCCTTACCAGCATGTGGCATAGATGCATGGAAATGTGTGTGAAGGCATCGTTTAAGGGTGGGTGGGGGGTGGGAGGATTGTCTGTTGGCAGAGTACATGTTGTGGGCTGGCCTGTGTGTGTGTCAATGGTGATGGAATTGGGTATGGTGGGCCATGTGTGTGTGACAGGCTGGACTTTGTTTAACGGAGTTCTCCTGTCTGTATTACCTCTGCAGGTCAGCGCCCATGAAAAGAAGGGATTATGGTGTTCCATCGACAAGGACCTGCGGACCCTGGGGGTCTATGGCAGGCGTAGCACCCACTGTCGGAAACAGTGGGAGGACCTGAGATTCTGGGCATGGAAGACCACAGAGGCCCAGCTGGGGATGGCCTCCCAATGAGGAAGGGGTGCCCGTCAGACCCTGACGTCCCTGATGGCCCACATACTGGGGGTGGCCTACCCTGAGCTGGATGGGTGCTTGAGGGAATCACAGCAGCCACAAGAGGGTGAGTACAGAGAGTTTCATTACATATTTTGGCTAGTGGGGTAGCATCCGGGTAGTGGATGTGTTTTAGTGGGTGCCCCTAAGGCCAGGCATTGCAGCGTGGGCCAACTGAAGGGTAATGGTTGCATGGCAAATACAGGTAACCTAGCTTGTTAGCAGTCCATTTCAGACAGGGCATCATGGGTCCCAGGTGTGCTGCAGTTAGCGGTGTGTGGTCCTCATCTTGCCTTAGTGACTAGCCATATCACTGGTAATCCAGTGCATAGTGCTTAGGCCTGTTCCCTGATGTGTGATGGTGATGTGCATGCCAATGGTGGTGTTGGTGCAGTCATTCACCAAGTGTATCCTTTGTTTCCCCCCCTTCTTGTTTTGTCATCCTGTCCTTGTGTGCATTAGCATCATCTTGCGGAGGAGCAGGGGCCTTGCGACAGAGGGAGCTGCATCCCACAGGACACTGTTTCCAGTCCCATTCTCCTCAACCCCAACCCATCCCAGGCACACATACAGATGAGCATGCACACAAGACAACACCCAAGAGTGGCACAGGAAACACAAGCACCACACTTCATCCCACAAGCACTCACGCAAACACCATACAATTGCAGACACTACAACATCCTCTGCCTCCGCTGTCACCCCCTCCTCCACCACCCCCCCCCCAGTCACATCTACAATCACACCTGCATGCACTACATCAACATCCACTACCAGCATCACCACACCAAGCAGAACACACACCTCACTGGCAGACACCTCCACAACAGCCATGCACGCGTCCCCTCTGTCCTCTCCCACGCTGTCTTTCCCCCCTAAAGGACACAAACACAAGCACTCACACACCCAACAGCCATCCACCTCATATCAGCATACTGCCCATGCACGTGCACCGAAGTCCAGCAGACATACACCTCCAACAACCACTCCCTCATCCTCCACTCCCATTACTCCTCCCGCCCCACTGTCCTGAAAAGCTTTTCCTTTCCCAATTTGACCTCTTCACCAACCCTCCTCCCCATCCTGCCTGTATGGGCAGGGTACCAAGGACACAGCCCAGCACCTCAGCCAAACAGTCCACAGGGACATTGGAAGTACCACCTACTCGTAGTGGTAAGGATACCACACCTCCATCGATGAAGCAGAAGGAGCCAGCGCCACCAGAAAAGAAGGGAAAGGGGCCTGCACCACCTGGAAAGAAGGGGAAGGAACCAGCACCACCAGGAAAGAGGGGGAAGGGGCCTGCACCACCTGGAAAGAAGGGGAAGGAGCCTGCACTACCTGGAAAGAAGAGGAAGGAGCCAGCAGCACCAGGAAAGAAGGGGTAGGAGCCTGCACCACCAGGCAGAGAGGGGAAGAGCCCATCTACCCCTGCCAGGAAGAGTAAGGGACCCACGACTCATGTACTGGAAGAGACGAAGCACTCTACGCCAGCGGAGACTGTCAGGCTGACACCTCCACCACCACCAGCTGTCAAGGGCCCCCCGCCAGCTGAGGAAGTGCAGCCACCAGAAAGTGTAGAGGCTGCCCAGGAGGCTCCTCCCTCCACCACCACACTGCAGCCATCAGACAGGGCAGAGGCTGCCCAGGAGGCTCCTCCATCCACCACCACACTGCAGTCATCACCGCCAACCGATGCCATGTAGGCCACACTCCAGGGGCTGATATGCGAGTTGGCCCCTCCAGAACCAGTGGGAAAGTCACCCACTCGAGAGACCGCGGCCTTGCACTCCCGAGGACAGAGCAATGGGCATGTTGCCCCTCCAGAACCAGTGGGGAAGTCACCCACCTGGGAGACTGTGGCCTTGCACCCCCAGGACAGAGCAATGGGCATGTTGCCCCCTCCAGAACCAGTGGGAAAGTCACTCACTCCAGAGACTGTGGCCTTGCACTTCCTATGACAGAACAATGGGCATGTTGCCCCCTCCAGAACTAGTGGGGAAGTCACCCACCTGAGAGACTGTGGCCTTGCACTCCCCAGGACAGAGCAATGGGCATGGAGCCCCCTCCAGAACCAGTGGGGAAGTTCCCGTATTCCGTTAAGGTGCCCCCCCACCCTATCCCCCTGAGGTGCCTTCCCCCTTGAAAAATGATGCCCCTGCAGTGTTCTCTCCAGATGTTTCAGGATACAGGTTGGGCCTTGGACTTTGCCCTGGGCCTTGGGTGCCCTTATGACTTTGGACTGGGCATTGGCCCTTTATGAACATCTGTAAATATATTTGGTTTGTGTGGTGGGTTTTGCTATGCTAATATATTGTCAGTACTTCAGCAATATGGTCCATGTTTTATTATGCTGTGTGTCGTGTGCCATTGGTTCACGTCTGCAGCTGGTTGTGTATATGGTGTGTGTTGTGCGTGTGTGTGTCACTGTCAGTTTCCTCCTTCCCTCCCTTGTGTGCTCGGCGGCTGCACTCACCGACGTTGTTGGTGTTCCAGGTAGAGCATTAGGTAGAAGATCATCGAGAAGACTTGCAGTTCCATGGCGCCATAGTTTTTCCCTGTGTCTCCAGTGGTGAGTTCTTTCACTTCTGAGCTCTGTTTCCACCAGGCTTTTGTTGGCATTGGTACCACCCCGGTAAAGGTGGTGGTTTGCAGTGTGTTAATATGGTGGGTGGTACTTTCTCTTCCGCCTGGCTGTTGTTGGCTACCGCCGTGGTGAGTGTTCTTTCCGCCCTGGCGGTTGGTGTGGTACATTGGCTGTCTATGGGAGTTATCACCACCATGGTCATAATTTGGCGGTACTTACTGCCAGCCTGTTGGAGCTATTACCTCCACTTTATCACTCACCTCCACGGTCGTAATGAGAGCCTAAATCTTTGCTTCATGTATAAGAGTCTAGCCTACCTATAGGGTATACATAATCCGTGACTTGTATTAGTTTACTAATATTATTGCCTTCAGGCCAGAAGCTTTTCCCAGTTTATGTTTAAATACTAACTTTCAATAAATATTTTACTAAGGCATGATGTGGTAGCACACTGTCATGTACAGACAGCAAATTTCCAAGAAATGCCCACAAACCTTCCCACTAACTCGCAGCTTACAGATAAAACTATGTAGTGTATTAATACTCTCTGACAACTGGGTTTCAGGAAACACATTTATCATTTTCACATCACCAAGTAAAGTGTTCTTATTTGCTGTCATCCTATTAAAACATGTTTTTCATCACACTGAAGAACAAAAAAATAGTCTTTCACAGCTACTGATGTATTTTGAAATGTTTGTACAGTTGACTTAGTTATTTAAATGTTGTGTGTTAGGGGAAAAAAAACACGGAGCTTTTCATTTCACAGTTTTTACAGCAAGTCAGACAGGTCACCTTAGACAATCCCAGAAGTTTGCAATCAAAATGGAAAAAGACAAAGTGACTTTTGACCTCTGTCTCTGAACACAGAGCAAATGTAACAAGAACATGATTTAAAGGCATCTTTTTTACTTTCTGACTGAACAGAACATCTGTTCTTTGTCAACTAGCCAGAAGGGGTGAGTAGGCCCTAAAAATAGCTTGACCTGATAAAAAAATGACTAGCCACAGCTAGTAGTTGAGTCATTTTTCAAGCCCTGCCTTTATTTCCACATTTAGTAGCAGATATTCCCAATTATTAACACTAGCTCTTTGCACATTTACACCAGAAATAGATCTCACTGAATTCTGATTTCTCAGCACGCAGAGAGCTCTGCACATGAGGCAGGGCAGGCGCAGGTGGAGGTTCTCTAGTTGGAGAATAGTGAATAGTATTCATATTACTGTGGTGCTGTGCTGCTTTACGAATTTCAAAATATTTTGGGGGTGATTCTAACTTTGGAGGAGTGTTAATCCGTCCCAAAAGTGACGGTAAAGTGACGGATATACCACCAGCCGTATTACGAGTTCCATAGGATATAATGGACTCGTAATACGGCTGGTGGTAAATCCGTCACTTTTCCGTCACTTTTGGGAGGGATTAACACCTCCTCCAAAGTTAGAATAACCCCCTTTGTCTACTAGGCTTCAGGACTTCGATGCATTGTTGATGCGGGACCCGAGAAGATATCGTTGATCAAGGCGTTTTCAGAAAGAGTGGAGGATCATATGCATTTAATGTAATGAAAAATTCAAAAGAGTTTTCAAAATCATTCCTCTAACCCCTTCCCTATTAATTCTATGTAATCCTATTTTATTGTATTCCCTGATTTAAGAATCATTGAGTTCAGTTAGTTGATGGGCTTAGCAAGAGCAGTGGCTTTCAAAGATGTCATGGATCTCAGTGCAAACAAGGGAAATTTTCCCCCATCTCCCTGTTTGGCATGAAGTGCAGCAAGCACCTTGATCCCTTCGGTCACAGTGCCACTGCACTTGCCATACGTTTTATAGCTACATCTCTGCAAAAGAGAGGTGAATGCAAGGCGAGGAGGAGGTGGCCTGACATTGGCAACAGAAATATTTAACAAATGAAAGTTCAGCAGTGAGCATCCCTCCAAGAGGCTTAAGGGGTCTGCCTTCTGAATTTTTCGAACCTTTACCAAATATGGTTGATATTAAGGTGAAGGGGAAGCTAGTAGGAGTTTCAAAGTGGGGACCTTTGTTAGAGTATTGATCATCCCCAAACTCTTGTGCTTCTGCTAAAAAACAATTATTGTCACCCACATTTACAATACTTCTTTTATCACTATAAAAGTATAAAAGAAGTGTGATCTGGATTGGCCCTGCTGGCTTTTAAACATATGACTGCATGTGACATGCATGTTGCAGGCGAATTAACCTGGTAAGATACTCTGTACCAAGATTTACAAAGGCTTTGTGTCAGGTTTTATTACTTTCAATACAAACTGGACGCAAAGTGTTAAGAGGGGATTTACAATGTTTGAGTTGGATTGTAACCAAAATAATGCAAATGTGTGCAATGTGCTACCTTGTGTTACTTTGCATCAAGATGGGATTCCATTGGTGGTGCAGGTGCATTCCCATGCAATCACCCATGGTTATTGATGCAAATCCCGATCTACAAAGAGTTGTAGACATGGGTTTGCACTAAAGTCCTGTGCCTCCCTGAGACAGGAGTAACAAGGAGAAATATTTTCATTTCTCCTCCTTTTTTGCTCTTTGCATGTGCACTGCATTCTGCAACACACCAACAAAATAGGAAATGCCTTAAAGGATAGTTCATGTAAAGAAAGGGGTAACTTCAAGCCCAAAAAACATATTGACCACAACACAGATACCCTTGCACTATGGCGCATGAGTGTTTGCATTTGCACATGATAGCTTACATTGTGCCTGTGCAGGGAGAGAACAAACAGTGCTCAGTGGATGTGGCCCTCACTGTGATTCATTTGGTGCTCTGAGTTGAATGAGTTCTTTGTAAATCTGGGCCTCTATTTGGTTTGAATACTGGAATCCGCCTGCAAAATGTTTCTTACCACTTACAGGTGTGCAGGTTTTTAATGATTTTCTTAGTCTTTTAACAAATGAAAGTTTATGTTCTCATAGAGATATTATGGTGAAAAAGGAAACCTGTCACAAAATGCATCGCTTAAGATTAGAGCTACAAATAACGTACCAAGCATAATAAGCACAAGTGAAAGAAACAGTAACAGTGCCTACAATTCATTTTTCAAAACTACACAGGCTACAAATTGTCACACAAGCTGCTATTGAGTGATACATCGTGTAGCAAATCCCCTCAAAACAGACACATGTTGTGCTCTTATAAATCTGACCTGATAGTGAAGCTGTCTACAGGACCTACTGTTAGGTGTTCTTTAAAATTTACAAAGGCTGGTCTCTGGCTCCACGCAAGTAACCATTTCTCTCTCACCTCGTGGTGTTGGCTGCTTAATATATCATTCTGCTTCCTAAGGAGGGTTTGCACTGCAAAGCTTAAGGGATTATTTTACATGCCATACAAACATTAACTGCAGCATGCTTTTTCGTGTTTTAGCAATCAGTCAAAATGCAACCCAGACCTACTGGCTTTATTGGTGCTTATTTACTTTAAGGTCATGTGAGGTTTTGTATTAGTAACTGAGTGGAGGACAAGCTTTGAAGTTCCACAATAAAAGAAATCAATAGGGCTTTTACCAGATAGTGGTAGCACGCAAGTAGCGATCTTTTCTGTAGTAAAATACGATTAAAGTATTTAGGCAGCACAAAACTGTTGTATAGACAGGACACAAAACGGTAAAATTCCCATGCGTTAGTAAAAAAAAGATACAAATGTAATAATTAATAAAGGACTAATATGACGAAAATTGGAACAGAAGATCAGGGGTTGTAATTTTTTAAGAAATGTTCATAAAAGAGGTAAATCCAAGGGACTCTCGGTGATAGAAATGTACTATGTTTAGACTTTGTAGCAACAGATAGAGTTCACAAAAGAAGTACATTTCAAGAGTCTTGAGAAAGGCATTCTAGCTCACGATTTAGCACAGAGCAAGTGGAGGCAGACACAGAAGAACACAAAAAGTCCTCCCTCCCAGCCACGCTCTCCTGTGGCAAGAGACAGATATCATGTACATGGCACGAGCGTGTAAAGAGTGAGAAGGAATGTAAGGCTCTAGTTTAGTAAGGAGACATTTTTACCTCTGGTATTGAAAGCCCGATGAGCAAGACATAATCACAGGCAACCTATGCAAACTTAGGCATGCCTTTGTGATGTGTTCAATGTTACGCATGGTGCACCAAATTTCACTTTCATGTGTTGGTGATCTTAAGTGTTTGAATTGTCTCAACTAGCAGTCACTGGGAGCAAGTATTAGCATAGTCAAATCTGGATAAGTTCCGAGCTCCATCACTGGGTATCAAAAATGTGGTGGTATAAGATTCTGAAGCTTCTTGTGTAACCTGATAAAAAAAACGTCTAGGATAATAGAATTTACAAGGTCCCTCATCTGTAGGTTCTTCTCTAAAATGAATCCAAAGTTTTTAACGTTGGTAACTGGCTGGACAAAGAACTGATCTGCTCTGTTGGCAAACAGACCAGTCAGTAACTATTCTGGCCAAGAATCAGAACCTCCATTATGCTGGTGTTGAAATTTAGCAAATATTTGTGCATCCAGTCTTGGGTGGTTACAAAGTCAAGCTGAACCTCTAATGGGGAGTCAGTTGAAGCTTAGAATTATCGGTAACTGTAATACCTATGAAACTGATTGCAGGCCAGCTGGCCTAACAGTGGCTGACAAGGGCCACATGAAGACTTTGAGCAAGCTGGCTGACAGGACTGATTCTTTGGGGGCTTCATACATGAATGACAATTATGTATATTGATAAGGAGGAAGGATTAGGAATTGGCCCTACCTTCATGAGGAAAGAAAAACAGGACTGGCTCTCTGTGTACTCCACAGGCCTTCTGCTGTCAAACAATGTATTAAGACAGAATGAGCCACCATGTAAAAGGCAGCAGAAACTTTCAATCACAGGGTATTTCCTCAGAAAAATTTGAAAAAGCTACCATGGTTAATGGAGTGTGGATATCTAAACCTTAATCTCTTAGTAAGATCATTGAACAAATTACTCCTTTGGTCCTATGGACCTGTGATAGTCAACTTGAAGCATTGTGAGAGAGCTAACATCAGAAGTACATTTCCATCTCTATGAAACCAATGTGGCTCCACAATGAAGACCAAGAAGCAGTCATCTCAACTGTGAAGGTTTATTTTAAGACTTTAATCCAACCCGTATGTATGCAAAGCAGGAACAGATTTAAAAGGTATAACAATACAGTCTGGAGACCAAAATGTTCCAGTAAACTTAATTTGTAATCAAATGAGATATAATATAACAGCCACATGCAGAGGAAACAAATTGACTCAATCAGGTGCCCCATTAAGAAACTTTAAGCTAGGATGGACAAAACTCTAAAGTGGATTTCTAAAGGGGAACCATAGAAGGTGTCAGCACAGTTCCCTCTTCAGTAAAAGCTTGAAAAAAAGAGAGTTCAGCATGAACTTTACACACTAGAAAACCCAGCAGAGAGAGATCTGCTCCCTCTCAAAGTCAGGATGAAGTCTCCCTTATTAACTTTGAAACACTAATTAAAAGTTCACCTGATAGTTTCCAGAACATCCATATCTCAATCCCACCACTGGGAGCCATTCCCATCACCTCATTTGAGGGGAGTGGACAAACCCCATCTCCACACATTGAGGTACACATCTGTTGTCCTTGAGTGTTGCATCCTCCTTGTATGCCATGAACAGAAGATTTTCTTTCGCTTTCATTGATTCATGTTCGTTGCCAAATTTTCTCTCCTAGTCCTCACTGTCAGCAGTCTCATATATAACAATACGCCTTCCTAGCTAAGGAGAAGCGCAATATCACAACCAGCATAGGGGAAAAACAGCATACTGGCAGTGTTAAAGCAAATATTTTCAGCTAAGGCCTAATGGCAAGCTAGGTTAATTGGAGAATCAAAACGATTGGACGTTACAGTATTATAAATCAGTGGAAAGTAACCAGTCATTATTAAACATGAATATGCAATAAATATGGTTATATTGACCAACCTACATTTAGTTGTGAGCTATTAGTGTTCGTAATTATTCATTTAAATGTACCACACATAACAATAAGGTTAAGGCACCCTTTAAATATAAATGCAACCTATAAAAGCATATAGATGTATGCAGGATGGAGCCTAAAATTACGCTACGGCCTATGAATTGAAAGATGACTTTTGTCCTTTTGTATCGATCTAAATACAAGATGTATTTTCTTTAAGCACATTATGCACATACATTTTGGAGAGTTGAGAGAATCACTTATAAGATGCTTAGTTAATGTCAAATGTAAAATTTTAAAAATGCCTAAAGTAGTTTAGGTTTGCAAGTAAGTGCCTGCTGCTGCTTCTCTCTCAGCAGTCACAGTTGAAATTACCAGCCTGAGGTCATGCTTTTAAATTCTCTTTTGTGGGTGATGTAAATCTGTACTGCAGCTCAGATGTGACATTTAACTTTAATGCTTTTGGTGTACATCCTTCCCATACTACTGAGGCCTTATTTAAAAATGAAACATATCATTTGAGGTTGCCCAATCTTTTGCGATGTTTAAGGTTTCGATTGCATGCACCACGAAATACTGTATATAACCCAGTCCCCAAGTAACAATACGCCAGCAAATTTACTGCATAAGTAAATGAATATCTTGGCAGAACATGTGAAAATACATGTATCCTACATGCCCCGATCACAAAGACACGACACCCTGCTTTCACAATGCGTATGTGAGCAATAGGACACGTGTATATGTATCTGTATCCACAGTTAGCATCTTTGCTGGAAAGACAAAAAGCAGGCTTGAAACCTATACAAACATAGACTCCTTCCTCTGCACACCTGTTTCCAGGCGCTCTGTGAATCTGGAAAGTACAAGGCATTATTTTCTTTTGAAAAACAATTTAGTACCTGCAGTTTGTTTACGCTATTATAGTGGTTTTGAAAAACAAGTCTTTTTGTACACGTGGGACGGCTGGGGTTTCTTGGCAGAGCCTTATCATCATCCATAGTGCAGACTATTGAAAATGCTTTCTGTTACCCCTTGAATTGATTTACTGCTTAAACTAGAGTTAAGAACATTGCAGCCAAAGCAAAATTAATTTCATAAATTGTTCAGATGCTGCTTCAGGAGGCCTAGCTAGCAAAACTGGATAACATGGCACAGCTTCAATCGTCTGATGTCTTTCAGCATTAAGGTCCGCGCTGTCAACATGAAGATGGAGATCTGCCACGAAATAGTTAAGCGAGATGCAGAACGCAATCTGTTCAATACTGCCAAAATGCCTGGAATTTTCAGTGCCCAGTGTGGTATATTATAGAAATGTAGAGTGCCATCAAAATTGCGTACTCTTGCCCTACACACCCTGGGGCAGACTACTGCTACACAGAAAAAAATCTATAAAGACACTTTTAGAGTTTTTGGGCACTTTATGTTCTTGTACGTGGGGGAATGCGGATTTACCCTTGAAATTACACATATAGACTGATACTAGTTCTATAAAATTGCGTTTTTCTTACTTATGTTAACTAGGCCTCAGTTCAGGTCTCCTCCTGCGTGTTTATTGTTCATCCTTCCTGCAGCATACAGTAAAGCAGAGGAGGAACGGATTGGGATAGAAAATAGGCCAAAATAAAGGTGACTCTCATTGAGATTGCTAAAAAAGTGGTCCATATTCGCAAACTTGGGCAATTTTTAACTTTTAAATACACTCTGTATAGCTGGTTTGCAAGGTATAGACTACTGCAAGCTGTGTGCTTGCTGCAAGCAATGTTTATGGTAATATCAGGGAAAACAGTACAAACCACCTACCAGGCAATAAAACAGACCCACAAGCAATAAAAAAACTGACACACATATTGACCTGTCTGATCAGCCCATCGGGCACTGCCTGATTGCCCTACAGGCCAGTCCCACCTGGAAACAGAGGCATGTTTGCTTATTTCCATTGATGTTGGTCTTGCTATTTTTATGAAAGCTTTTACAACATGAACATAGTAGTTTTGCTCTTTTCCAAAGTCCTCCCACTAGCTGGCTGAACTGAACTCATTCACAACAGTTTGCTATTGTTCTTGTAACTTGTTTATCCTTCGATCTCTGGATGACATTAGCACAGAGTGAGCAGAATCAAAATTCATGTAGTGGGATAGTGCTTAGATGCAAAGGCAATATGACATTTTATAGAATCGAGCTCTGAGTGCTGAGGGAATAATTATTTTCCTCATACCATGATGATTTTGCAAAAAATGATGATTTCCTATGCAGGAAAACCTCATTTAAACATTAGATTTTAGGGGTGAGCTAGAGCTTTCCTAAACACTTCCTGATGCTAATAGGAATGCTGTCTGTTTTCTTATTGATTTTGCTGCTCACTTAGGCCTTAGATTTTTTCTGATTTTGCACATCATCCTCTACTTCTCTTTTTGCTGAGATCCGTTATGGCAATTACTTTATGCATTATCATTCATGTTTTCTGTGCCGCACCTTTTGAATTCTGTAATAAATCTATAAAATGTCTTGTACTGTCATAGAACTTTATTACTGAGTCTGTCCTTACATAATGCACTCTACTTTGGCACACTGTAAGGTGCCTTATTTCGCAGTCAATTTGCCTCATGAAATCTAGGTTTAAAACTGTCTTTGATTCATCCACTAGAAGGCATGCTATTGAGGTAATATTTTGGGGTGTAAAAATGTAGGGGCCCCCTACACCTACAGCAGCTATTTGTTGAATGTCAGCTGCAATGCAGAGGCACGTTTCTGGCTGCAGTGCAGTGCAACATCTGAAATGCCTGATGATTATCAAGAAAATAATAATTATCATCCTCATCACACTAATATGTTTATTGAGGATTTGGAGTTCAGGGAAACACAGGACTGTAGGTGGTGGCCTTGGGAGAAGGGCCACATGAATCCCCTCCACCTACATAATAAAAAGTGATTCCCCCAAGGACGTGGCCTACAGGGGGGGTTAAAAAGCAAGCACTGAAGACTGCATTTGTTTTTTTTATTTTTATTTTTGCTGTGGATTCATGGATCTTCTGTGAATTCATGGCAACATTTTTTACAAAAATGTTTTTGGGCCCCGGCCCGGTCCCTGTGGGACCCCACCGCCAGCCCTTCGGGAACAGGGTATTCATACTCTGCTCCCTTCTGTTTTTTTTTTTACTTTTTTCTTTTTACTTGGCTGAGTCAGAGTCCCAAGATGGCTGCTAACACTTCCTGGGTTAAGTGGTGGCAGCCAATCAAATCTCATTTTGAGATCTTTGGGATCCGCGAACCCTCTGCATCCCTTAATAGCTATATTTTTCCCTTTAATAACTCCAAAACAACTGAATGGATTTACACCAGATCAGAAAAAGAGATCTTGTTGGGTCAAGACCTATCTTTGTGCCAACGTTGGTGTAATTCAGTTCAGCAGTTCGAGCTGTGGTAGAGTTCAAAATCCTCATGAGAAATTGCATGGGTAAGACAAAAAGCATTTTGGTACCCCCCATTTTTCTTGGCCCCTGCTTAATGAATCACCCATAAACTTTCAAAACAGCATCTGAAGTCAGTACTGTACTAGTTCAGAAAATTTCATGAAGATTCGACAAACGGCATCAAAGTTATTTTTGTGAAAAGTTGTCCTGCAAATCTCAACAAAAATAAGAGAAGAAAAAAATAAATGAAAAATGTTTTCATAATGTAGTGAGTGTTCTTAAATATTTTAATGTTGCACCCCCAACTTTAACAAAATCATGGTGTCCCCCAGAGTAAAATAGTTTTTCAGAATTACTATATAGAATTGGTAACTCAACATTTTTAATAGTTCAAATATTGCAGTCACACTCAGTTATCCCTTTTTAAGAAGCAATTAAAACAGAATTGCCAAAAGCTAGGGTCAATCTGGTCTCCCAAAAGTGTAAAAAATCCACAGATTGATTCTTTATGAAAAATGGGGGAGCGACCTTAAGGGTTATTTGGCACTCCCACCCTCTTTGACACTTACACCCAGCCCGGACATGGGTGACAAAAGACATGATGATAGTCCATAGATTGACTCACTGCTCCTTTGTTTTTTTAGTAAAATTACAGCACTGTTTTCAGCATGATGCTCCTCTTGGCCAGGGTCTGGACACCCCTGTGATCAATTTAGGCACCCACACAGGGGCCTGCACCACAGTTTGAAGACCTCTAGGGATGAGCACATTCTTCTTACTTTGTGCGCTTTAGTACTACAGCCATTAGATTGAACAACATATTTCAATAATTTTAGGGGCTTTGGGACTTTAAGTAAGCTGTAGCACTCTCTCCTTCCTCTACCTCTTTATGTCCTTCTGATCAAATTAGCCCTGCTAGTCCATTTATTTCAATGGATTGAGCTGCAGCGTAGCCTACTGATTTGTTTATTCAAATGCAAATGCACTGTGCTGCTGGGTGTATGCACTACTGTGTGCACTACTGACGATGCTGCGCTTCATTTCCCGGTGCACTGCACCAAGACGCTACTAATGTCACTTCTTGTTTCCCTGTTCTTCAGGGTCCTGCTCTATCGGCCAGCCTTCGGAGAGATCTACAGGCGGATTGGACATGCAGTGGGGTCCTAGTGGCCCTCCCCTGAGCCAACAAGGCTGCAGGGGAAGAGGCAAAGAAAGAGGCCTTTGTTGGATACCGGAAACTTCCTGTCCTGAAGCACTAGTCCCTGCCCTAGATACCTGTGGTTTTACATTATGTGAACTAAGGCAGGGGCTTTCTGCCCCTCTCCACTCTTCTTTACCTTCCTTTCACTGCTTTCCTGGCCCATCACCCTCTTTCCTTTTTTCTCTCCTCATGTTGCTGGCCCTCTCCCTTCCAGGCCCCATCAGGGGTGTGAAAGTATGTCTCCTTGCTGGCTATATATCCGCCTCCCAGCTAGGTCTCTCTAATTCCTGTCCATCCTTGAGGACACTTGTTGGACAGCCAGCTACACTGGCTTCTCCCCCTGCCTCTGGGAGTGCCTTATTCCTGCTATCTTTGTTATTTCCTACCTCCAGCTGCAGAGCTGAACTGATACAGCCTGCATAGCATGTTCTCCTCTGAACCAGATGCTCTACGAGAGTTGTGCGCTGGATGGTCTGTTCATTAGCTACAGGCCAGGATGTGCACTGATAGAGCCCTGTGATATCTCCTATGTGCTGCTTCTTGTGATGTGGGTGCCCTTCGGGGAGTGGTCTACGGGGATCGGGGAACTTTATTCCCACACCAGATAGTTTAGTGCAAAGGCCAAGTAGCCCAAGAGGAAGTAGGAGAGGTAAGCGGTGGCTCTCACACTACTGAATCTGGCAGTAGAAGAGTAGATGTGTACTGTACATACATGTAAGACTGGTCGCTTTCAGTTATGGCCCATTCAAAGATACCCCCTGTGTTTCTGATAGGCAGGCACTGACCAAAGCAGCAAGTAATCCAGGGTTCAAAGTGAGACAACTTGTCATCTTTAGCCCTGACATGAGCTCAGACCACGGTTACCTCTACCTTATTAATTGGCATATTCTTTAAAATACCAGCCAGTTAGAGGTCAGGGACAGGGTGTGAAGCTCTCGCCTCTGCCTGCCTCCTCTTGCATCCAGCACCTCCAGTCTGGCCAGCATCTCTTACTCGCCACTGCAGCCTGCCAATTCACTGTTGGTTCGAGGACATGTCAGGGCTCAGGTAGCAGAGAGCTGTAACTTGTAACTCTTTGTCTCTGGACATTGGTAAAATCTAGAATCATGTAGATTAATGAATGAATGAACACTGTATTTCCAAAGCGCTGTATCACTTGCATTCTGTTGCTCTGTAATAAAACACTCTGGATATGACGTAGAACCGGCAGACCGCTTTAAATGAGAGAGTAGCAAAGTGCATCCGGAGTCTGGAAAAGACAGGTTCTTAGAGTTTTTTTAACTGTGACTTCGGAATCCATGAACCGGAGATAGGCTGCTAGTTGGTTCCATGCTTTAGTGCCTAAAACCATACAAGACTTGCCACCACAGGTTTTTAGCCTAAAGGGACGAGGCTTCAGAAAGTTTGCGCCTGAAGATCTCAGTGATCTCTGAGTTTTGTAATGCCTAAACCTGTCCATGAGCTATTTGAGACCAGTGGCATTAAACGCTCTGAAGGGTGGTAAATAAAATTATTGTATGTATTGGCAGCCAGTCGAGTTTTTTTCGAGACGCCGATGCAGAGGCCGCAGCACCCACCTTCCCCTCCCCCTTCTGCCACCTATTGAAGCTTGGAGGGAAACATTGTGGCACCCCACAGTCACAAAGCCAGGACTGGTACAGCTGCATGGAAGGAAAGAGAAACGGTGGCAGGTGTTCAAGACGTTTATGTATCTGTGTGCATGCGTGCATCAATTCATTTGTACACATTTTTCAGTGTGTGAATGAGTGAATACGTCTTTGTGTATGTGTAAGTTTCTGACATCTTGTGTATGTGAGAAACTGGCCCAGGAATGGCAGCTTCATTGTGACTATGGCAAGTTGTGGCCCTGCCTATTACCAGTTTAAAAGTGCATTTCCTTAATTTAATTGGTGCATTCTTAGCAGTGTCAGCTTTAGGGCAGTTTGACCGTTGCCAGCGTTAAGCTGAGAGGGGAAGAAGGAGCATTGCATTTTTAAATATTTTGACGGGTTGACGACACCTGCTGTAGAGTTCCTTGTAAGGTCAGCACTTTTCAGGGGATAGTAAAAATAAGACTAACTGCAGTGGCGGTTCCTCCATCAGGGAGGAGGAGCAACGCCCCACCCGCAGCGAGCAGCACGCAGCAGCTAGTGTAAATTGATAAAATCGTTGTTACAATTTTATTATAAAGTGCTGTGTGTGCCCTGTTCTTCTAGCTCGAACTCCTGGGCAGGATCGAGGATGATCCCAGATGATTGGCAGGTGATCACTAAAACTTAAGTGCGGAGTATGCATGTCTGATTGGCCAGCTGTTTTGCGATGGTCAGCCCGACGTGTGCACTTCTGACCTCACCTATCAGCTGTTTTACAGCTGGGCGGATTGTAGACACAGGCCCCTAAACTGAAAAGGAGTGCAGGGTGAGCCTGCTCCTACCAGTCCTGGCGCTTCAGGATTGGTTAGGTTTGTTGACTTTTCTGAGGACAGTCAGTTGAAGCAACGTGGTCAGGCTCTTGGCTGACGATACTGCAAGTTTTTCCGGTATCGCATTTGCTGCCGCCACATAGCGGCAAACTTTAAAGCTTGTACCGAATACATCTGCACTGACGGACTACTCAATAATGTTCTCCACAGCAGGAACGTTTCATATGAATCCGGGCTTTCCCCTGGCCTTATTCATGGAAGGTAAACCTACCTTGAACCTCATGTAATACCAAAGAAACGAAGCCCCCGTCCTTTAGCAAGGAACATTGATCCTCCGTGTAATCCAGGAGTTTGAGGATAAGGGAACATATAAGGAACTGTCCAGGGCATTGGATAAGCTGAGATGCCCCCTTCAGAGTTCTGGAACCAGTTCTGTGTAAAACCTCAGTCCCTTCACAGTCCTCCATATTTGGAGCATCTGAGCAAGTAATCTGCATCTCTCTTCACAGGAAGCGGTCCGTGGAGTTCTGCCGGAAACGGGGTGCAGTCAGGGAAGGTGGTGGAAGGCCCTCAGGATGCGACTGGTACTGGCGGGTCTGGCTATCTGCCTGGTGCCAGTCTGTGGCTCGCAGTGTGTGACAATGCTAAGGTATGATACATTGAGTATCTGCATGGCGTGATCTAGTTGGATGGAAAAGAGATTATAATCAATCCCATGCCAGCGTGAGTAGCTCGCCACACACACAACAGGTTTTGTTTGCATTCTGGGAATTGTAGTCCTGCATTTATGGTGGGAAAAAACTACAAGCAGAAGAATGCAAAGGAAAACAGGACAGGGTAAATTCACCACACCAGACAGTGAACAGATTCAGAGCTCAGGCTTGCCAAGGGACTGACAGAGACCTACTGACACTTGCTAATTTACTTTTGCAAATTTATATATAATTGACTTGCCCCAAAGACATTAGAGCTCTTCATAATAGAGCAAGAAATAAACAACTAAATATCGGTACATTAATTTTTATGTTGTAAAGGTATGTGTTCACTTACATGCAAATGCAGTAGAAATCTTGGCATTGTACTCATTGGCAGTCTGGCTATTGTTGGGAATCTCATAGGGAATGGACTCAATCAGTCAAAATTGTTTGCCGTCTGCCCATACGCCCTACCACTTTAAAATGTCACAAGCTGCCACTGTTGTGTGGAGGCATTAAGGGCCAGATGTAGCAAAGGGTTTTTCCCATTCTGTGTCAATGGGAAAATGTGTTCGTACATATGGCCCTAAATGACTTATACTGATCAAGTTTTCCATCAATGCTGTTGTTTGGGACATGAGTATGTCAGACAAGTGCAGTCTGCCTGCTATCTGATCCAGGATGCTGCATGAATGAAGAGTAGCATTTTTCCACGACCCTGTGCCGTTTGTGTAGCTCTTTGATATTTGTATAAGCTTTGATTTTTCCACCCTGCCCTCCTCAAGTAGTTTCTCGGTCGTATCATAGGAAGAGAAACTACTTTGAAGAGAAAGAGTGGTAAACTGAAGTGAAGAAAAATGCATAGTTTAAAACATGATAGGAAATGTGTTTTTTTTTTTTATTGAGTGTTAGAACAGTCTGTTTGATACCCATATGGCGCTTTAGCTAATTGAGAGGACAATTGTGGTAAAACTCTACCTTTTTAAAGGTTTTCTTGTACTTCAAAACACCTGAAGACGGCAAAGCTTACCTGGAACACCACAAAAAGTACATCATGAGTGCCTCTTTAGAACCTCTTGGTTTAGTGATTTATGTGAAACTTGTTCATATTTTTTCTGCCTAAAAATATTTTACCTGCTGGAGGACTCCCATGAATTTCTCTAAAAAAATGCCTATACTTATATTGCTTGCTTGCTCAGCACGTCAGGGAACGCATGTATTCCTCACCACTTTCAGGGTTTTTCAGCTGGCAAAAATGAATACCCATGGTGATAGTGTGATTATCCAGGCACCCTAGTGTAGTGCTGCCATATTCATGAATGCCCATTGAGAAATGTATGTGAAAGCTATGCCTTATATAAAGTGTATTTAAAAACAAGGTTGTACATGCACAATTTTCCCTACCTTATTTCTGAGTTTTTTCTGGGGAAATCACCCCAGAAACCCTGTGGATTAGCTGAACTTGCTCGCTCTCCTCTCTTTATCTGCAGTCTAAATTTATGATCCCCCAGTTAACCATTCTCCAATGCCCCCCACGGAAGTGACACATAATGCTCAATATTTATGCCCTTCTTACTTCTCTTTAACAAGAATTTGTTCTAATTTAAATACTTATTGCTCGAACGCCGAACAATGCCAGAAGGCTTTAGAGAATGAGAGTGTTTTTTTTGTTTTTTTCAATAGGGACTGGTAACTCGATTTCGAGATGAATTTCTACCCGACTGCTTGGGTAACGTTTTTGATCGAAATGCATTGTTTTGATTGCTTGGGGAGTGCCATAGAGAAGTAGGCTACTGTATGTACAGTATCATCTTCGTCTTTCTGTTGATTCCTCTCTGTTCTTTGCAGATCCCTTGGCAAATTTGGATTCTGGAAGGAAAGCATCACTCATCCTCCAATCTTTGCTACATTGTCCTCCTTTGCAATTTTATCAGTTTTTAACAATATCAAGTTCAGTGCATCACTTTGCAAAAATGTTTGAGGCTCGAGAGAAGGGAGGAACCACCATTGTATTTTTTTCATTTTTATTGTTTGCTGCTAGTTGGCCTAGACTTTAGCGTAGGCAATGCAAATCAGGTCCATGTGTGGATTAAGTATTGTGAGCAACGGACATCTTGGTATGACCGAAGGCTGTGGTTATATTTCCTCCTCTTTGAGTATTTGTCCAGACTTGTGATTATACTGGTATGTTATACTATTTGGGGCCTTTCTATCATAGGCCATTGTGGTTGATATTTCCATTCATTTTTCACACTTTCACTGCTGTTCTGCTACTGATATTTTAAGACCCAGTAGGTGGCCCTGAATTCATGTCAAATTTAGGTTATTGTTGTCTGTGTGTGACTGAAGTGGGGTGGTGCCAGGATACCAGACTGATGTGAACAGACATGTTTTATTGTCCTCATATACCTTCTTCCACATGGTCTTGCCAACAATTGTATGCACATGTGAGATGGTTCCTGTTAGAAATGGGGTTTCTGGTTGGCTAGGGTAAGCACCTAATCCAGGCAGAACCCACCACTCTAGTCTTGGCAAGTCAGTTACGCAACAAAGATAACCTGTTCTCACTTTCTGGTAGCTTGGTGCAGAGCAGGCAGGCTTTTCATCAGAGGCAATGTGGAAAGCGTTTGTGCAACATACACACAGCAACACAACACCACAATAAGAGACTCCACACAGGGTTTATAAAAATAGATTGACATATCAGGACCAAAACAACAAGCATCCCATAAGTACTTAGCAAATAATGCAGGCTTATTTTAGAGACACTTATATATGTTCAGTTATTTCACAAAATTATGTGAATCAATAAATACTTTGTGAGTTATACAATGGTCAAGTATCACAGGGAATGAACTTTTAAATAAATAATTTGTGGCAAGGTTATAACTTTAGTAATTCCGGATATACTTTAAAAAATATGGAGGTTTGGACATTTCCCGTTTAACTCACCCCATAAATTTCGGGCCCAGAAGCCCCTGCACTTTTACTCACATCATTATGATAAATATCCCAGTGGAGGGTAAAAGGGATCCCTGTGGGGGAACATTGAGAGGACTTCATGTGAGCTGGAAAAGCAGTGTTCCAGCAAGTCCTTGTGATGGTTTCAATGGTCCCACAATGAGATTTATGAAGCGCTAACACGAGAGGCCCCAGGGTCCGTTCGCGACATGCGTTTCTCACTCCAGCCGCTTGCTAGAGCACAGGGTGGCCACACATGCCCCCAGTATCTTGCTTTAGAACACTGTGAAGGTGACGTACCTTTGGTCCTTGGGGTTTCCCAGTGGGAACAAGCTGTGGTGAATGCCGCCCTGGTCTGTGCTCGGGATGGGGTTCCGATAGGCACCTCATGTCGGCAATCTCCTTCTTGACATCGGCACTAAGGGCCTTATTTCGAGTTTGGCAGACGGGAAATCCCGTCCGCCAAACTCTCAACAGGGTGGCCGCTGCCTACGCGGCGACCTACCCACCAGAGTTAGTAAGAGTTTCCTGGCGGTGGCAATGCTGTAGCAAGCAGGGTGCACCAGCACCCTTGCAATGTTCACTGTCATGCCAAGTGCACCCACTTTCTGACAGCCTTTTTATGGCGGTGCCCCAGCCATGAAACCGCAGGCAGAGAAAGGGGTCATGAGGGATTCATAATCCCCAGGGCAGCGCTGCTTGCAGCACAGCCCTGGTGGGTTAGGGCCGCCACCATCTTCCAGACCGTCGGGATCTGAGATCCTGGTGGAGCTGGTGGTCTGACCACCAAAGTTGTAATTTAGCGGTTGGACCACCGCATAGGTGGGAATCCAGGCCACCACAGCGAGTGTGTCAGTCTATAGACCACACTTGTAATGGGGCCTTAGGTGTAGCGGGCTCTCCAGCTCAAAGGGCGCACTTGTCTCCCTGGCAATGCGTTGTCAGGGAATGCGGCATAGCTCTCAGGGAAATCTCTCAGCCAGAGCACTGACAAAAGGGAGGGGCGTAGGGCTTCAGCGCATTGCCAAACACTATGCCAAGCCTCTCTGTGTGGAGAGCTACTTTCCTGGAGTAAGGAGCACTTGGGTTGTCTGAAGCTTTAACTGCCGGACTCAGAGTCTCACAGCAGTATCAATGGTGTGGAGTCTTTGATGCCCTGGTGGAAAACTCCACTCCCCTTGCAGAGTTTTTGGAATTCGGGCACTTCGCACTATGCGGAGTAGAGCGGAGTTCCGGAATTCCGCCATCCTGTGCGAAGCAGAGTTTTTTTTTTTTGTGGCTGTGCACGTGATAATTTGTTTTCGTTTCTCAGGCCACCAGCCAGCGCGTGAGAGATTTCTCACCTGCCCGTGTGGCTTCTGGACACAACCACGCTGACATAGTGATGCTCGCGAGTGTGAATGCACCTCAAGTAGATTTTCAACTTGAGAAGCAGCTAAATCTACTCAAAAATAGGTTTTTGAGTGTATTTTCTTCTCCAACGTACCGTTCAAGTTGTTTTTAGCGTGAGAAGCTCTTTTCTTTACTTTTTGCCAAGCAGGAAGGAAGTGCCACAGAGACTCTAACTTTCTGTTCCTGTCCAGCAGGCTCATCCCAGTGCTTTGTCCATCTCCTGATCACTCTCTTTGTCTCCTGGATATATACCTTTGGTTTTAAGGAAATTGTTTTTGTGATATGATACAAAGCAGTTAAAAACTATTGTATAAGGATGTGTTTGTATGATAGGTTCTACACCAGTATTTCTGTGTACTTTTATTTTATTTTTAAATTTCATGTGGTGGGTGGCCTGTAGTTTGCATAAGGGCCTAGTTATTTCTTTTTTCGTTTAATTGATTTTTCATCTTTTGTAAGGGACAGTTGTTGCACAGCTCAGTACCCTTTCTCCATGTTTGTTACATTTGAAGTATTAATTTATTTTACTATGTGGCCTACACTTTCAACAGGCCATCAAGCGAGTAGGCCCAGTACTAGTCATCCGTATGTGAAAGAAATGTTTCTTTGGTATATGATTTTAAAACTTCTTTTAGGGCAGGGATGGCATTGGATTAAAATATAAATGTTGGCTATTTTTGCATTTAATTTTTTTCTGCAAAAAGTGCATATGTGGGGTAATATTTGATGACATAGGAGAATGTGTGTTGTAAAATCTTTATAGCTCAGTTGATTTTTGTGTTATGCTTTGCTGAATTAATGTTAGTGTTTTCTTCAGTGCTACCACTATGCCTTCTTTTTTCTGGTCTCTGTGTGTGTGTATGTGCGTATGTGTGCATGTGTGTTTGTCTGCTTACAACCCATATGAAAAATCATCATGCAATCCGGTGGGAAGAGCACCTTAAAAAATTGCTAAATTTTGTTGTGGAAGAGAAGGTGAGGAGAGCTGGGAAACATCAGCTACAATTAGTCAAATCATGGTGGGACGTGAGGAAGAAGAGGGTGACACCCTCCCCCAAAGTAGCCCTGTCCCCAGAAGTGCACCAAAATCACCTGCCTCAGCAACCTCGCAAAGGCACAGGAAAACACAGTGTCAGATGGGGACACCACTGCATGCAATGACTGCCCCACAACTCACATTGAGTCTACCATCCCCTACTTCTCGAAAATCACTCTGCGTCAGTGGTCCCAGAAAAGAAGAAACTCCAGGCTACCATTACCGGCATGTTTAGGCAGGAGGGGCCCTATGACTGCAAACATCCAACAGCACATTTGTACAATGGGAAGCTGGCAAAAATGTTAGTGACGGACCTCCTCCCTTTTACTTTTGTGGAAGAAGTGGGATTGTTAAAATTTGTGGCAGCCATTTGCCCGAAATGGAAGGTTCCAAGTTGGATCTATTTTGCCAGAGTTGCCGTTCAAGTGCTGCATCACAATGTGCTACAATTGGTTGGACAAGCTTTGCAGCAAAGTGTTGTCTGCACTATCCACCTGAGGACAGACATGTGTACCAGTTGTAAGGCAACTGATTACATGTGCAGCACTGCACACCAGATCTCTCTTGTGGGGGTAAAGCAAAAGCTATACACAGTCTTGGCTCTGAAGAAAGTTTTAAGAGCGTTTGGTGGCATGCAATGGTAGCCATGTTTGCCATGGAGAAATCAGATGCAGCTGCAAACGTCTTGGAAGAATTTAACAGCATGGTGTCTGATTGGCTGCTACCAAAAGGTCTTCAAATTGGATTTGCTTCCTGTGACAATGGCAGTAACATAGTCAGGGGCATGTCGGACAGTGGCTATTTCAGGGTCCTGTGTTTGGCACACTGCATCAAACTGGCTGTTCAAGAGTTTCTCAAAAAAGAAAACATAGCAGCATATTGACCACCTGCAAGTTTAACTCTTCCCGCTCGCGCTGAGTTAGGCAAAGGTTGTAGAGTGTTTTATTTACTCCACAGATAACTGTGCAAACTCTCTCCAGGCCTACCTGACACTCTGAACTGGGGGAGCAAGCCGACAAGCCCTTGGAGAACCTTGGGGCAAAAGCAGGCAGCAGGCTGGCTCATGCAATATAAATTAATTGCAAAGTCCCTCCTTCAGCCCAGCAAGCAGAAGGCAGCAGGCTGACACAACAAAGCAGTTAGCATGGATGGTGGTTTCTCCTGGTGGCACAGCAGTCCTCCTGGCAATGTGCAGTTGTAGAGCCAGCAGCATCTGGTTACAGGTCCCACACAGTGTCTACAAACATGGGGTCAGAGACCCAGTAATTATTTAAAAAAATGCCTTTGATGTAGGGGGTGACCTCAAAAGGATCCTCATAAGTGCACAACGATGCCAATGAATTCAGCCTTGGCTCCAGATGATCAGTTGGGGGTAAATCAACCCTTTGTGTGAGGGCAGGTCACAACCTATTCACATGTGTGAAACACCTCTGCCTCTCCCAGCCCAGGAAGACTATCAGTATGCAGATGAATGCAGATGTATTCCCTGCCACACTCAGCCCTTCCTGTGTTGAGGCTATCTAGAGAGAATGTCCAAAGTGTAGCTGTCACCCAGGCCAGACATGTGTCGGAGGCAGGCTGCAAAACACACCCTGGTTATAAGCACAGAGAAATGCCCACTTTCTAAAAGTGGCATCTCTAAAACAGAAATGTGAAATCCAACTTCACCAGTGAGTAGGATATATCACTACCTTTCTAAGCATACTAAACATGACGAAGCTACTCCTTTCCGACTAGGAAATACCACTTACAAGTGTGTAAGGGACTTTAAAATGCTAACCTATGAGAGGAGCGGACCTCACAGCAGTGAAAAACAAAATAAGCTGTTTGTCACTACTAGGACATGCAAAACATTAAGGTACATGTCTTATCTTTTACTTACATAGCACCCTGCCCATAGGGCTATGCAGGGCAAGTGGTTTTAAATGCCAAGTCCATGTGGCAGTAAGGTACACACACAGGCACTGCGGTGGCAGGCCTGAGACAGTTTCAAAAGGCTACATCTGTCGGTGGCGCAATCAGTGCTACAGGCCCACTAGTAGCATTTAATTTACAGGCCCTAGGTATATGATATAGTACTTTACAAGGGACTTACAAGTAAATCAAATATGCTAAACTGGTGTAAACCAATTATACCATGTTTAGAGGTGAGTACACATGCACTTTAGCACTGATTAGCAGTAGTAAAGTTTCCACAATCATAAAGCCAACAAAAAGAAGGCCAGAAAAATTGGAGGAGGAAGGCAAAAATGTTGGGGTAACCCTGCAGGGAGGGCCAAAGGGTTGCAGTTCCACTTGTAGCATTTAATTTACAGGTCCTGGGTACATGTAGTACCACCTTACTCAGGAAGTAGATGCAATATGCTGGATGAGGATAAGCCAATTTTACCATGTTTTAAGGAGTGACCCCATGCACTTTAGCATTGGTTTGCAGTACCAAAGTGCCCAGAGTCCTAAGGCCAGTGAAAACAAGAACAACAAAAATGGAGGAGGGCAGCGACCCACCTGCACTTTTAAGAGGGATTAGAGATCCCCTTGCAGGTAGGTGCAGTGAGTGACTACACTCGCCTGCAGTGGGATGTCTGGGGGTCCATGGGATCCCCTTTAATTCCTCCAGAGGGCTTCCTTGAGGAGGAGCAATGTAAGTGTGCCATCTTTTTATGGTGCACTTTCAATGCACCTCCTAAAGGCATATTTCTCTCTGCGCCGATGTCAGTAATATGGCACAGAGGCAAAGAGATTTCCTCATTTGTATGGGGCCAGTGCTATCTGATTTACAGAAGGGGCCGCACAAGCATTTGCAGCCCCTTCTGTAATACCAAATTGCCCTGTGGGTGCACAGTGTGGGCTCAAACGTCCGTTGAACCCCTAAGGCTCTTCTATAGTAAGACCCCAGGTGCTATTTCATATTTTGTATATTTTTATGGATTGGACCCACTCAGCCATGTTTATTCTTATTTTTAAATGATCAATTTTTGCCACCCTCCTGTTGCTCCCATGGGGTTCCTCTGGGTCATCGAGGATCACCAGATATTATTTCCCATTTTTATTGCAATTTTTTCCACATATTCTGCCTCATGGTTTAATTAATGTAATTAATTTGTACCATTTATTTGCAGGCTTCTGTAGTGGTTCTATTGGCCCTGAGTATCACTAGTTGTCAAATTTACTAATGTTTTGTGCAAAGGAGCCCAGAAAACAAGTTTGCTGAGCTATGTTGTGTGAAAGGGAGTAAGCATAACAGAATCTTAGCTAAAAGATATGGTGCTGCTGCTCTATTCCTAAGACCTAAGTCATGATGCACTTTCTGGCTGCCTAGCATCAATGGCTCACCTTTGCACCTAAGTGCAAGGGCCTCTGCTTGAGCCTAGTACAACTTTAGTATAGGAAGGATACTCATCCAGTACAAAATACTGTGCTTAGATTTACTTTTAAAATGTTCCCACTTTGTATTGTGCTGTGCGCATGGAAAGTTAGAAAGGTTTGAAGAAGAGAAAACTTTCCTTCTTCTTGCCACCTACTTCAAGGAAGCAATTTTTTTGTGCAAAGCCTTGTCTTCAAATAGTAGTCAAGGGGGGTTTGTGTCAAAAACCATGCGTGTTTTTATGGGAACACATGTGCACCACCCATGATACGCCTTTGCAAATAAAATAGCACAAAGAGGCACATATTGCTACTTTCCATTTTTTTAATTACTTTGAGACAACTTTGTTTAGTGCAAAACAAGCAGCTGGAAAACACAAGCCATTAGCACCGATTTGCTCTACTTCTGGTAACTTTTCATCTGCATAATGTATTGATAAATCTGGCCAGGAATTGTTATTATTATGTAGCTTTTCACCAATTTTTGTCTAATTGGAGCCTGTTTTAACAAAACATTTAGTTTAAACGTGGGTATTGTATTCTTGTGATGGCTTCCATTGTGTTGATTACAATGACCAAGTTGACCAAGTATTTCTTCTATAATTTCTTGCCTTTAGGTAGACTAGGCTGAGATAAAGACAAGACTCTGATTTAGCTGACACTAAAGTCCAGATACTCTGAGTTCTACTTCTTGTGGTGACCAAAAAGAAGGGAAGAAGATGGCACCTAGGAAACAGGCCAATGAAGCGACTAATAAGGAGAAATAGTCTGTTGTCACCACTGGGATTAATCCCTCTTCCCCATTTCTGCCAAGATTTGCATTACACCATATACTGCAAGAACCTTTTCTGCACAGGAAGCAGCTGGAAGAGCACCCTTGGATCAACAGTACCATCATGACCAAAACAAAAGCAGATGTCTCTTGGAACTGCCATGACTGCAGTTGCAGCTGAGACCAGTGAGTCTCACGTGTAATTGTCTCAGCAAACTAAATCTGCCTAGGAAACACAACAGGAACAAGACTCTTCTACAGCCTATCTTCCTGAGACAGGCACAGAGCAGTAAGGTGAGAGTTTCTGCAAGCCCTGCTTCAGCTAAAGGTAGAATGCTGTAGACTGTAGAGGTCCATCATGTAAGGCAAGGAAGATTCTAGAAAGCCTATCTGGCAATGAGGGAGGTGAATCAATGATTGTCATGTCAAGATTGTTCTTGGAGATGTGTAGATCACTTCCATTTAATCTTCTCCTCTACGACCAACTGCTTCCATCTTTTCAAAAACTGAAAAACTAGCACCCACAGCCCCTATCACCATCACAAAACGCCCTAAGAAAACACAAATGCAGTACATCTTCTGGATTTGGCTCCTAATCCCAGTTTGCAACTTCTTTACACTTAAGACAAATTATGACCACTTTACAGACTGCCCTGTTTGCCACAGACTAGTTCTTTTTGGGAAGCCAGTTACATATCATGGAATGAGGAGCCTATGCCCTACCTGGAAAACCAACATCCAAACCTGTGGGAACAGAAGGTAAAAAGATTGCAGTTGCCAAGAAAGAAAAACTTGTACACACAAGGAATGTGCTGATGGTTAAGATGTTGCTGTCATGAGAAGGAGCCATGTCGCTTATAGTGTGTATTCATTACCAGCAGCAACCTAAGATTGACACAGTAAAAGTGGATGCCAATGTCACCACAAAGCGTCCAAGCAGCCCAGCTCCAAAGAGTTTACATGAGGGGGGATCATCACAAAAAAAAAAAAATACAACAACCCACTACCAAGGCTATGTTCAGCAGTGAATCACTAGGCCACCGAACCGATAATCTGGTCCATTTACACAATGGGAAGCTGGCCACACTGTTAGCCCTTTAGCCGATCCCTTTTTTGGTTGAAAGAGAGTGTTTCTGAATTAGTGGAAGCCCTTTATCAAAAATAGAAGGTTCAAAACCAAACCTATTTTTCAACAGTTCCTTTGCCACAGCTGTATCATCAAGTGCTGACTCATTGCGATCTATCCTTCTTATGACAGATATGTGGCCTGCTTCTCAAGCTGTATGTGCATCAGAGAATACGGACTGCCTGATTCTGACCTTGGCGGAGGGGATTACTCTGTAACAAACATGACAGATATTCTGTCTGCCATATTACAAGTTCCATAGGATATAATGGAACTTTTAATATGACGGGTGGGATAGCCGTTACGTTTGTAATAGAGTAATCTCCTCCGCCATTGTCGTATTCAGGCCCCCAGTCTTTTTCAAGGGGGTTAAGCAATGGCTAGTCATTTGTGCCACCATTGCTGATGCCTTATGAGGCACTCATCGGCAATCAACAGTTGCATTGTTCTTTATGGAGAAAGTAAACACAGCTGAAAATGTCTTTGGCTTCAAACTGGAGGTCTCAGTAAAGAATTCCTTGCCAGTAACAATGACAGTAATATTGCTAACGCAATGATAAATGGAGGATTCTTCAGAGTGTTATGTTTAGTTCATTGCATCAATCTAATTGTGCAGGATTTTCTAAAAAAATAAAAGATGTAAACCACAACAAACGGGTCACCTATTGTAGGATTTGCACACATTCCAGTCTTCCTTCAAAGCCTAAAGAAATTCTATTTGTGCAGGACAGGTCTATAAATTAATATATGGTTGAAAAGAGGGGGTATGCAACTGACAGATCCTCGATGATGGAGGTTGGCAAAATGGGGCGAGTAGAGTGTCTGACCTGAATACTGGGGCTGTTTGAGATTTTGACAGGGAAAGTCACAAAGGAGGTATGATTATACTTCTTACATAAATACCCTTTATAATGCATATTCAATCTAAAAAAAAATCCTCCTTGTTCCTTGCTTATATCATAGCTGAGTAGCACTTGGTCTTTGAATTTACATACTAATCTTAACATCTCACCATTCAAATAAGGTCAACCTCATTCATATATACCCCCTCCATATAGAAAGATCATGTTGGTGAAAGTGGAGTACCTTTTATTCTTAAGGGCTCTAATATCACTCCTCGTTCTTATATATTATGAACTTTACTGCACAACTGGTGGTTAATACCACCATCATAAACTTCCCTACGCATGTGATATTAATGCTACCATATATTCATGCCAAGATGATTCACCCACCTGGTATCCTTTATTGATGCTCTTTTATTAAAACCAAAGCCATCTGAAACTAGCACAAATAGTTGGTAACATACATTATTTATGTAACATTACTTATGGCCTATAGTTTACATGGTGCCCAAGGAATACAGAACTATGATAATCTATGATATAAGCAGGTGACCAAAAGGGAATGAATTAGATCGAATATGAATTATAGGGGCTAAATATGTTTGAAGTATATATTCACTGTGTACTACAATTGTATTTCTGCTGTGTTTTGTTTTCAACAGTTTGCTTGTTGGGTCTGTAATTATTAGAAATGTTCAATAATGTGCCTCACAAAAGGGCTTATTTACAAGCCCCTAGCGCCACCCCATCGTCACTTTTTGTGACGCATCAGTGGCGCTGTGCACTGTGTCATATTTACAAGACGGTGCTAGGCCACTTTTTGGGGCTTAATGCTACCTTGTTCCCCTCTGACACAGTTTTCTGCGGCAGAGCAGCATGCAATGGTTGTTGCTGTGTGCGTTCCACTGTAACACTCATTACTTTTGACGCTGCCCGAGATTTACAAGGAATCGTAAATCTAAGGCAGCACCAAAAACTAACGCTACCCCAGGGTTGGCGTTATCATGGCGCAATGAGGATAAATACTTTTGTTTCTCCTCTATTTTGCTTTTTCTATGTGTGCTGCATTCTGCAGAACACATAAAAAGAGCAAAAGGCCATGAATGATTCTTTATGTGCAGGAAGGTGTCTCTTCCTGCACATAAACAATCATACCCTTCACTTCAGTCACCCTTGCAATATGGTGCAAGGACTCCTGCGTTGGCGCTGGGAGCTAAATTTAGCACAAGCGGTAGGGGAAACACAGAGGTGAGCCGTATTTTTGTTAATATGGTGTATCCCAGTGTTTCAGAACTGATGCAGCGTGACGCTGCTAATTTTGGTGCATCGCTGTACCAGTTCCTTGTAAATAACCCCCCCTAGTTCCACTGAAAAGCTGCATCAAGAGACAGCTACTCCTATCGTTGATTTTAAAACAAAAGGAGAAATGTATAGATGTTTATGTAGATGGGAGTTCTACTATTTGTTACAATTGTAATTACAGTTTTTTTAAACAAAACAATGTAAATAAATGTCAGATTCATATATAACCGCATAAGTATTATTTGTAAGTCAGAGCGATAGAAGAATATTTTGTTAAGATTGATTTGTATTGATTTTTGATTCACTTTTTTCAATTATATTGGTTGATTACGGCTGACCCAAGCGACCTGAAAAACTTCCGCCCCATCTCTCTTCTACCTTTCCCAGCCAAGGTAATAGAAAAGACCGTCAACAAACAGCTGACCACCTTCCTGGAAGACAACAACCTGCTCGACCCTTCACAAACCGGATTCCGAACCAACCACAGCACGGAAACCGCCCTCATCTCAGTCACAGACGACATCAGAACCCTGATGGACAACGGTGAAACAGTCGCCCTCATTCTCCTCGACCTCTCGGCTGCCTTTGACACCGTCTGTCACCGCACCCTAATCACCCGCCTACGCTCCACCGGGATCCAAGGCCAGGCCCTGGACTGGATCGCCTCCTTCCTCGCTAACCGCTCCCAAAGAGTTTACCTCCCTCCGTTTCGCTCAGAACCCACCAAGATCATCTGCGGCGTACCTCAAGGCTCATCGCTCAGCCCGACACTCTTCAATGTCTACATGAGCCCCCTCGCCGACATCGTACGCAAGCACGACATCATCATCACCTCCTACGCCGACGACACCCAACTTGTACTCTCCCTCACCAAGGACCCCGCCAGCGCCAAGACCAACCTACAAGAGGGTATGAAGGACGTCGCAGATTGGATGAGGCTCAGCCGCCTAAAGCTGAACTCTGAAAAAACGGAAGTCCTCATCCTCGGCAACACCCCGTCCGCCTGGGACGACTCCTGGTGGCCCACGGCCCTCGGCACCGCACCGACCCCCGCAGACCACGCCCGCAACCTCGGCTTCATCTTGGACCCTCTTCTCACCATGACCAAGCAAGTCAACGCCGTGTCCTCCGCCTGCTTCCTCACTCTCCGCATGCTCCGCAAGATCTTCCGCTGGATCCCCGCCGACACCAGAAAAACCGTGACCCACGCCCTTGTCACGAGTCGCCTGGACTACGGCAACACCCTCTACGCTGGGACCACCGCCAAACTCCAAAACCGCCTGCAACGCATCCAAAACGCCTCGGCCCGCCTCATCCTCGACGTACCCCGCAACAGCCACATCTCCGCACACCTGAGACACCTGCATTGGCTCCCAGTCAGCAAAAGGATCACCTTCCGTCTTCTCACCCACGCACACAAAGCCCTCCACAACAAGGGACCGGAATACCTCAACAGACGCCTCAGCTTCTACGTCCCCACCCGCCCCCTCCGCTCCGCTGGCCTCGCACTTGCTGCCGTCCCTCGCACCCGCCGCTCCACGGCGGGTGGGAGATCTTTCTCCTTCCTGGCGGCCAAGACCTGGAACTCCCTCCCCACCAGCCTCAGGACCACCCAGGACCACTCCGCTTTCCGGAGACTCCTAAAGACTTGGCTGTTCGAGCAGCGATAACCCCCCCTTTCCCCCCTAGCGCCTTGAGACCCGCACGGGTGAGTAGCGCGCTTTACAAATGCTAATGATTTGATTTGATTTGATTACTACCTCATGCTACGCTGTGAGGCACAAGATGCAATCACTGGAGTTGACATCAGCACTTGGAAGCCATTTTGGAGGTTCGACTCTTGAAAAGTGGAAGTCGTCACTAAGGAGGTTCTGATAAAATACCTGGATTTCTTCTTCCCATTATCGTGTTAAATTGCCATTCATGTGAATTACTTATATATTTTTCCACCGCAGAATTGATGATGATAAGATTCAAGAAGGGTAATTTTTGTCACAGTGGAATTGCAGCGTGTTTAAGTTTTGCGGCTCAGCCGTCCTGGAGCCACATCACCGGAACAGATAGTTATGGAAAGAGCGGCCTCAGACAAATGGCGCCTGACACTTCGGTTACCTTTTGACTGCACCAGGTGGGCGTGGAATGGTTTATGGAGAAGGCACGCGAGGCGATGGGCAATTAAGCAGAGGCGCTCTCTGCCAGTTGATCATATCCCCAAGTCATCCATCTGCGTCTGCGTCCCAGCACAATCCTGAGTTTCATCAAGAAAACCATTTTCAGACCAGCAGACCAAAACAAATCGTTCTCAGCTCCAAATTGACTGGGTCTTTTGCTGTCTTCCGTTTGGCATGAGTGGGAGATGTTGATGCTGTCTGCACTTAACAGAGGAGGTTGGAATCAAGCTAGCTCCCAGGCTTCACGCCATTGTATTTTAGGACTGGCCTAGTGCAGCATTGGTTCTCTTAACCTCATGTTTCCCAAAAACGTCATAATAAAATACATACACATTTACATAGATAATGGAGAGGTTTTCTGTCAGCCCTCTTAACACATTGATCTGTTCAAAGGCCATTCACAGTTTCCATCTGCCCACAGAAAGAGTGCAACATGGAGCATAGGTCAGCCCACTTCATCCATTGGCCATCTTGCATTGTGGGTGATTGAATTTTATCTGGCTTCATGCGTAAAAGCACCAGACAAGGTGTGCCTGGCCTGCTGAGCTACTCATTTATGTGTACATTTTTTTATTTGTTTCCCTTTTTTGCACATGCTCATTGTATATTTTGCAAATAACGAGAAAACGTGCACTCTTTGCATTGGGCAGATGTATAGGCTTCCCTAATACACGTTTCAATGCTTTGAAAAGTTGTGAGCTGATGGGTACTGTTCTTGAACGCAACATATTTTGAATTCAGAAGAGCTCATTCATCCACGCTGTAGAGTACTCATTCTATAGAGGCCAAGGAAGGCCTGTAAGTTGTATTTACATGCCAAAAGAGCCTGTTTATTGTGTTAACATGCTGTCTCTGCATCACAAAGATTTATACTTGTGCACCGTACACAGTGTCTTCACCATATGTAATGTCTATGAGTGTGAGAGCAATTGTAAAGTTTTCGGTCTGCACTCACTGCAGGCTCAAAAAAGTGGATGCCTGGTGTAGCGTTCATCCCAGCCTGAGTACTCGTGAATGACTATGGGCCATATGTACAAAGCATTTTCCCATTGACACAGAATGGGTAAAACCCTTTGATACATCTGGTCCTATGCCACACATGGCGTTTGGTCATACACGTCTTTTTGTTTTGCTCTGTATGTAACTGCAAACTCAACATTCTAAACATGAAATCTGTTCACCACACTCGAACACTTACGTCACAGTTCTACGGAGTCCATCAGGAACCAAGAGGGTCACTCCATCGCTAACTCACAAGACACTACATTTCCTCTCTTGTTAAATAAAAAATATACTTTTTTACAGATCTATATTACAACTCCTACATAAGTCATTGTGGAGCTCTGACCAAACGCCCAGATCATGTTCTCTCAGGCTGTGAAGAGGGAAGAAAAGCGTCCAAGTTTGGCACCGGTGATGTAGGGACAGGTGCAGTCAAGGGGCACTCTACAGTCTCACTCAAACCAGTCTCATCTCTGATGTCAGGAATTGGAGAATGATGAGGCAGATGCCAAAAGTGCGAAGAATCTTGTATAATGTACTTTCCAGGATGCTAAGCAGTCACCGTGTGTCCTTTCCTAATTACAACTTCGAAGTGTTCAGCATCAAAGGGAGCATCAGATTTGCATTTTCTCTGTTGTCACACCAATACTCGATCCCCTTCATTGAAAACGATGTTCTTGGCACATCAATGCTTGTTGACATATACTTTCATCTTCAAGTCTGTTCGAAGAAATTCACCATCTGTTGAAGATCTTCTGTTGGTCCATTGTGGTAACTTGGTTGTCACGGCTGTCCAGAACATCAGGGTGGCAGGACTGTCACCTGTCATTGAATGAGGAGTTGACCAATAAGCTCGAAGAGTAGCATGGAGAGCTGAGCATTCAACAATATCATTTGGTTGTTGCCAAAGAGGTGTGTTTTTCTGATGCCTCTATCTGGGATGATCAAGAAAGTCTCTGAATTCTCGACTGCTGCAAGGTGGGCCATTGTCAGACTTCAGAATTGAAGGAACACCCCATATTACAAAAATGCCATCTGACTTCTCAATCACTCTTTCGTGAGTAATGGATGAGAGATTGTATGCTAGTGGAAAACTGGAGTATTCATTGATAATCACAATCAGGTGATGTCCATTGTCAGGACAATCAAAGAAATCCAACATGTTCAAGGTATGTAAAGAGATTTTGAGAGATAAGCAATTGCACAAATGACAGGCCTTCATCAACTCCCTTTCAACTCTCTTGTCAAAATGACAAAACCAAACTTGGTCTCGTAGAACTCGTTTAGTGGCAACAATTCCACAATGTCCTTCATGTGCCACTTCAATTACTTTTTGTCACAGACTCTCTGGTATGACAATTCTCAAACCTCATAAGACAATACCTTCTTAAGTGACGGACAGTTCATCTTTTACATTTTTGAACTTCTGATATGCACTGTCATGTGTGAGGGGTTGAGTGTACTGTTTCCAGGATTGATGTGCAATAAAGTCTTTTAATATCAACATGTCACTATCTGAACTTGTTGCAGTGATAATTATTCAAAAGAAATAGCAGAGGGGTACTGGATCAGCAGCTTTGGAAGGGGTATCATGACACTGTACATGCACACGTGAACAGTATTTAGAAGGGTTTTGATCTTCCCTGGTCAGTGCACAATACTGTAGTTATATTCCTGTAGTCACAAAACCCAGCATTCTAGGAGGCATCTTGGCTTTTGGATAGCCAAAGAGGGCAAACAATGCTTGATGATTGGTTACAAAAATAAAAGGTTTTTGTTAGAAATTGGGTCTCTAGTTGGCAGTGGTTTGCACTCTGTCCAAGCAGGGACCCTCTCTCTAGTCAGGGTAAGGGAGCCACACAGCTAAGATAAAACCTGCTCACCCCTTTGGTAGCTTGGCTCAAGCAGTCAGGCTTATTTCAGAGGCAATGTGTAAAGTATTTGTACACACACACAGTAGCACAGTGAAAACACCCCAAAACTACTCCACGCCAGTGTAGAAAAATAGGCAACATCTATCTAAATAAAACAAGACCAAAACAAAAAATCAAACATACACAAGTGAAAATATCCCTTTTTAAAGGTTTAAGTGAGTCTTAATCCATAGGAATAAATGGTTGTATCCTTTTAACACACAGTACCTGGGATACATCAAAAACAAAGACGATGCAGGCCGCAAAGTAGGTGATGCGTTGGCTCCTTACTGCGCAGGGGAGGTGATGCATCAGTTTCTTACTGGCAGGGGAGGTGATGCATCGGTTCCTTATCGGCAGGGGAGGTGATGTGCTGGTTCCTTACTGGCAGGGGAGGTGATGCATAGGTTCCTTACTGGCAGGGGAGGTGATGCATCGGTTCCTTACTGGCAGAGGAGGTGATGCGTTGGTTCTCTCCTCGCAGGAGAGATGAAGCGTCGGTTTCCAGTCATGCAGCCTCAGTTTCTTACTGCGGTGAGGGGTAGATGCCACCTGAGGATGATTCACGGGAAAATCTAGAAGCACAGTGATGAAAAAGCTGTGGTGGAACAGGTGCTGTGTCAATTCTACAGGTGCTGCATCGATTCTTCCACTGCAAGGCAGGCACTGCATTGATTCTTCAGCCACAAGGCAGAGGAAGTCTTTGATGTCCCTCAGACTTCTTAACAGGAGGCACGCTCAGTTTAAGCCCTTTGAGAACCTTGGAAAGCATGATGTAGAAGGCACAGTCCAGTCCTTTCACTCCCAGGACAGAAGCAGCAAGCAGCAGGCCAGCACAACAAAGCAACAGGCAGAGTGTCAATTCCTCCTACACCATTCAGCACTTCTTTCTGGCAGAATGTCCTCAGTCCAGAAGTGTTCTGAAGTTGTGGTCTCAGAGGTCCAATACTTCAAAGGAAAGTCTTTACAGTGCACAAGACCCTGCCTTCCCTTGCCCTGGGCCCCAGACACACTCCAGGGGGTTGGAGACTGCCTTCTGTGAGGACAGGCACAGCCCTATTCAGGTGTAAGTGTCAGTTCCTCCCACCACTCTAGCCCAGGAAGACCCATCAGGATATGCAGGGCACACCTCAGCTCCCTTTGTGTTACTTTCTAGAGTGAATTCACAAACAGTCCAACTCTCATCATGACCCAGACCCGTATTTCACAGCCAGGCAGAGGCACGGAATGGTTAAGCAAGAAAATGCCCTCTTTCTAAAAGTGGTATTTTCAAACCTACAATTTAAACAAGCATTTGCAATGCAACGGGTCTCGCATTTGCTCATGTTAGAGCTGATAGCGTTGTAAACTCCTAACCCGACTTTTCACCTATCGGCAAAAGTGCATTTATGTACGTCACCCGAAACAGTGCAATTAACATGTAAAGCTCTCGACTTCTGCCAAGCAAAATCGCGCTAGTAAATTAGAGAAAAAGTAGTCCACGAGCCGGACAGAAAACAGCGAGCCTCGCATGTTTTCTGTACTTGGTCGATGCGCTCGAGGATGGCTAGCCACCGGAAAAGGCATGACGTATGCATGCCTTCGACTAATGAAAACAAGCAGATTTTTTAAGGAAAGCCCACAAACTAATGAAAAACATTGATGTGACGTCGACAGGGCTCCGAACCCTTTTCTAAACACTAAAGAGTCTCGCTGCGATACGCATGCGCGAGCGCATGCAATGCAGGCTCGACCCTAAAAACAACTTCACCAAAAGATGTATTTTTAAATTGTGAGTTCAGAGACCCCAGCATCATACCTCTATCTGCTCCCAATGAGAAACAAAACGTAAAGATATTTAAAGGCATTCCCCAAGTGCACGTATGGGAGAGAAAGGCCTTGCAATAGTGAAAAACGAATTTAGCATATTTCACTATCAGGACATGTAAAACACACCAGTACATGTCCTACCTTTTAAAAACTGGACACTGCCCATGGTGCTGCCTGGGGCCTAATTTAGGGGTGACTTACATGTAGTAAATGGGAAGGTTTAGCCTGGCAAGTGTGTGCACATGTCAGATCGAACTGGCAGTTCAAAACTGCACACACAGACACTGCAGTGGCAAGCCTGAGACATGTTTATAGGGCTACTCATGGGTGGCACAATCAGTGCTGCAGGCCTACTAGTATCATTTGATTTAAGGCCTGGGGCACACATGGTACACTATACTAGGGACTTGATAGTAAATCAAATATGCCAATCATGGATAAACTAATAACCAATACAATTCACACAGGGAGCACTTGCATTTTAGCACTGGTCAGCAGTGGTAAAGTGACCGGAGTTAAAACCAGCAAAATCAAAATTTAGCACAGGATCAAAAACAGGAAATCAGAAGCCAAAAAGACAGGGGAATAGCTGACAGGTCTAACAGTTTTCCAAATAACAATATTTGGAAATGTGCACCAGCCTACACCACTGCTAAACTTTCTTTCTCATGTTGTTGTAGGCACGTTCAGTTTGTGACAAACGTCTGCTTGCATATGCCACAATATGCCTTTGAACATTTGGGTGTCCACTCTGCTGGACAAGGTTTTGTGGCCAACCTGAAAAGGCTTGTATCAACAACAACCTATTTGTGAAGCTTTGGATAAAAGTAGGCCACTTCAGTGGCATTCTCAATTGCATGCTTGATTTTCTTAAAACTTTGTTTATATTAGGGTAGTCGGGCCAAGCAGATGACCATGATGGCCACACGGCTTTGGAGCTCTGTAATGGCATGCCCGTTATTCAGCAGCCCTCTTTCAATCCGGCACTGAACTTTGTCATCCGGGTCCTTTAATGTGAGGGCAGCCATCCCTTCATTCCCCTGACACATTATGCAACCTGGTTGGACCCTCTGAGCACTACACTTCTATTGGCACACCACTGAGGCCTGACACTGTTCTTGGAGGTCCCACGATAACAGAGGCCGTGGGTGAGCCTGAAAGCAGGGCCGCAGCATCATATCATGCTACCGGACTGCTGGTGACATACGTGGGCAACGGAGGCCAGTGCAATTCACCCTTGGAGGATCATTGGTGCTCCAAGCATCCTTCGGTGTTGTGCCTTGACTGTAGTGGGCGAGACAACGGCAGAGGTATTTGCTCTGGGCCCGGCTGATCAGCAGTGCAGGCCGCTCGCCGTGCTGTGCCCTCGCATTGGGGACTGGGCCTCAACTGGCACCTGACCCTTTCCCTCCCACATTCACTTCATCCTCCTCACCTCCTGAGGCCTTCGAGCAGAGGGTGCTGCAGCCCACAAATGCAATGATCATGAAGGAGGGCCCTCCGACTTTCTACATGCCGCTCTCCCTCTCATGGTTCCAGGAGTGACGTGGAGCGGTTCTCCTCCCTGCGCCCTGCATGACGGCCGATGGATGCTGGAATACGCCCCCACACAGGGGTTGACTATGAGGCTGTGTCAGGCAGTGAGTCTACTGTATCTTGCTGCTGTGACCTACTGCTGAACCCTGGAAACCACTGCTGCATCTCCTCTGGGGTCCGATCTTACTTTGACCTCGAGCAATACCTCTCCACGCTGTGCCCCGATGCTCATGGGTCACAAATGACCTTTCCTTCCTCACTCATGCATGCTAACTATTAGTGGCACTGCGCAGCAACACCTCTCCGCATTGACCTTTGTATTCCCCCATGCTCCCAGTGTTGTACGGAGAAGCCACAAGACTGACCAGGGCAATTCACTAACTTAAGCCACTGCCTAATGCCCTTACGGATCTTTGACCACTGAGCCAGTCGGCGTCAGTAGCCACTGAAGATATTTTAGCTGTGTCCTTTTGAGGCCCCACTCTCACCTACAGCCGCTCTGACCCTCTTGGGTGAGCACTATGGGGCGCAAAGACCCCAAGGAGCAGAAGTTGGCATTCAACTCTGTTGCTGCTCTGAGACAACAACACTTACACTCTGAAGCCTCCAACTTCCTATCCAGTGATGGCACGACTGCCATTATAGCAGAACATTGAGCTGGCTTTCAGGCAATTGACACTCTCTTCAACGCTCTTGGCTCCCAGTTAGACCGTGTGGGGGAGCTGCTGGACCACCATGCGACACGTCCGAAATGGAAGATGACTTCGTTAACATCATGAAGAACCTGGGGAAGGTAGAACGCATGCTCAAGGCAGCAGTGGACAAAAATAAAAACCTCGAGTTCAGATCGCGAAGAAACAATGGTTGTATCATCGGCATTGCAGAGACCACCAACATGGGGACGACCCAACACAATCGTTGAGAAACTACTCACTAATCTCTTTGGTCGACCAGCCTTCACGGAAACCTTTGTGGTGGAACACGCACATAGATCTTTGGGTCCCTGGCCCTTCGTAGGGGTCCCTCCGTGCACAATCATTGCGTGCCTTCATGACTTCCATGACAGAGACACTGTACTGCACTTGGCCAGGGCACAAGCCCCTTTACAATATCAGGGCTCAACGATTTCCATATTCTCTTACTTTACTATTGCTGTGCAAGATGCCAGGTGCAAGTTTGCAGATGCGAAAATTGTCCCCCATAAACATGGCCTCAAATATGGTATGCTATACACTGCCTGGTTTCGAGTGGACATGGATGATCGCTACCAGATCTTCACCAATCCTGCTGATTTTGCACATGTCATGGTGGACACGGAACCACGGAAACTGAGTCAGCCGGATGCTCAGCCTCAACACACTCTCTTACACATGGCCCCCCTCATTGACTTTCTCCTCACAGCTGTGGCTCCCAAATGGGCGAGTGACTGAACTCCTCTCCCTGTTAGGCCTCATCGGCTCTTATAGTCTCTTTTGATTTTGTCCATTTCCTGCAAGCTTGCATACTTGTGGGCTGCAGATAAGATTGCCACAATATACCTTTTATTGGGTGTCTCCCTTACTGTAACATTGCCACCGCCCTGAGGTGAAGGCCTATTGTCTGAACCTTCTTCCTTTTTTGTTTTCAGGGAACTCAACAGTTATATTCTACTGGTGTGGGAGGGGGTTTGGAATTTGTTGTTTATCCGTTTTTTGTTTCTTTGTACTGTTGATTGCCGCTCCAAGCATGTCACAGTACAAATGTATCTTGTGTCACTCTCACACTGCCATGTCACCATGCCGTACTATAGTATACCCACTTACACCTAGTGCCTCCTAGGGCTTCAGAACCACAATGCACCACTTGGAACATCTGTGGGCTAAATAACCCCAGGAAAGGAAAACAGGTGTTGATGTGTCTCACCAGACATTGCATAGCCTTAGCATTTCTACAGAAGACCCACCGAACCCCTTGAGACAATTCTCTGTTTGCATGCATATGAGGTGTGAACCAGTATTTCTCCCACAACAGTTTATACTCCTGTGGTGTCTGTATACTAGTCCCTCGCCTTTATTTACCATGCTCATATCGCTGACGATGATGGCAGATACCTCCTTGCACCTTGGTGGGCAGGCCACTTTTATTGATAAATGTCTATGCCCCCAATTCAGACACTCCCAAGTTCTATCATAATCTCGCTGCCCTAATACCCTGCATGCAGACAGACTTCATTATAGTAGGTGGAGATCTTAACATTAGTCATCACCCACTAATAGGTTCCACCAGAATGACCATTAGTGCTTAACCTTGCTCGCTGCGAGCGCATCGAGAACTTATTGGATGCATATCACCTATCAGAAGTATGACGTACTTGTTATACACACACCAAAGGGCTATACCTTTTATTCTGATCTGCGTGACACTTGGACGTGACTTAACTACTGGTTTATCTCTCGAAACCTTATACTTTGGCTGTGAGATGTGACACACATGCCTTGTATACTGTCCGACCATGCCCCTGTCAAACTCATGATTCTAGGGGGCATATTTATACTCTGTTTGCGCCGAATGTGCGTCAAAATCTTTGACGCACATTCGGCGCAAACAATGCCTCATATTTATACTTTGACGTCCGACCCCGCGGGCGTCAAAGTTCCACTATGTGCGTCATTTTTTAGAAGGGGGAACCAGCCTTGCGTTAATTATATGCAAGGTAGGCGTTCCCTTCTAAGAAATGACTTTAAGGCCTGTGCCCCATATTTATACTGTGACGTCATTTTGACGCACAGGAGGGGGCAGGCCTTAAAAAACGTCTGGGTCAGGGCAGGCGTTAAGGGAACTGTGGGCTCAAAAGGAGCCCAGAGGTGCCCTCCCATGCCCCCAGGGACACCCCCTGCCACCCTTGCCCACCACAGGAGGACACCCAAGGATGGAGGGACCCATCCCAGGGAAGTTAAGGTAAGTTCTGGTAAGTATTTTTTTTCGTATTTTTTTTGTGGCATAGGGGGGCCTGATTTGTGCCCCCCCACATGCCACTATGCCCAATGACCATGCCCAGGGGACAGAAGTCCCCTGGGCATGGCCATTGGGCAAGGGGGCATGACTCCTGTCTTTGCTAAGACAGGAGTTATTTCAATGGGGGTTGGGCGTCAAAACAAATGGCGCAAATCGGGTTGAGGCCAAAATTTTGCCTCAGACCTGACTTGCCCCATTTTTTGACGCCCAAGCTCCATTTTCCCCTACGCCGGCGCTGCCTGGTGTGGGTCATTTTTTTTGACGCACACCAGTCAGCTGCGCCGGCTAACGTCATTCAATAAATAAGGCGCCCGCATGGCGCTTTGGAATGGCGTTAAAATTTTTTACGCACAACTGCGTTGGCGCAGTTGTGCGTCAAAAAGTATAAATATGGGCCTATGTGTCCAGGATTGCGTCTGAATTGATGGAGGAGTTGAGGACAAGTGTTAGCGCTTTGTTGATTGGCAGGAGTCCTTTAGTGAAGGCGTGGTGGGGCAAGGGTCAGATGGTACCCCCAACTGGTTGGTCTTCATGGTAGCTGCAATTTGTTAGTTATGATGGCAGGCCACAAGGTCGGGATTCGTTCATCCGCCATAATGGGAGGTTGATTTGAGTCCGTGACGGGGTCCATTGAGGGTGAGCGATGAGAGCTTGTACTAGCCTGTCCAGCTGTATCTATTCTGTGGGGAATAGAAGATCTCACTTGTTGCCTTCTGTGAGAAAGGGATGCTTGCTCCTCTACTGCTATGCTGTACATGTTCTGGGAGGAAGCAAAACCTTGCACTGCTGCTGCCCAATCTGTACCTGCCCGGTGCTTGGGAAAGCTTGTGCTGCTGCTACCCTAGCTGTACCTATCCTTTGAAGTAGAGAAGATTGAACAGTTTCTATCCAAGGTGTACCCATTCTAATTAAAGAAGGGGTGTTTTCACTGCTGACGTTCCATCATATGTAAAAACAAAGGACTTATTGAATGCACTTGCATAACATACCTAGGCCTGACAGACGCTTTTTTGCAGCCCTTGGCAAAAACTAGTGTTTGAGCCCTAACCAAGAGCCACTGGTTTCAATCTCGGCTTGATGAAACCGTGTGACCCTGAGGAACCACTTTTCTTTACTGTGCCTCCTTTTCCATGATTATTATATTTGAGAGCACCTTGAAATAATTCAGTTCAGGATGTGCACTGTACAAAAATCCTTCATATATTGTTTCAAAGATAATACTGCTGCATCTGTAACAAATGCCTTGTATGGGAGACAAAAGGCAACTGTCTTGCCTATTATAAAGTCAATGGATGGGAGGCAGCAGTCAACTGACTTGCTTCTTGAGTCACTAATAAATTTGTCATCTGGGCAAAAGGGGGAAATAATGCAATACGCATTCAAGATCTGAACTGCACAATGTCTAATCAGGAACCTGGTTTCAGTTCCAGTTGACCAAACTATGAGACCCCATGCAATTTCCATACTTCACTCTGCCTCTTTTTCTGTAATAGTCATATTTGGCTCCGAAAACCATATGTCATCACTGTAATGAAAGCCTTCATTACCATTTGTATGATATGTTGAATGATGTCTTGAAAAGAGTCTGTAGCTGACGACACACCAAAACCTAAGCATTTATATCTGAACAAACCAATACGAGTAGAAAAGATGGTAATGTGCCTGCAATTTCCAAATTCCAATTGATAATGTATTTTTTTCAGATCAAGGCAAGAGAAGACTTTCGCACCATTTAGCTGTGTGATCATGTCGGCAACATGCAGACCGGGATGTTATTTTCTTTCTATTGCCTTGTTAGCTTAACGCATATCAACATAGATGCGTACAGCTCCTTCACTGTCATATTTGGGCACTACCACTATGGGCAAAAGCCATGGATCTGGACCAGTAGATCACTCAATGATATCATGCTTTTTCCACAGCTTCTTGTTGATGATATGCAATATGTGTATTTCTTTGAGCAACAGGATGAATGTCCTCATTAATATGGAGTTTCACTTTCATGGTCTTAAGTTTTCCAAATCCATGAAACAACAATGCAAACTAACTTATTTCAAGATGAGCATTTATGTTGTAGTTCGCAGATATCAGTCCCATATCAGCAGCAGTATTGAAACTGAGTAAGCAGGCACTTGTTGCAGTACCTTGAAGGACATGAATGGGTGCTTGTACTTCTGTCTTTTTATGTCTCATGGTGGATACGAATGAACCTTGACTCTTTAATGCTGTTGATGCAGCCCATGTACACACTTTAGTCTTCGACGGGCCACTGGAGACAGTTCATGGTATTTCTCCTCAGGCATTATGTTTATTGATGAACTACTGTCAATAATAAAAGGTATAGGGCCACTGTTTACTTTTAGTCTAAGCGACTGACAATGTTTAACTGACTTTTGTGATTTTACTCGTCGACTTTTCTTTGATTCGAGTTCTTCTTTGCATGCAGCCAGTCTGACATGCTCGTTTTTCTGATGTAAACATTGGAATGGCACATCTGTCTTTCTCGCTGTCACTTGACAATTGAACTGAAGAACTCTTGGAGGAAGATTTAGATAATGATCAACTTTGTTTAATGTTAATGTGTCTCAACTGATATTGCTGTTTGGCCTTGTGGCCGAAGGCAGAACGCCACTTCTGGAATGTTTGGACATCCATTTTTTTCTTCCTAGTAGTGATGCACTTAGCTTTTCCTTCATCTTGCAAACCGTTACAAAATGGTTCTCCTTCCCACAGTCTATGCATATTTGTCTAATGATGGGACATTCACCTTTGTGTGGAAATAAAAATCCACATCTAAGGCACAGTCTCTTTTTTTTTTAGAGACATCACTTTGTGTTCTTCAGCTTTGTGTTCTGCTTACTTTTCATGTACGTGAGTGACTCATTCTGGGCACTTCTGACCACCGTATGAGCAGCTTGTCGATCAGAACGTTCCTCAGCTCTGGCAGCCATGAAAACTCACTCCAGACTAAGGGTTTCTCTTAGCATTTGTTGTCTGAATTAATCTAACAGACATCCGTCGATAATTTGGAGATTTACTCGCTCTTCATCATTTATTTAATTGAATTTACAGTATTTGACAAGTGTATCAAGTCTCTCAACAAATTTGTTTATTGTTTCACCAACTTTCTGTTGTTCCTGACTGAAAATGTATCTTTCGTAATCGACATTTGGCATTTGATAGAACTTGAGATTTAACACTTCTTTGATTTGACAGTTTGTGACTTCTTCAGTTTTCAGCTGTTTCTTTGTCACTTCTTCACCAGCAAGATCTTTGAGATATTTGACAATCTTTTTGTTGACTGTTTAATCCAGTGCATTGATGAAATCATCAAACATTTCTATCTAGGCAGTCCATCTGTCCATCTGCTTTTTGGCAGTTTCGAAGGGAGGCAGAGGTTTTAGGAATGCAGCAGCATCACACATAACCTGTGGAACTTCCTGCTGTCTACAGCGGAGCTCGCTCTGGCAGTGTCTGCTGCCCGCTTGTGATGGCACCTTCATCAAACACTAGCCGCATGCTACTGCCTGGGTCTCGCACCCACTCTCTGTCTGTGAGATGCTGTCTTCTTCTTTAGTTGTAAGTAGTAACTTTGTTTCTTGCACAAGTTCTTCACCCTTCTTGCCTCTCTGCATTGTATTTGTTTTCTTCTGCCATTAGCATTTCTCTGTATCTGGTTGCCACTGCCGTTAGTGTTGTCATACTGTATGATTTATAGCTCAGTGCTGTGTAGCGGCCCAGTACCTCTTTCACAGCCTTACTAGCAAGTTTCTGGCCAACAATGTGTAAATCTCTCACTGAGGCTTTTGTCATCTTCAAAAGCTTCACACTGGTTGGAGTGGCGCTTCAACTCCACATATGCCAAACGTTGATCTTCACTTCGAATGATGCACATGTGGCACGCCCAAGCAGTTTACTGGACCATGGCAAACTCACTAAGGGAGCACTGTCAATCTTCGGGTTATGTATCCCCTATCTCGTCGTCAGATGTAGCTTCCTTCCCAGGCAGGGTACTCGTAAATGCCACACACGGAGATTAGTCTTACACGTCTTTATTGCTCTGCGCGTAACTGCAAACTCAACCTTCTAAACATATAACCTATTCACCACATCCGAACACTTACGTCACAGTTCTAAGGATTCCATCAGGAACCAAAAGGGTCCTGTCATCGCTGACTCACAAAACACTGCACTTGGGATAGTTAACAGGTCTTGTTTTTTGAGTAAAGGAAAACCATACATCAGATTAAACTTCAAAAATGTCAAAAGGCTGCTGCTGTTGTTTGATATGTTTATTGTTCTTAAGTATGACCCATGAAAACAGGAGTGAACTTGTTGCATCTGCAAGACCATGTACAGGCATGTGAGGATTCGGCCACTGGATCTTGCTTGAGGAAGTGAGCTATTCTCAACTCTACTTATTAGAGCTGCAGAAGTTCTGATGATATAGCAATTAATATTTTGTATAGTGTTTCTAATGGCATTTCTAAACTTTGTAAATAATTGCTGTTTTATGACCCAGTTTAAGTATATGTAACCTCAGTGGGATGACAGATTGAGTCTGCCTTGTTGAGATATAAATTCATAACTTTGAAATAACAGCGGGAATGCTGGCTCGCTTAATCATCTTCCAGTCTTCACCTTTCAAACAGGAGGATGTGCATGATGTTACACACAAAGGGGATCATTACAAGCTTGGCGGGCGGCTCCTGCCGCCCGCCAAGCTGTAACCGCCGTGCGGCCGCACTCCCGCGTTCCCCATTACAACATCCCCGCTGGGCCGGTGGGCCCAAACCTAGTTTACGACCGCCGGCCCAGCGGGGATGCAGCCGCAACATAGGAGCCGGCTCCTAATGGAGCCGGTGGTGTTGCGGCCGTGCGACGGGTGCAGTAGCTCCCGTCGCGCTTTTCACTGTCTGCTGTGCAGACAGTGAAAAGCTGCACGGGGCCCTGTTAGGGGGCCCATGCCAGTGGCATGGGCAGTGCAGGGGCCCCCAGGGGCCCCAGGACTCCCCTTACCACCAGCCTCTTCCTGGCGGTGCAAACCGCCAGAAACAGGCTGGCGGTAGGGGAGTCATAATCCCCAGGGCAGCGCTGCTTGCAGCGCTGCCCTGGTGGATTATCACTGCCGGGGCTAAAACGGCGGGAAACCGCCGGCCCCGGCGGTGTGACCGCGGCGCTACCGCCGCGGTCAAAATATGGGTCTCCGTACCGCCAGCCTGTTGCCGGTACGGGCGCCACTTTAGCCCTGGCGGTCTCTGACCGCCAGGGTTAAAATGACCCCCAAAGTCATTTGGGTAAACCCCAGTAGTTCACATGCACTCTCCAAAGCCATCTATCACCAACCCCGCCATTTGAGACATCACCTTCTACACTTTACATCTACCTTTCTCATGCCTCAACCCTCTTGTAACAACTTCCATATTGTCTTTTTTCTGTCCTCACATAACCTCTTCTTGCCAACTCCAAACTTGTATTATGCAGAGACATTTATCTACTCCTTTTTTTAAAGTGGAACCAAAAGCCTTCGGTTCTCATACCCACTTGTCCTTTTGGTGTGATCCTGAATAAGGTAATGTTTCACATATTTGGCTTTTTAATTAAAATTAAAGCCCACACCTATAATATCCACTTCTTGCTGCTGACATCAGTTATAAAGCCCCCAACATCCCATTTTTGTTGCAAAACCATATACTTAATTACAATTTCATTAGGCACACCAAACAACAAATTCTCATCTGAGAGAGCATGGAGAGGGTAACAAAAGAAGAGACAGGAGAAAGCCTGATGTATCAGCTGTCATGCTGTAAAGGTGATGGCAAAAGATGATACCGGAGTGAAGTGTTACCATAAAAGGTGAAGTCTTAGGTTTTGCCAGCCGTTAAAACTTATCTAGGGTAGAGGTCTAGAATACATTTACAAATCTTAGCTATCAATCAATCAATCAGATCTGTATTTATTTAGCACTGCTAGTCACCTGAAAAGGTATCAAGGCGCTTGAAGATCACAGGAGGCTCATTCGAAACAGCCCAATCTTGAGAGCCTTTTAGAAATCAGGAATTGAGGTGTTAGTCTGCAGCTGCGTAAGGAGGCTGTCCCAGGTCTTTGCTGTGATGTGGGGGAAGAACCATCCTCTGCTTTTGCTTCAGTCGATGCAAGGAGTGTGGGCAAGTGACAGGGAGGCAGTGCATAATCTCCTTGTCACTTGGTGGAAATGCAGATGATGGTTAATGTATGCGGGTCCCTGTTTATGTAGAGCCTTCTCTGAGTGGATCAGCATCTCAAATTGGCATCTGTTCTGTATGAGGAACCAGTCTGACTGTCAGGAATATACAAAATGTTTTATGTGCTTTTTGCACTTCACAATCATCTTTTCTAACATCAGTACCCAACCCATCGCTTCCAGCTCCATATGTTTTCCTTGTGATATCTCTACCTACAGGGAGTGCAGAATTATTAGGCAAGTTGTATTTTTGAGGATTCATTTTATTATTGAACAACAACCATGTTCTCAATGAACCCAAAAAACTCATTAATATCAAAGCTGAATATTTTTGGAAGTAGTTTTTAGTTTGTTTTTAGTTTTAGCTATGTTAGGGGGATATCTGTGTGTGCAGGTGACTATCACTGTGCATAATTATTAGGCAACTCAACAAAAAAAAATATATACCCATTTCAATTATTTATTATTACCAGTGAAACCAATATAACATCTCAACATTCACAAATATACATTTCTGACATTCAAAAACAAAACAAAAAAAAATCAGTGACCAATATAGCCACCTTTCTTTGCAAGGACACTCAAAAGCCTGCCATCCATGGATTCTGTCAGTGTTTTGATCTGTTCACCATCAACGTTGCGTGCAGCAGCAACCACAGCCTCTCAGACACTGTTCAGAGAGGTGTACTGTTTTCCCTCATTGTAAATCTCACATTTGATGATGGGCCACAGGTTCTCAATGGGGTTCAGATCAGGTGAACAAGGAGGCCATGTCATTAGATTTCCTTCTTTTATACCCTTTCTTGCCAGCCACGCTGTGGAGTACTTGGACGCGTGTGATGGAGCATTGTCCTGCATGAAAATCATGTTTTTCTTGAAGGATGCAGACTTCTTCCTGTACCACTGCTTGAAGAAGGTGTCTTCCAGGAACTGGCAGTAGGACTGGGAGTTGAGCTTGACTCCATCCTCAACCCGAAAAGGCCCCACAAGCTCATCTTTGATGATACCAGCCCAAACCAGTACTCCACCTCCACCTTGCTGGCGTCTGAGTCGGACTGGAGCTCTCTGCCCTTTACCAATCCAGCCACGGGCCCATCCATCTGGCCCATCAAGACTCACTCTCATTTCATCAGTCCATAAAACCTTAGAAAAATCAGTCTTGAGATATTTCTTGGCCCAGTCTTGACGTTTCAGCTTGTGTGTCTTGTTCAGTGGTGGTCGTCTTTCAGCCTTTCTTACCTTGGCCATGTCTCTGAGTATTGCACACCTTGTGCTTTTGGGCACTCCAGTGATGTTGCAGCTCTGAAATATGGCCAAACTGGTGGCAAGTGGCATCGTGGCAGCTGCACGCTTGACTTTTCTCAGTTCATGGGCAGTTATTTTGCGCCTTGGTTTTTCCACACGCTTCTTGCGACCCTGTTGACTATTTTGAATGAAACGCTTGATTGTTCGATGATCACGCTTCAGAAGCTTGGCAATTTTAAGAGTGCTGCATCCCTCTGCAAGATATCTCACTATATTTGACTTTTCTGAGCCTGTCAAGTCCTTCTTTTGACCCATTTTGCCAAAGGAAAGGAAGTTGCCTAATAATTATGCACACCTGATATAGGGTGTTGATGTCATTAGACCACACCCCTTCTCATTACAGAGATGCACATCACCTAATATGCTTAATTGGTAGTAGGCTTTCGAGCCTATACAGCTTGGAGTAAGACAACATGCATAAAGAGGATGATGTGGTCAAAATACTCATTTGCCTAATAATTCTGCACTCCCTGTAGTTGCTTAGTGCCAAATCACATGTCTCATGTGTCTTCAGGCACCAGACTGCTATGGGCCACACATTACTTGTCTTTTGTGATATCATTGCTTTTCCAGACGAATGTGGGATATATATATAGAGAGGAACATATTGGATCCATCGTGTACAAGTCAAGCAAAATCACATACAAGAACAGTCTCTGACTTTATTTAGATGATGAAAAAGAAATAAGTACAAAACCACACAGAATAAATCATGCAGGGCATCAGCTTTTTGTTTTTTGCATTTTTTTTGTAAATGCAAAATGCATTCTTGAATCACAAATTCACCTGATGTTGCATTGTATAGCAGTAATGATAGGTTTGCATTTCATGTAAATAATTACATGTAATTTCCTCTAATTTAGCAACATTCCACTTAATTGCTCGAAAGCAAATTAAGGATATTTTACACAACTCTAGAGAAAAGGGCTTTGCCCATTTGGAGTGGATCTTCAAATGGAAGGGACCCTAAATCTAGCTCCAAATATGGTGATCACAATTTGTCATAGACAGGCATTTGAATAACAACTATATATATGATTTTTTCATAAGTTCTTGTGTGGTGCATCGCAGATAGCCATTCATTAAGAGAGTAATGGGAGATCTCCAGTGGTGGAGATTTCTCACTTTGGCCACTCCTTGTGAGATTAAAATTAGACCCCTCCACTGAAGGCTAAACCTTATTATACCTGTAAAGTAACACACTGCATCTACTTTAGCTGTAGGGTTAAAATTGACTTTGCTATCAGTTTACATATTTCTTTAGACAGAAGACCAATAGGAGACAATGTTAGGGCATTTCCCTAAGCATGTTAGTTAGGGTGCCTTTGTGTTGTAGACATTGCCAAAAGTTCATATCATTATTGAGCTGTAGACTCGTGAGGAGTCTTATACCTGTTTGGAAATATTTTGAAGTAGCAAAGGTCTGGCTTCCAGTGAGCCTCTATATGATGCTCCAAAAGATCAGACCATTCTGCCTCAATATGAGGTGTGGAAAATGGATTTCTTAACTTGGCGTGAGGGCTCCATTTTGTCCAACCTTCAACTTCATTCTGTATATGTTACGGGTAAAATTGTATGCCTTCGGCATCTGTACTTGTTTCGTTTCTTAAAAATGTGCTGGTTTCTCTTAAATGTTTTCAAAACTTTGCAGAGGGCCTAACAGCCCCTATTGTTCTCAGAAATGTTGTTTCTGTGCTTGAACATCATGTTCTTGTGGTTCAACCGTGCTACAGGAAATGCATGTTTGAACGTGTTTGGAACTTATGACGCATGTATAGTGTGGTAAAGTGGGTACTGCAATAAAGATATGGGGGGGAGAAGAGACTTGGCCAGAGAGAGTCATGGACACTCATTAGGAGTGATCTGCTGCAGCAAAATAAAATGCTATCTTGAAGCCTACTCCGAATCCTCGTATTCTATCTTGTGGACATTCATGCTCCTACAAGAAGAGGCTCGTAAATTAATTTCACAAATTTGGTGGCCCGTAACGGGGACTCACGGAGAGAAATTCGACAGACTAAAAGGCTGTGACAGAAGAAAGAGACCAGAGACCGCGGATCGTGGGGGCCCTTGCTAAAAGACAAGTTTCTTGCAGCTGCCATTTAACGTCGCCAACTTCCATTCCCTGTACAGAATTTCTCCCACTGAGACCCAGTAGGTGGGGGAGGAGACATTTGGCCTCAAGAATACAAGGATCTGGACCCGACCTATTTGGTGAGACTGCTCTATGTCACTTGTAACTTGTAAACTTGTATCCTGGTATTGATGTCATATTGATCTTGGTATTTGATCTTGGTACTTGTTTGTGACCTTCTCATAGGTAAATTCCGCATTTAGGACAACGATGAGCTAGCTCAAAAAATACATTTCTAAATGTTGTTGTTTCTGGACTCCTCGCCTGGATGAGTCTATATCCGTGTCACCAATATGGTGTGGGCCCGACCCTCTGAGGCCCAATTTGGCACAAATATACAAAGAAAGAGGGGGGAGACAGACAGTGGTCATTAAATGGATCCTTTGACGATGACAAATTCCATTTTTTACAACAGACATTATTTAAGAAAAATGTTAGCCAGACAATGTGGGACAGTTATTAAAACCTGGGAAAAAGAGGCTAGAAAAAGGGACATGAAAGAGGCCAGGAATATGAAAAATAAAAAACCAAAAACAGTCAGCCTTGAAATTAAAAGAATATAATGACGCTAACACAGAGTAGAATATTGAAGAGGAAGACAGGAAACTTAGAATGACTACAATTTTTTTTTATCCCTCTCAGAGTATGACATACGACAAAAGACTGCACAGGACGAATTGTTGGAAAATATTTTGCACAATACTCTGCCTTATATTCCCGTCCAACACAGTGTTCTAGTGCAAATTATTAAAGTTAATATCCTTAATCCCGCTCCTCATATCACTATTCCTCCTCCCCCAGGATCTGCCCCTAATGTCCCCAATGTTGGCAATCAGGTTCTTTGCCCTCAAATATTTAATCTGGCCCAGACTATAAAAATTCCTCCCACCCCAGTCCCCACACAAACTACACAAAATGCTGCTATACCAAACACTACAATGGGAGGAATACCTCAATTGAATAGTACTCAAAGTATAATGGTTACTCCACAGATTCATTCTAACATGCAACAAGGAACTATTTCTTATACTCCACAACAGTCGCCATACATTAGTAAAATTGTTAAATCTAAGAAATACAGAAGGGACATAGGCCCTCCTCTGTAGGTCACACTTCAGACACCACTCCATGTAGTGCTCAGAAGAACCCCACGGTGAGGTTCTTGCATTAGTTTACAGGATGGTCTCCTTTCTGAAGGAGAAAGATTAAGTAGATCCGAACAACTGGTTTGGCCTTGCCGGTCACTGTAAACTGTTGGATGACAGATGCTCCATATACAAATTCAGCCATCTCCTTACATGTATTTAAAACCTATAAAGATTTTCAACAACATTATCTTTTGGACTTGATGTCTAAATGGATCAAGAGAGAATGGTCTGAAATTGGTATAGATGTACCAACTACCATAAGCCTTACCCAATATCATGCTGACACATGCAACATGGCCCTATGGACAGAATAAAGGCAGTCGAAGAGTTGTTAGACACTGCACGATTACTAGATGAACTTCTTAAAACGCCAGGGGGATGATAGTCTAGATGACATAACACATCAGAGACCCATGAGGAAGATGCATCCTAGACCTGATCCCGTCAACCCCAATGTGTTTGTTTCACAATATGTACATACTCCCTGGCAAAGATCTGAACTTTTTAACATACGAAAGGGTCTTCCTGACTATAGAAAAAATCAATCCAAATTTTATGAGGAACTTGAAGCCGCTAGTAAATTATAAGTCATGACTTGACTTTTAAGGATATTGAATTTTTTTTGGCACTCTTTTACCTATCTGGATATGGAGACAAATACGGGACGTAGATAATGTGGCAAGGTACGTGGCTACTTGCAATGTGTTGGAAGGGGATGACGCCACCCGAGCGGCTGGCGACCTCCCTTCTCAGCGCCTTCATGACTTGCCTGACTGCATCATACAACACCTCCAAACACTCATACCTAGAAACAATGTAGATTGGGACAAAATAACAGCCTGTAAACAGAAAAATTAAGAAGAAATATCTGATTATTTTACTAGGTTTGAAGAAGTGTTTCATGATCATAGTGGACAAGATATTAATACAAAGACTGGCCAACAAATGTTTGCAGATAAATTCACAACATGCAAAATGACCTCTGAGACTATTAAAACTACTGAAAGTACATGGCCAAACTAAGAGCCCGTCAGAACTCCTAGTTATGGCCACATATTATCAAAATTTGTTCAAAAACAAGAAAGAGGTCTGCTGCACGGCCATGCAGTGGATGCGTATCTGGCAAGCCTGCCTGCACCTGTCCATACCCATCCATGCCTGGACCACTCCCAGTGCCATGGATCTTGGTCCTCGCTCCATCCGCCTGTTCAACACTCTATGCACCCTCAACCCCAGAAGATCCTCAGCCTGCCACCTATCTGACCTGAGAAACACTCATAGATTTTTTTTGTGTCGCGCACGCTCTCACACCCTCCAATGCCCACCACACGATTCCAAACCAAGCATGGATGACCATCTCAAGTGCATTCTCCTCAACACGTACTCCCTTGTCAAGCATGCAGTAGAAGTCTGGTACCTCCTGGACTCAACCGCCCAGGAGGTTGTCTTCCTCATGAAGACGTGGATCACCTCCACATCAGCCCCTCACATTGCCACAAGGGCAGAGCCAACAAACCTGGAGGAGGCATTGCTATAGTCTACAAGAACACCCTCCGCTTGACAACCACCAATGAGTCACAGCCTCAGCCAACCCATGAACACCTACACTTCCAGATACAGACCAACCCCAACTCCTCCCTCCACGGCACACTCAACTACAAGCCGCCCGGAACCCGACCTCAATTCAGCAAAGGCATTGCTGACCTCGTTGCCCCCCAAGCACTCACCTCCTCCGAATGCATCCTACTCTGTGACCCCAACTTCCACCCTGATATCCATGGTGACCCCAACACCACAAACCTCTTGGACAACCTCGCAACACTTGACCTCAAACAACTTGTCAACATCCCCACCCACTGAGCCGGACACATCCTCAACCCTGTCTTAGCAGGGAACAACATCACCTTCTCTCACACCTCTGAATACCACTGGACGGACCACAAATGCATCCACTTTCCCTTCATGACAAACACTGCACGTGACTATGCCCATGCCCCCCCGGCAGACGCTTGGGCAAAGTTACAGAAGGGCAACTCACCAACGCTCTCAGCCACTCCCCTCCACTGGATGCAGCAGATGCTCATGAAGCCGCAAGCAATCTGCACCACTGGTTGTTGGAATGCGCCAACAGCGTAGCCCCCCTCTAGAAACCATCTATAAAACTACATAGCAAAACACCTAAATGGTTCACAACAGACCTACAAGAGTCCAAACACTCCTCCAGATGACTAGAACAGAAATGGAGGAACAGCAAATCAACCGAAGACCGCATAGCCTACAAGAACGCAGTTACCATGTGTGAGAAAGTAATCTCTTTCTAGCCTTGTTACCCCCACTTTTTGCCTGTTTGTGAGTGTATGTCAGGGTGTTTTCACTGTCTCACTGGGATCCTGCTAGCCAGGGCCCAGTGCTCATAGTGAAAACCCTATGTTTTCAGTATGTTTGTTATGTGTCACTGGGACCCTGCTAGCCAGGACCCCAGTGCTCATAAGTTTGTGACCTATATGTATGTGTTCCGTGTGTGATGCCTAACTGTCTCACTGAGGCTCTGCTAACCAGAACCTCAGTGGTTATGCTCTCTCTGTACAAATTGTCACTAACAGGCTAGTGACCACTTTCACCAATTCAAATTGGCATACTGGAACACCCTTATAATTCCCTAGTATATGGTACTGAGGTACCCAGGGTATTGGGGTTCCAGGAGATCCCTATGGGCTGCAGCATTTCTTTTGCCACCCATAGGGAGCTCTGACAATTCTTACACAGGCCTGCCACTGCAGCCTGAGTGAAATAACGTCCACGTTATTTCACAGCCATTTACCACTGCACTTAAGTAACTTATAAGTCACCTATATGTCTAACCTTTACCTGGTAAAGGTTGGGTGCTAAGTTACTTGGTGTGTGGGCACCCTGGCGCTAGCCAAGGTGCCCCCACATTGTTCAGGGCCAATTCCCCGGACTTTGTGAGTGCGGGGACACCATTATATGCGTGCACTATACATAGGTCACTACCTATGTATAGCTTCACAATGGTAACTCCGAATATGGCCATGTAACATGTCTAAGATCATGGAATTGCCCCCCCAATGCCATCCTGGTATTGGGGAGACAATCCCATGATTCCCCGGGACTCTAGCACAGACCCGGGTACTGCCAAACTGCCTGTTCAGGGGTTTCACTGCAGCTGCTGCTGCTGCCAACCCCTCAGACAGGTTTCTGCCCTCCTGGGGTCCAGCCAGGCTTGGCCCAGGAAGGCAGAACAAAGGACTTCCTCAGAGAGAGGGTGTTACACCCTCTCCCTTTGGAAAAAGCTCTGGAAATGCTTTCATGGGCACAGATGGTGCCCATTTCTGCATAAGCTAGTCTACACCGGTTCAGGGATCCCCCAGCCCTGCTCTGGCGCGAAACTGGACAAAGGGAAGGGGAGTGACCACTCCCCTGACCTGCACCTCCCCTGGGAGGTGCCCAGAGCTCCTCCAGTGTGCTCCAGACCTCTGCCATCTTGGAAACCGAGGTGCTGCGGGCACACTGGACTGCTCTGAGTGGCCAGGGCCAGCAGGTCACGTCAGAGACTCCTTCTGATAGGCTCTTACCTGTGTTGCTAGCCTATCCTCTCACCTAGGTAGCCAAACCTCCTTTTCTGGCTATTTAGGGTCTCTGCTTTGGGGAATTCTTTAGATAACGAATGCAAGAGCTCATCAGAGTTCCTCTGTATCTCTCTCTTCACCTTCTGCCAAGGAATCGACTGCTGACCGCGCTGGAAGCCTGCAAAACTGCAACAAAGTAGCAACAACGACTACTGCGACCTTGTAACGCTGATCCTGCCGCCTTCTCGACTGTTTTCCTGGTGGTGAATGCTGTGGGGGTAGTCTGCTTCCTCTCTGCACTAGAAGCTCCGAAGAAATCTCCCGTGGGTCGACGGAATCTTCCCCCTGCAACCGCAGGCACCAAAGAACTGCATCACCGGTCCTCTGGGTCTCCTCTCAGCACGATGAGCGAGGTCCCTTGAATTCAGCAACTCTGTCCAAGTGACTCCCACAGTCCAGTGACTCTTCAGTCCAAGTTTGGTGGTGGTAAGTCCTTGCCTCCCCACGCTAGACTGCATTGCTGGGAACCGCGTGTTTTGCAGCTACTCCGGCTCCTGTGCACTCTTCAAGGATTTCCTTTGTGCACAGCCAAGCCTGGGTCCCCAGCACTCTAACCTGCATTGCACGACCTCCTGAGTTGTCCTCCGGCTTCGTGGGACCCTCTTGTGCAACTTTGGGTGAGCTCCGGTTCATTCCACTTCGTAGTACCTGTTCCGGCACTTCTGCAGGTGCTGCTTGCTTCTGAGTGGGCTCCTTGTCTTGCTGGATGCCCCCTCTGTCCCCTCACGCAATTGGCGACATTCTGGTCCCTCCTGGGCCACAGCAGCATCCAAAAACCCTAACCGTGACCCTTGCAGCTAGCAAGGCTTGTTTGCGGTCTTTCTGCACGGAAACACTTCTGCACGACTCTTCACGACGTGGGACATCCATCCTCCAAAGGGGAAGTTTCTAGCCCTCTTCGTTTGTGCAGAATCCACAGCTTCTACCATCCGGTGGCAGCTTCTTTGCACCCACAGCTGGTATTTCCTGGGCATCTGCCCACTCCCGACTTGATTGTGACTCTTGGACTTGGTCCCCTTGTTCCACAGGTACTCTCGTCAGGAAATCTATCGTTGTTGCATTGCTGGTGTTGTTGTGTTTGGCAGAAATCCCCTATCACGACTTCTGTGCTCTTTGGGGAACTTAGGTGTACTTTGCACCCACTTTTCAGGGTCTTGGGGTGGGCTATTTTTCTAACCCTCACTGTTTTCTTACAGTCCCAGCGACCCTCTACGAGCTCACATAGGTTTGGGGTCCATTCGTGGTTCGCATTCCACTTCTAGAGTATATGGTTTGTGTTGCCCCTATCCCTATGTGCTCCTATTGCATTCTATTGTGACTATACATTGTTTGCACTGTTTTCTATTGCTATTACTGCATATTTTGGTATTGTGTACATATATCTTGTGTATATTTGCTATCCTCATACTGAGGGTACTCACTGAGATACTTTTGGCATATTGTCATAAAAATAAAGTACCTTTATTTTTAGTATATCTGTGTATTGTGTTTTCTTATGATATTGTGCATATGACACTAGTGGTACTGTAGGAGCTTCACTCGTCTCCTAGTTCAGCCTAAGCTGCTCTGCTAAGCTACCTTTTCTATCAGCCTAAACTGCTAGACACCTCTCTACACTAATAAGGGATACCTGGACCTGGTGCAAGGTGTAAGTACCCCTTGGTACCCACTACAAGCCAGGCCAGCCTCCTACACCATGCACCACCAGAACATCAGAACCTCCAAAAAAGCTGCCATTCAAGAATGCCTCAGCACCAGTGCTCACAACAGCAAAGAAATCTTTGCCATCATCAAAGAGTTCACGAACCACAGCAATGAAACAACACTTCTAGCAGCCACTGACAACATACGTGCCACACTAGACCACAGAGGCACACAGACTTCCGAGACAAAGCACTGGAATGGATCAGGTCCTTCATCACCTGAAGAACATGCTGTGTCAGACAACCACCGTTCACATCTGAGCCCAAAGATACATGCTGTGGAGTACCCCAAGGATCATCACTCAGCCTGATGCTTTTTAACATCTACATGGCCTCACTAGCCAAGATCATCAAACAACACAGGCTAAACATCGTCTCCTACGCCAACGAGATCCTCTCCCTGTCCGACAACCCTGTAAAGGCCAAGAGAAATTTCCACAATGGGATGAGAGCAGTTGCTGCCAGGATAGGAGCCAGCTGCCTTAAACTCAACTCGGACAAGATGGAAATCCTTGTAATCAGTGTCACCCCTTCCACCTTGACGACTCCTGGTGACCCACTGCACTGTGAAATGCCCCGCTCCCATGGACCACACATACATTCTGGGCATCACCAAGGACTCCTCTCTATCTATGACCCGCCAAGTCAACCACTTCTCATCGTCATGCTTTCACACCCTCTAAATCCTTTGAAAGATCTTCAAGTGGATCCCCTCCGACACACATTTGTCACTAGCAAACTGGACTATGGCAACGCACTCTATGCCGGCATCACAAATAAACTGCAAGCTCGACTACAAAGAATCCAGAATGCAGCAACCAGGCTCATCCTGGACATTCCCCAGCACAGCCACATCTCCACACACATCAGAGACCTATACTGGCTCCCAGTCAACAAGTGCATCACATACAAACTCCTGATCCACACCTACAAGGCACTACACAACATAGGACCGGCATACCTCAACCACCGCCTCACCTTCTATGTACCCAACAGACAATTCTGTTCTTCCCAGCTCGCCCACGCAGCCGTCCCCAAGATCTGGAAAAGCACAGCAGGAGGAAGATCCTTCTCCTACCTCACAGCCTGGACATGGAACACACTACCTCTCAAACTCAGACAGACAGCATCAATGAAACAGTTCAGGAAGGACCTCAAGTCCTGGCTCTTCGATTGACAGGAAGCCCACAAAATAGCGCCTTGAGACTCTACGGGTGATTAGCTGTGCTTTAGAAATAACAGATTGATTGATTGATTTTGGAGTCAGTTCTTTTTTTTATTTATTTTTTTAAAAGGAAGGTGAGTGGTCGCCTCAAACAACTCAGCTGCTCTCCAAAAACTCAAAAGCAGCCACTAGGAGCAGCCATGCTAGCGGATCGTTTGAATGCACAGAGATCACAGTTGGGCCATCATGGCAGATGTAATGTCCTCCGTCACCCTGAAGCCCGCTAATCTTTAGACCAGGCCATAAGTCTCAGCATGGAGAACGTATGTTGAATGAGTAATGTATCCTGTTGCTCAGTGGAAGGGTAGGGTAGGGTTTTGGACAAAAAAGCATAGCAGACAGGTTATGAACATTCAGCTAATGACTCTTAAGTTTTGCTATGTATGGCAATCCTGTTGCGCTTGAGTATTGCAACCAATGTTTGATGCTGCTACTGCATTAAAATTGTGACCATAACTCTGGTAAGGAATATTATGTGCTTACTACCAAGGCTGTTTGGTAGCTGCTGGATGCATGGTCCTTGTCTATCCCCCTTAACAACAATATAGGATATAACATTGTTAAACTAGGGTGGAGAGAGGTCACAGTCTTGATATAAGCTGTGATTATGTTCCCACGCAGAAGAAACAATCTAGCCTTTATTAGGTGAGCCTTGAGTGAAACAAGAACTCCCTCAAAGATGTGTGTGTAGTGCCTGTGTGATAATGAATCAAAACACAAATACAGTAAAGAAAATACACCATATAAAGCCCCAATCCACATTAGCTAACAAGATGTGAATTTAACCAGTAAAATGCCATAATAATGAAGAAAATATAATATAGGGAACACAGCTTATGGCACAAACTAAGGGAGTGCTTATTGAAGCAAAGGCCAGTTTTTGAAAGTATAATCACTGGAAGACATGTTCTTTACCAGGTTCTCAAAACCATCCACGAGGGACCACCATGCATTTGCGCTTGTCACTGGAAGAAAACAATGTCTTCTACGGAATGTGTTTAAGAGAAAAAGTCTGTGTCCATTACAAATTTTCTGGTAGGTACCAAATTGTGACCTAGTTCTTGTTTAAAAAGGCTGCTTAACTATACAAGCTGTACAATAGTGAATACAAATAGCAGAGTCCCATGTCCCTAATATCCTCCTGAGCTCTCCCTAAGCTGCCCAAAACCATCTCACTCCTTCCATAAAAGGGATCAAACAACATCCCTATCACATTTTTCACTGGCCCAATCCAGAAAGGGCTCCACTGTATCTGGAGTGTCGATTCACACAAATGGAACACGTGTTTTAACTCCTATTGGCATTCATGTGTGGCATTACCATCCTGGAAAACATTGGCAGCAGTTCTTTTGGATATATGTTTAATGGAACTGTCAGATGCAACTAACAAGGTGTTCTCGCATTGGTACTCATTCCATCTTCTTTTAGCTCCTCTATGGCATTACAGAGAGGGACCAACATATGTAAATCAGTCTTCACTGCACCGCACATGAGATGGTCCAGGGCAGATCTTCCCTGAACAGGAGCACAGGCAACCAAGGACTTGTTTTAGCCTTTTTGGACTGCATCAGACAGTTGCAGCTTGCATCTTATGGGGTATAGCGAGATGTGCCATAAGACTCAAGCTGCATCTCACTAATGCCCCTTATACTTAGGGAGGCTAATTTAATTGGTGCAAAATATACAAAATGTACTCCACCATGAGTCAGACATGCACAACAAGCCCTTGTATCATCTGAATGTGATGACCACCCTTAAGTGGGGAGTAGTCACTGGCTCAAAGAAAAGCTATGCTACCTGTCCACTGTCTGCCAGGGAATAACCCATAAGCCCTATGTTGGACCTGGCCCTTTTTGCAGGGTCATCCCTAAACTTTTTGCCTACTTCCTCCTATTTTTCCTGACCTGTTTTTGTTGGCTTTAGAACTCTGAGCACCTTACCATTGCTAACCAGTGCTAAAGTGCATATGCTCTAAGTGTACATTTTGGTGTATCCATGATTGACATATTTGGGCCCGTATTTATACTTTTTTTAGCGCCGCATTTGCGCCGCTTTTTGACGCAAAACGGCGCAAACCTACAAAATACAATGGTATTTTGCAAGTTTGCGCCGTTTTTGCGTGAAAAAACGACGCAAATTTGGCGCAAAAAAAGTATAAATACAGGCCTTGATTTACTAGTAAGTCCTTAGTAAAGTGCACTAGTGGTGCCCAGGGCCTGTAAATCAAATGCTTCTAGTGGACCTGCAGCACGGGTTGTGCCACCCACGTAAGTAGCCCTGTAATCATGTCTTAGACCTGCCACTGCAGTGTCTGTGTGTGCAGTTGTAAACTGTAAATTCGACTTGGCAAGTGTCCCCACTTGCCAGGCCTAACCCTCCCCTTTTCCTACATAAAAGAAACCCCTAAAGTAGGCCCTAGGTAGCCCCATGGTCAGGATGCGGTATATACTAATGTGTTTTATATGTCCTGGCAGTGAAATACTGCCAAATTTGGTTTTCACTGTTGCAAGGCCTATCTCTCTCATAGGGTAACCTGGGAGCTGCCTTTAAACATGATTAAAGCGTAGCTTCCCTTTGGGAGCAGATATACATGTGGAGTTTGGGACCTCTGAAATCACAATTTAAAAATACACCTTTTAGTAAAGATGATTTTAAGATTGTGTGTTTGAAAATACCACTTTTAGAAAGTGGGCATTTTCTTGCTTAAACCATTTTTGTGACTCTGCCTGTTCGTGGATTCCATGTCTGGGTTAGTTTGACAGTTGGGGTGTTTGCACCTCTCTCCAGACAGTGACACAAAGGGGGCTGGGGTGTAGCCTCATGATCCATCTGTGCTAGGAGGGAGGGGAAGACTAGTCACTCGCACCTGAAAGGGCTGTGCATGCTGTCACACAATGCAGTCTCCAACCCCCTGGTGTGTGTCTGAGGTGTTGCCTGGGCAAGGCAGGATTTCACAAACAAGTGAAACTTTCCTTTGAAGTAAGTCTACTTCCAAGGCCAAAATGGGTATAAGAAGAGCACCCAAAACCACAGACTTTAGACACTTCTTGGGGTAGACACTCACAGACACTTCTGGACAAGAAACCTGCTGGTGAAGAATCCCTGAACCAGACCTGCCAAGAGGAACTGCCTGGCTGCCCAAGGGACTCTCATGGACTGCTGAGAAGGACTGCTGCCTTGCTGTTGCCCTGCTGCCTGGCTGCTCCTTGGCTGTGCAGAGAAGTGCTCTCCAAGGGCTTGGGTAGAGCTTGCCTTCTGTTCCCCGAAGTCTCAGACCCAAAAAGACTTCACTCCTGCAACCGGACTCCTTGTGCAGTGAAAATTAGACACACAGCCTGCTAAAAACGACGCACAGCCTGCCCCGCGTTGAGAAATTCACCGTACGCTGAACCGGAACGAGGCAGCCCGATTTCACAAGGAAAAGATCGATGCAGCGCGTGCGTAGTGACCAGAACTTCAGCGCACGGCCCACCGGATCGACTCACTGCCGTTCTGGAACAACGCACCCCGACTTCCAGAGAGGAATCAACTCAGTGCCTGCCATGCGGGAGAGATTTCCACACAACGCCCACTGGATCGATGAAACGCTTGTGACTTTGCTCCGCAAGCCCAGGATTCGACGCACCATCCCCGGGGTGCCAGAAAACCCTGTAACCTGAAGAGGAACCAAGTTTGCATGCTGGAAATTGATGCAAAGTCTTCCCCTGCATGGAAAATAATGACGCAAGTCGGTGTGCGAAGGGGCAAAACCAACGCACACCTCCCCGTTTTCCACGCATCGCCTCCTCTGCGGTCCCTTGTAGAGATTTTGAACGCAAACCAGGTACTTTGTGCTTGCAAGAGATCTTTATTGTTTTTAAGAGACATTTATTTGTTTTTCAAAGACTTAAGACACTTTACATCACTTTTACAGTGATATCTCAACATTTACTTATTGCATTTTAATCGTATTGACCTGCATCTTATCAGATTAATATTATGTATTTTTCTAAACACTGTGTGGTGTAATTTTGTAGTGCTATATGGTGTTAGTTTGCGATTCATTGCCCAAATACGTTACACATTGCCTTCTAAATTAAGCCTGACTGCCCAGTGCCAAGCTACCATAGGGTGGGCACAGGATAATTTGGAGTGTGTGTGACTTACCCTGACTAGTGTGAGGGTCCTTGCTTGGACAGGGGGTAACCTGACTGCCAACCAAAGACTCAATTTCTAACAGCCTACATGAGCTTGTAGGAGTTCCAGCTGCAGGGAAATAATCCAGGAAGAATTCTCCTCTAAAGTTCAGACAGCATGTCAGTATAAAGTTGAGGCACAAGCAAATGCAAAACTGTCAGAGTCACCAGATCCTCGGGGTCTGCGCACGTTCCCAACATGTCCAAGACAGCTCCAATACTCTGATTAAAATGCCACAGAGTCTAGGAGAGTTCAAGTGGAGAAAAGGGGATTAGGTAGGGAACAGCTGGGAAGGAGACATGTAGGAAGTAAAAGGTTAAACAACACAACATCAGAATAAAATCACCTTGACTGTCACTAGATTATGATTCTTAGTATTGTCTTACTGTTACCATGGATACTCTAAGGAGTGATTTTAACTAGGCTTCAAGAACACCGGATACCTGGAATAAAATCAAGGATGATTATAGCAATGTTTCTTAAAAGCTTTTCATAACATGTCATGTAATGTCTAGAAATACAAGAACCTTCTAGAATGTGGCTTCAGAACAAACACTGCCTTATTTTTCACATGAGGACTAAAGGCTGTCTGAAAACCACCTCTGGAAAACAATGGGAATTATGCTAGGAACTTAATATGTACAAGGACGTCACATTTAGGATTTGTCATCTTCAGAAAAGAAATGTGTGCACATTAAATAACATTACACTTCAAAGTTTTTTTGTATGGCCATGAAATGTTTTCACACACTGTTTCCGAGCTGGGAATCAAGTTTTACATGAGGGAAATGAATTGTGTACTCTGCCGATTCCAACAGGAATATGTAAGTGTCTTGAAATGATTGCACAAGCCTTTGCTGATCCGAACACCAAGGTTGTCATGCAAGAAATGAATTGCGCACGCAGCCGATTCTAACCAGAATATTTAAATGCCATGAAATGATCGTGCAAGCCTTTGCCGATCTGAGCACCAAGTCTGTCATGCAAGAAATGAATCGCGCACACATCCGATTCTAATCAGAATATGTAAATACCATGAAATGATCGTGCAAGCCTTTGCCGATCCGAAAACCAAGGTTGTCATGCAAGAAATGAATCGCGCACACAGCCAATTCTAACCAGAATATGTAAATGCCATGAAATGATCGCGCAAGCCTTTGCGGACCCGAACACCAAGGTTGTCATGCAAGAAATGAGTTGCACGCTCAGCCGATTCTAACAAAATATGCAAATGCCATGAAACGATCACGCAAACCTTTGCCGATCCGAACACCAAGGTTTTCATGCAAGAAATGAATCGCGCGCTCAGCCGATTCTAACAAAATATGCAAATGCCATGAAACGACTGCGCAAACCTTTGCCGATCCGAACAAGGTTGGCATGCAAGAAATGAATCGCGCACACAGCCGATTCTAATCAGAATATGTAAATACCATGAAACGATCGCGCAAACCTTTGCCGATCCAAACACCAAGGTTGTCATGCAAGAAATGAATCGTGCACACAGCGGATTCTAACCAGAATATGTAAATGCCATGAAATGATTGCGAAAGCCTTTGCTGATCCGAACACCAAGGTTGTCATGCAAGAAATGAATCGTGCGCTCAGCCGATTCTAACAAAATATGGAAATGCCATGAAACAATCGCGCAAACCTTTGCCGATCCGAACACCAAGATTAACATCAAAGCAATGCTTTGCATACTTTGAAAGTTTTCAAGAATAGGCCCAAAAGTTCGAGTCGTTTTAGAGGGTGGTCGGGGGCCCAGCCCGACCACCGTCTTACCAACCTGCTCTAGGATCACCCAGATAATGCCATGCAGGCCTGGAACTTCAAAGTAAGCCTCCGGAACAGGAGCTCAGGAAATTGCTGCTGCTCTGCACTGGTACCTCTGAATAGTGAGCATGTGGAGCTGGGCTGGCTCGCTTATATAGAGACTGGCCCAGCCCACAAACCACACCCAGTCATGCTGCAGGGAAAGCTTCTAGAAGGGCCTAGAAAGGGACCACACCCTAACACACTCAGTAAGCCTGCAGCAATGCATTGAAAATGAACAGTTATTGCAAACATCATTAATAGAGTTTTTCAAGGTTAAAGTCTGCAATGCAAAAGGTTAACATACTGCATATAAATACAATGCATGAATTATGCTCTTGCATAAAGGCTGGGTTTTTGCATTTTTGTCGCCCGTAGAGCGCACACTGTCCTGATGTTGACAAAAACACAATTACTGTGTGATTGAAGTTCTCTTCCATGAACTAAATAACCATGGATGTGGTGCCTAAAAGAGGTTAGTATTACCTAACTGCTACAGTAGTTTCCTGTTGGAGTTTGCCCTTGGTACATGGAGGTGACTGGTACTTTGGCATGACAAGGACCCAGGACAGACTGGTGAGCCACTTTTATTGGAGCCAATTTTATTGGTCCCAAATGAAAATCAGATGCAATGTTTTGTTACACAACCTGTCAGACGAGTGGCAAGTTAGGAAAATAGAGTAAGTCTCCACTTTTTATTGCAGATGTTGGCAACACCTTTTGGGGGGATATTGTTTGATCCTAGACCCTAAGTCCTCCTCAGGAAAACAGTTTATGTAATTGGTTATGGGTTACTCTATTAGGTACTCTGAGGATGGTTTTTGCACCTGAGATGGGATGGTCCCACTTGGCATTGTTTCTCAAGGAATTTTTCCCAAGGAAGTAGATTCAGACTGGGGCACACTACATCAGATGAACTGGAATCAGTGTGGGATGAGTGTGGAGTAACCTACATTTCCCTGCCACCTACCAGTCCCAGACAGTGAACATGTTTAAAGACTGAATAAGGACATGAACTATATGAGGAGTCGTGGGAGAATACTCCTAGGACTCCCACAAGATATTGTGTGCTCTAGGACTGAGACATGGAAATGGCCTTTAAAAATCTCAAATCCTGCCAGGATTTGATTACATAATAGTATAATTTGGAAGCCACACTAGCTACGTTCCAGCCTGTATACAACCATAAAAGTACCTCAAACCTGAGTCAGAAGAAAATTATGGAAAAAAACATGTAAATGATCCTCATCTAACAATGGTATCATGCTTCATCATAGGATCTTCTACTCTTTCAACATAATTGCAACACATGAATGGGCTCACAAATAAAGTGATGCTATGTAGAGATTTTTTGTGTCCTTGTTTTGGATATTCCTGCTTAGAGCCAGCCCCATTGCTACCTTCTGTGAGAGCCATCACCGTGCAAAAAGGCTATTTTCTGAGGAGAAAACAGATAATGGCATTTGAAAAAGAACCAATCCAAACCCATTCTGATACCTTGACGAGTGGATTCACGTTATTTGCCTGGTGTTACGTGGGCTCTCATTAGCCCAATGAGGCTGCTGAATTGTGGGGAACTGAGTCCAATCCCATACCATATGACAACTGTCGGTCTAATCTGGTTTCTGGCTAACCTGCACCACCTCACCTCTGCCCAAGAGCAGGGATGATTGTGGCAACCAGGCGTATGACAAGAATGACTTCTCAGGGAAAATGTGATGAATCAGATCCCATCCTTTTCTCTCAGTTACAAAAGGTCTCACACGTGCAAAGACAAGCAGAGTCAGAAAAAAGTTCAATAGGATTTATTGAATCAGCTGCATCTTGGATAGAATGGCATGAAATGCAATAATGAGAATGATGAAACATGTTAAAAGCAAGATTGTGACAAGGAAAGTGAAACACAGAAAAAGTCCCACCATACTGTTACTAAGCACTATGTGTGTGCGTTTCCTACCTAAACTATATTGGAGCACTGCATGCTAAGCCCTAATCCGCCCATCAGGATTATCCTCCTGGGAAGACATCATCCCCCATGCCTGAGTGTGCCTGTTGTCTAGAGCGACACCATACCCAGTAGGCCAGGGAACCAGTAATCTAAATCAATCAGCATATAGTTGTGGTCATCTGGCTGGATCCTCCCCCTTACGTGCATGGGACAAGGGAATGTTTTTATGATAAAACAGCTTGTGTTCTAGAAAAATGTCCCCATTTCAATATATGTGTGTTTTCGTGTATGTTAGATATGCAATGTACCACTTTGTACTGCCAACCCTATCTCTGCCGCAGGCTTGAGGAAAGCACAGGGTGAAAGAGTGTCACACTAGAAGACGCAATGCTTTCCTAGGCGAAAGGACAACTAGATAAAGAAAATAAAACAGCACCACAAACGTGGCCGATTCTAGAATAATAAAATGAAGCAGAATAAAATGTAACTAGGCTAATGGGCACAAGCAGCAGGCCTAGTTGCTAAAATAACTTACCCAGAGACATTACTAAAATGTTTATATAACACTGTACAGCATGTATAAAAGTGGTTACAAATCACCCCCTATTATTCCAGATCCACATTCTTGACAAAGGAAGGGAGTGAACTGCAGTGAGTTTGAAAAGCTGCTGGGTGAACACAGCTGGTGTCTGCATAACAGCCAGTCTCCCAGAGGTGAGGGGACATCATCTTAAGTCTACTCAACTTGGTGGAGAAGCTGAAGGTCTATCTAGCATCAAGACGTCTGTCTGCTTGCTCAGAGAAGGAAGGAGAATGGTTGGCCCTGCAGGCAGAGAGACTGCTCATTAAGAGAAGCCAGCTGTGTTCCCTGCATGAAGAACACCCAGACTTTGTGCTGACCGCCCTTGAGGGCAAAACCATAGCTGTACCATAGTCGGTCATGACACCGACCCACTCCGCAGGACACACACACACAACCCTATTTTCTCCACCAGCAATCACGTCTCCTTCAGCCACACTACCGAACTCCACTGGACATATCACCGCTGCATCCACTTCTCCTTCGAGAAACCCACAACACACCACCACCCACAACAGATCCCCCACCGCAGTTGGAACAAGGTCACTGAAGACCAACTTATCGCGACCCTCAGCTGCCCGCAACTTCAGGCAATGGGTCGACACCTGTGCCAATTCTCTCACCCCAATCAAAAATCCCTCCAACAGACGCACCGAGAGAAAGGCTTTCTGGTTTATCGCCAACCTCCACAAATCTAAGCAAACCTGCAGAAGACTCAAAAGAAAGTTGTGCCAAGATCAGACTCTGGACAACCACACAGCCTTAAAAAAAAACATCCGCAGACACCACCAACTCATCCGAGCTGCCAAAGACTGAATCTTCAACAACGCACACAGCCACAAGGAGCTCTTCAACATCGTGAAGGAACTCTGCAACACCAGCTCCAACGCCAACGACATCCCACCATCCGAAGACCTCTGCGACTCCCTAGCCTCCAACTTCCACCACAAGATTGCAGACATCCAGGACAGCTTCAACACCCAGTCCCCCCGGCAACCACCAACACCACAGTTTCACCTCCGACCAACCTCCTGCTCTCCTGGACCCCAGTCAATGACAACAACACCATCTAAATCATCATCCACTCCCCCCTCCATCTGACCCCTGCCCTCACCACATCATCAACAAAGCAAGCTCCGTCATCGCTCCCCAACTACAGAAGATCATCAACAGCTCCTTCGGGTCCACTACCTTCCTGGAGAGCTGGAAACACGCCGAGATCAACGCCCTCCTCAAAAAACCTAAGGCAGACCCAAAAGACCTCAAGAACTTCCGGACTATCTCCCTGCTACCCTTTCTGGCAAAAGTCATTGAGAAGGCTGTCAACAGATAACTAACCCACCTCCTTGAGGAGAACTGCACCCTGGACCGTTCCCAATCCAGATTCCGCTGCAACCACAGTACCGAAACCACCCTCATCACCGCCACCGCCGACATCAGAACCATACTGGACAATGGCAAAACCGCAGCCCTCATGCTCCTGGACCTCTCGGCCTCGTTCGACACCATCTGCCACCACATCCTGCGCTCACGCCTCAGCAATGCAGGAATCTGCAACAGAGCCCTGGACTGGGTCACCTCCTTTCTGCCTCCCCCCATTCCGCTCGGAGGCCACCGAATTCATCTGCAGCGTACCCCAGGGTTCGTCCCTCAGCCCGATCCACTTCAAAGTCTACATGGCCCCGCTCGCTAACATCGCCCAATCCCACAACCTAAACATCACCTCATACCCCGACGACACCCAGCTGATCCTCTCCCTCACGAAGGACTCCGCCAAGACCAACCTCCAAGAAGGAATGAAGGCCATCGCCGAATGGATGAAAAGCAGCTGCCAACAAGACGGAAGTCCTCATCTTCGGGTCCACTCCCTCCACATGGGACAACTCCTGCTGGCCTGTCACTCTCGGAGCCGCTCCGACTCCCACCAACCACGCATGCAACCTAGGTTTCATCTTGGACTCCTCATTATCCATGACACAGCAAGTCAGCGCCATCTCTTCCTACTGCTTCAATACCCTCCGCATGCTCCGAAAGATCTACAAATGGATCCCCACTGAAACCAGAAGAACGGTCACCCAAGCCCTCTTAAGCAGCAAACTGGACTACAGCAATGCCCTCTATGCAGCAACCACGGCCAAACTCCAGAAGAGGCTGCAACGCATCCAGAACGCCTCCGCATGCCTCATCTTGGACATCCCCCGCCACTGCCACATCACAGACCACATGAGAAACCTGCACTGGCTCCCAGTCAACAAGAGAATCATGTTCAAACTCCTCACCCACTCTCACAAAGCACTGCACAACACCGGATCAGAATACCACAACAGACGTCTCTCCTTCTACACCCCAAGTCGACAGCTTCGCTCCGCTGACCTTGCCCTCGTCACCGTCCCGCGCATCCACAAAACGACTGTCGGTGGCAGATCGTTCTCCCACCTCGCCACCAAGACATGGAACACTCTTCCTATCCACCTTAGACAGACACAGGACCTACTAACCTTCAGGAGACACCTCAAGACATGGCTGTTCGAGCAGTAGGAGCTCCCCCTACAACCTTCCCCCTTCAGTGCCTTGAGACCCTCACGGGTGAGTAGTGTGCTTTACAAATGCTTTGATTGATTGATTGATTGGTTACTCAAAAAAGCCGTGGATGCAGTGCTTTTGCGTGCTTTACCCCTATGAGGAGTATATTTCAAGTGTGTAGCTAGATTGAAATAGAAGACACAGACAACAATGTCGTACACCACCAACTCTTACAAATGGAATTAACTTATCATTTTCTGACACCATGTTAAACCATCACTCCTAGCCTCCACACTACCACCAGTCATCCACCAAATATAAATGGCCCTCACTGTGAAGAAACATCTCCCTTGTGTCACTCAGAAATGTCTTACTTCCTGTTAGAAATGGGGTCTTGGGTTGGCAGTCAGGTTAACCCCCGTCCAAGCAAGGACCCTCCCTCTAGTCAGGGTAAAGGAGAATCACCCTCAGTTAACCCCGCTCACACCCTTGGTAGCTTGGCACAAGAAGGCAGGCTTAACTTCAAAGTCTAGGTGTAAAGTATTTGTATTAACACACACAGTATCTCAGTGACAACACTATAAAATGACATGACACAAGTTTACAAAAATAGGTAATATTTATCTAAACAAAACAAGACCAGAACAAAAATCCACCATACACAAGTCAAGTTATGAATTAAAAAGCAAAAAGAGTCTTAAATCCTTAGAAAACAGTGCTAACATTGTTAGCGTGAAAAAGTACCTGGGTTGTGTCAAAATAACACCGCACAGGTGAGTGTGAGTCGAAAAAGGCCAGCGATGCATCGATTACTCACTCGCAAACTAGACCATGCGTCATTCCTCCTCCGGTCGGGTCGGCATGCGTAGTTTTTCCTCTCCACAGGAGAGCGATATGTCGATCCGGACAGGCACCTCGCATCCGGGCAGGCTTTGCATTGTTCTTCCACGCCCAGCGAGGTTTGCGTCGGAATTTCTGCTGCACGGTATCAGCAAAACCGCACTATGTGGGTTGTGACATTATCAGCCTCTGTCAGCAGTGGTCGCGCGTCGCTTCTTCAGCCGCATGTGTCGATCTTCCAGCCGCGATGCAGGTGAAGCGTAGATTCCAGCCACGAAGCTTGCGGCACGTAATTTCTAAGCGGTGTCAAGGAAGGTTCGTTGAAAATTTCCCTGCATGGCGGTCTGTGCGTGGATTTTCACTCTTGGTCTGCGTTCTTCACCTTTCAAGAACCCAGGAACGGGATAGGGCACCACTTGGCAGGGCAGGAGTCTCAACAGAGAGTCCAGGTGCTGGTAGGGGAAGCCTTTGATAGCCCTGAGACTTCAACAACAGGAGGCAAGCTCAGGACAAGCCCTTGGAGATTTCTTCACAAGCAGGAATGCACAACAAAGTCCAGTCTTTGTCCCCTTGCACAGACAGAAGCAGCAAATGCAGGATAGCTCCACAAAGCACAGTCACAGGCAGGGCAGCACTTCTCCTCAGCTCTTCTCCGGGCAGAGGTTCCTCTTGATTTCCAGAAGTGATCTAATTTTCAGGGGGCTTGAATGCTCATGTTATACCCATTTTGGCCTTTGAAGTAGGCCTACTTCAAAGGAAAGTCTCTCTTGTTTGTGAGATCCTGCCTTGCCCAGGCCAGGCCCCAGACAAACACCAGGGGGTTGGAGACTGCATTGTGTGAGGGTAGGCATAGCCCTTTCAGGAGTAAGTGACCACTTCTCACCTCCCTCCTAGCACATATGGCTCATCAGGATATGAAGGCTACACCCCAGCTCCCTTGGGTCACTGTCTAGAGAGAGGTGCAAACAGCCCAACTGTCAAACTAACCCAGACAGGGAATCCACAAACAGGCAGAGTCACAAATTGGTTTAAGCAACAAAATGCCTACTTTCTAAAAGTGGCATTTTCAAACACACAATCTCAAAACCAACTTTACTAAAATATGTATTTTTAAATTGTTAGTTGAGAGACCCCAAACTCCACATGTCCATCTGCTCCCAAAGGGAATCTACACTTTAATCATATTTAAAGGTAGCCCCCATGTTAATCCATGAGAGAGATAGGTCTTGCAACAGTGAAAAACGAATTTGGCAGTATTTCACTGTCAGGACATATAAAACACATTAGTATATGTCCTACCTTAAACATACACTGCACCCTGCCCATGGGACTACCTAGGACCTACCTTAGGGGAAGGTTTAGTCCTGGCAAGTGGGCACAGTTGCCAAGTTAAATTGGAAGTTTAAAACTGCACACACAGACACTGCAGTGGCAGGTCTGAGGCATGATTACAGGGCTACTAATGTGGGTGGCACAACCAGTGCTGCAGGCCCACTAGTAGCATTTGATTTACAGGCCCTGGGCACCTCTAGTGCACTGTACTAGAGACGTACTAGTAAATCAAATATGTCAATCAAAGAAAGTCAATTACATAAACATTTTACATAGGAGCACTTTAGCACTGGACAGCAGTGGTAAAATGCCCAGAGTAACAAAAACTTGCTTTCGACGATCAAAAATAACCTAAAGACAACTAACAACTTAATGTTAATTTTGAAATCTTCGAGGCTTGCTGGATCGTCATAATCAACTCCTCACTTGCTCAAGAGTGTTTCCAAGCTTATTAAAAACAACAAAATTATTCAAATTCTGAAACAAGCATTGCCTTTGTGATCTACTGGCTTTGGCAACTGCTTCTGGCAGGACTGTATAGCATAGAGAGGGCAGCATTTTTTAAAATAAAAAGACACTGACAAAGACACTAGCTCACGCATGGGCAAGACCTATTGGCTTTGCCAATGCTTGCTGTAAATAGTGTGCCTGGTCCTAGTATTGACCCTCACTAGTACACAGAGAGCCACTCAACAATAGCAGCGTCACTGACACATGCAAAAAGAGCTACACAACACACATCATCTCACACACAACAGCAAACCCATAGCCTCACTGGTACAAAGAAAAGGCGACACAACACACATGACACTGACACAGGGGCGCCAACACACAATAAAATTGTCAACTGCACAACGCACACACACCATTACTCAGCAATACTGGTGCACATAGAGAGCCACTCAACAAAACCAGCGTGACTGAAACATGTGCAAAGAGCTATGCAAGATGCACAGCATCACACACACCAAAACAGCATCATCATCACTGATACAAAGAGAGATTCACACTACACTGACATATGCACACCGACACGCAACATAATTAACAGTGACAACATTATCAAGAAAACGAGACAAAGTAAACAAATTAAAAATACCGTGTGTGTTTAAAAAAGTAAAGAAGCCAGCAAATATGCACATTTCAGTCGAAAAGCCAAAACAAGTTCGCAGAACGCTGGGCAACCATCTGGGTCCCAAAACTGCTCTTTCTTAACATGTATAAATAAAACAACATTTTAAAAACACACATCAATAAAAAAACAAATCTTTTTTCAAACATTTCCGGAAGCATGTGTAGCACGTTGAAAACGTATTTCTTTATTTTTCTAAAGAGCACACACGCTTGCCAAAGATAAACATGCACACACTCTACATTATCAATAGAAACAAATATTTTTTCAAATGCTTTGGGAAGCGTGTGTGCGCTTTAGAAAAATAACGAAATAAGGTTCCAAAGCGCATTCACACGCATCAGGAAGCATTTGAAAAACAATTGTTTTCTAGTGATAATGTAGAGTGTGCGCGCATTTAAATGTCTTTTTACATTTGTTTAAAAAAGCACTGTGCTTGACATTTCTTTTTATGTATTTATCTTAATCATGATAACAAGCCTGTGTTTGCTAATTATTTTGAAAAGCTTTGTTTCCTATGATTGCCATTAATCTGGGATGGTGGGAAAATACATGCTGACTGGGGGAGAGAGAAGCCATATTTCTAAAAAAAAAAAAAAAAAACAGCAACGTTTTGACAAAAACAGGGAAATATTTTCGATGGACACACAGGCGCAGTACCCTGCTACTTACAGTGTTTATTTGTCCATTGATGTGTATCTGCATCCTTTTGCTGCATGATAAAGTGCTGTGCAGAAAAATGAGGCACCCTCTGAAAACAGCTGGTCTCGGTCTTTGAATCCCAAGCACATGTGATGAGATAAGAACCTGATGTATAGCCCTGTATTCTGGAGGGCGGTGGGAGCATTGGAACCAGTGAAAACACAAGAGCTTCTGAGGCCAGCTCTGTGAAAACTCAAACCCTCGTGTTCACTGCTGTTGGCCAAAGGAGAAAGTAGTCCCTTTTCCTGTCTCTGTAATGGGACAAGTGGAAGGCTACAAATAATTTGAAAGTGCTCCATGGGAGTGAACTACTGATGAAAAGGAGGGACAAAGAAGACAAATTAACCACTTGGAAGCAGGGATTTTTAAAGGACGCAGAAATTGGCGAATGAAACAAATGGGTGGAGTTGAAGTACACAAAGTATATAACAACAGGCTTCTAAGCGACAGCGCAAGCACTATCTAACCTCGACCTAAAAGCAAGCCTCAACGCTAATACCATCGCCATTTACAGTTCAGTGTCCAACTTTCCATTACTAGGCAACCCATCTAAAATTATATAGCAAACTGAATGAATACCTTGATAAGGAACAATTTCTGTCATTGCTTCAATCCGGTTTCAATCTAGGGACCACAACACTAAAAGTACTGGATACCTGGCATCATATATTAGATGGAGGAGGTTCATGTCCACTCATTCTATTAGACTTGTCAGTCACCTTTATTACAGTAGATGCCATAAAGCTACTTGTCACTCTAGAGCATAGAATGGACATCAGCAAATTGTCTTCAAAGCGTTCACTTCCATCTTCTGACAGTGTTTTCAAACAGTAAGGTTAAGAAAACACAGCTTCAAGGTGTGCAAGATCACATCTGGGATCCTTCAAGGCTCATGCTTTTTACCTACTCTGTTTAACATAGCCTACATAGATCTACTATGCATTCTACCTAGCAAATTGCGCATGTCTTTACATTAATGTGCAGATGACAAGCAACTGGGCCTCAAAACCTCGACCATCACGAATATCTACAATCTCAGACCATGCCTGATCAAAATACAAAGTTGGGTGTCAGGTAACTTCTACCCACTGAACCCAGACAAGACCTTCCTATTCCCCCTCTCTAAAGCAAACTGAAAGGAAACATTGTTGAATCCCTGAAACTTGATGGATTTACCACCATACTGAAATAGTCTGAAAAGTCACTCAGCTTTACCATGGATGACCAGTTGACACTCTTCTCTGTATATAAACAATATGGCCAAATCTTTTTCTTTTTCCTCCATTTCATTAGTAAAGTTAAGGCTTCCTCCCAACAGATTAATTCAAACCTTCAGTTCACGCTTTAGAGATCTTGAGAATATATTTTGGTAATGAGATTCGAGCAAGTGTCCCTCAGTCACATAGTAGGTGAACTGCATCGGCTTCCTTTGAAAGAAATAATAGCTTCCAACCATTGTTGCCTTGCTTAAAATTCAATACATATGAACTGTGCAGCCCACCTACAAATTAACTCCACTTTTTTATCAGGAACAAAAGATGTCTATGCAATTGAAGTACCTAGCTCAAAATGTCCTCCAGAACAGAAGCTTTTTAGGAGTAGCTATTGTAGCTTGGAATTCACTGCCAACTAAAATCAAAACTCAACCCACCCTCCTCCCTTTCAGGAAATAATATCTGAAAACACACTTAATTAATATCTTCCTTGACAGATTCCTGCTAACAATTGATCTGTATTATATATCCCGCAATCTCACCATTCCCTTTTTATAAAGCCACACGTTGGATACATTAACTCAATCCATAACTGATCTTATGAAATGACACTATTGAATGCAATTTGTGCATCCACAATATGTGCACAGATATATAAGATATATGAGAGGTCCTCACCTCTGAAGTCAGCGTGTTAGATTACTTGCAATTTTTGAACTGTGTAGTTGTATATTTCATTGCTTATTTAAAGTGCCTAAATATCTGTTTCCGAAGCTAGTACACTAAATAAGGATATCAATGAATACATAGATAAAGAAATCTAATGATGGGGTGCCTCTCGGTTACAGTTTCCAGGTTTACTCTATTCAAGCTGTCAGACCATAAGCAAATAATATATTTATTTTAAGGTAAATAATGTCATTAAGTCTACCATCTGCTTTTTCTCAGACTTGGTCACCCATTCAGTATGCAGATAAATGCAGATGTGACTGAGTGTCCTGTATGTGTGGTTGTCTGGGTGAAATGCACAAGGGACCTGTAAACCAGCCCAGACCAGACGCTGGTTAGAGACAGGCTGTAAGGCACAGATGGTTTTAAGTGCAGAGAAATGCTCACTTTCTAAAAGTGGCATTTCTAAAACAGTAATATTAAATTCAACCTCTGCAATAAGCAGGATGTTCTATTACCATTCTGGCCATACTAAATATGACTGGGTTTCCCCTTTCAGATCAGAATCTACCACTTTCCACTACCAAGACATATAAAACACATATGTACATGTCCTGCCTTTTACCTACATAGCACCCTGCTCTATGGGTTACTTATATGTAGAAAATGGGGGGTTGAAGTCTTGGCAAGTACTTTTAAGTGCCAAGTCGAAGCGACAGTAAAACTGCACACACATGCCTTGCAATGGCAGGCCTGAGACATGGTATAGGGGCTACTTATGTGGGTGGCACCATCAGTGCTGCAGGCCCACTAGTAGCATTTGATTTACACATAAATTACATATGCCAATTGGGTATGAGCCCATGTTACCATGTTTTTAGGGAGAGAGCACATGCACTTTAGCTCTGGTTAGCATTGGTAAAGTGTCCAGAGTCCTAAAGCCAGCAAAAATGAGGTCAGAAAAAGTAGAGGAGGAAGGCAAAAAGTTTGAGGCGACCCTTCAGAGAGGCCATTCTCCAACAGGCATGAACAAAGAAAGTATTGACTTTCGAAATATTCAAAATACAAAGAAGCCCTAGTCCTTCTTGTGGAAAAAGGAAGGCAATTATCTCAGTCCTGGGCTATGCTGGCCAAAGGAGAAAGATTTCACATCCTTCTATAGTTGTGTTAGATTAGACATCACATAAACCTATCTCTGGTTATTCTACAGTTGATTTCCATTTCTGTTTCTATACATTTTTACTTCTAAAGCGTGAAGTAACACTTTTAGCACTATGGATAACACTGAAGAAAGATAAACGTCTGAGTTCAGTCTTCCCTGCAAAATGGCAGGTCTTCAGAACTTTCCTAAAACATAGGATATTACATTTTGACCATAACAATAAAAGAATTCCACAAGTTTGCTGGTTACTGAAACACCCAAGACACCTACATAAAGTAATCGGGGGAGTTTGGTGACTCAACGGTTTGGGTTGCTTTCTAGAGAAGTAGAAGGAAAATGTAGGGAGAGGGGTCTGGTACACTTGAACACAAATCACTCTGCTTATATTGTTTCGATTTTAGTTTAATTGGGTTTATATGTTCTGACACTGGGAGATGATATAAGCGAGTTTAAATTGATGTCTGCTCACAAAGGGCCTCAATATGACTTCCCCGCAATTCTGGTCGGGGCTGACAATGGGTGTTACTGTCCCACTAAGAGCAAAACTGCAGCTCTTGGGTGTTTCAAAGTATGTGAAATGTGCAGGTGAAACAACAGGCAAAACGGAGAACACCATGAGTAACACTACACGTAAATCAGTGCAGAAACACCGATCCCTACATGTTAATCCTCCAAAAGATGTAATTGGGAGTATTCCTGATCCACCCACCCCCAGAAGTAACAAGGTTCTGGTATCTATAGTTCTGGGACTGTTGTCCTGTCGAATTGTAAAAGGGCCCTAGGAGTTGTGAGCAAGATCTGCAGTGTTCACTGTGTTTTGCTTGCAGGCATGCAGTAGGAGGCTAGAGAAAGCATCAAGTCTACCCTCTGATTAGTATGTACACTCGGGAGGCCCAGACTATTCCTGAAAGAGATCCAATCCATCCTTTAAGGGTAAAACTACCACTGAACACACAGGGGATCCAACCCTGAATGTGACTCTACCTACACCATCAGCAGCTGGTCTCAGAAGAACCTCTAATCTGGTTTTACTCTGCACACTTAAGACGAGGCAAATGTCCCGAATGATGCTGGCCCTCTGCACCGCAGTGAAACCCAGGTCCCCCGCACAGATAGCCCTGCAGCCGGATCCTTCCGCAACACTGCCCCTACTTTGCAATCTCCCTGCTTAGAAACAGCAGGGATTTGTTGGGCAGAGTGTGCGCACTTACAGGAGCCATCAGCATTTACCAGGGAACCGATTAACATAAATTGAAAAGAAAACATCGAAGTGAACTCTTCCTGCTTTGGCTATTACTGCAGGCGCATTAAATAAATTGTCTATATTTTTCGTGGCGCGTGAGAAGACCTTGTGAGCTTTCTTTGTCGCCTGCTGCTGGAGTCAAGTGAGGGTGAGGTGATAAATGCATATCATTTGCCTAGATAATGGTGGGATTCAAATCTACCAGGCTCTTATAGGCCATTATGCAGCACCGTGGAGCTATATCTATCAAGAGCCGCCTCTGTGTGCAGGTAATAAGGAAAGGGAAAGGTGGCTGCGTTGTGAGGGGCCTGATTAGAGGGCCAGGGTGGCTGCAGATCAGTCTGTGAGTTTCGTGCTCATCGCCCTTCAGCGGTATTGAAAGCGCAATCCAAGCCGCGGTGCCTGCTCATTAGGACCAACGTGAAGGAAGATGTGCATTTATTGCAACCTTCAGTTTCCACAGGTTCGCACTGAAATAGAATATTTGCCCAGATACAAAAATGAAAGTGGCTCTTATTAGTGAATTAGATACCTAACAAAGGCTCCCATGTTTGCAAATTGGGGCAGTTTTGAACTTATAAAGACATGTCCTTTTAGTGTTTTGCAAGACATGAAAGACATGGATTTGAGCTTGCTGCAGTCAATGTTTATTTTAATATCAGTTAAATAAACAGTAACAACCGGCTCAGCAAACCAGAAAAAAGGCCAACAAACAGCCACAAAAAGGGCCACATACTGACTTGCCAGATTACCTTGTAGGCCACTCCAACGTTGTCTCCCCAGGTACTTTCCATAAATCTCCCCCTCAGTTTGCCGGTGAGTCTTTGGCTATAGTAGAGCAATTGGGTCTCCAAACTCGTTTTGCTCATGCTTTTGATTTTTGCTCTTTGTCCATAGATGTTGCTATGCCCTTTCACGTGTTGTCTGAAGGGCGTATAGTAAGGGTCTTTGGTGCTGATGATCCTGACAGGCACAGGCATGGTGGCGCATGCCCATGTCTATATTATCATGCTGGGGGACAGTTTTTTTTATTTTGGCCAATGCTCTTCAGCATCAGCAACAACAGTTTTCAGATTTTCATTAAAAAGCCTGTGCACAGCTAAAAGTTCAATTAAAGTCTTTGAAAAGAAGAGCTATTGGCTTTGTCTTGATAGTTGAGCTTTGCAAATGCCAGTGCAGAGACAGAGGTCAGCTACATCTTCTGGGGCTACATCTTTGCATTTCCAGCCATTCACATGGATTGGCAGAAGTAATTCTGCCTAATTAATAGTTATGATATAAGAGATACACAAGTACTTGTGAATGTCCCCTTTATGCTCTGCTGGATTGATACCGGATCAGTCGGGTGGCATTACAGCCCTGCCAGTGTTACAGTGCCCCAAGGATGTATCTGGCACCTGTTTGGTTATCATCCTGGGACAGTTCCCTCTCACGCGACTTGTAATTTCAGGTCACATGCTCATTATATCTTGTTTCCATTAACCGACGTTCATTAAAGATATGCATGCTATTATTAATTGGGTGCTGAAGCTTATATGAGGAGAAAATGCAGTTCTGACAGAGATTTTTATGGTATAGAAGCGACACATGTATTGCATCTATTTTGCTGATAATTGGTCTAATTACTTACTGATATTCTTCATAGTCTCCGTCAGTGCTCAATTTGTAAATAAAAACGTGCCTGTGCCCAAAACCCTCCTCTTAAACACGCGGCTGCTTCAATTAAATGTGGGAACACGGAATACTGAGGCAGCTTAATCCTGAAGCCATCTTGGGCCTCTTCAATCTATTTATAGCCACTTCTTGCCCCCTTCAGCTCACTCTAGCAGCTTTCAACTTTCGCCCTTTGAGACGCTTTTTCGTTTTTCCTTTCCTCCGTCTGTATTTTCTCACAGAAAATGCTTGAGGCATAAGAATAAGCCCCGGCCCTCAAAAATAAGTGCTGGTGCTCAGCACAGGAGACAACAAGCACAAATTAAGAACTGGTCTCAGTGTACATATTCTTTGTCTAAATTTACTGTTGTGTAATTGTGATTATACCAGTTCATCTTTCTTCCCCATTACAGCGCCTTCACTTTGAAAGGAGTCAACACACTCCTAAAGCAGTATGGCTTACCTCCCCCTTCTGCTTAAAAACGTATTCATTCACCCAGTGCCACCTCTTACGCACAATGGTATCAGTGGATGCAATTTTAAGACTTTGATTAGACTTAGGTATACAATATTACTAGTGAGTAATCAAAGGTTAAGTCCTCTGTCTTTCTTCCTTATCATCAGTGTTTTATTTAGACGTGGTAGGACACCTAGCATAGAAAAATTCTCAAATTATTATTATCAATTTACTTCCAAGTAAACATATTGCACATATCAGAAAAAGGCTCTGTAGGAAATGGGGTTTGTGATTGGCTTGGGTATACGCCTAAGCCAAGCAGAACCCTTCACTCTAGTCAGGGCAGGTAAGTTACACACCAAAGATAACCTGTGCTCACCCTCTGGCAGCCTGACGGACAGCAGGCAGGCATATCATAATATACAATGTGTAAAGTGTTTTCACAACACACCGGTAACCCAATAAATACACCACAAGAGACTTTTCACAGGATTATATAAAATATGTTTCTTATATTGGATATATATGTATATATATATATATATATATATATATACACACACACACACATATATATATATATATATATACATACATATATATATACATACACATCTCACAAGACCAAAAACGACCTGTCATAAATATTGTGCATATTATGCCACAACAGAATAGTACTTCTCTATCTTGTCAGTGCAAGTACCTAGTATACATTATAGCATCAGAGCATAAAATACAGCAGGTTAGGACCAAAACCTTTACACCACCAAGAATCACTGTAAGAATACAAACCACCTAACATCACCCTCAGCATATCAGTATTACATAAGCACCGGAAACCCTGCACTATTAGAGGGTTTAGTTCTATGGATCTGGGTCAGAAAGGCATGATACAGGGCTCAGCAGTAGAACACAGGGGGCCTGCAGTCCTTGTTGGTGTATTACGGTAAATGGCTCCCCAGTGTTCAGATCCACAGCTGGGGCTTCAGTTGAGGGCTCAGCCCTCAAGATCACCATCAGCAAGTACCAGTGCCCCCAGGTACAGCTCCTTTGGGGACACACACTCCATTGAATCGTCGGGGAAACCTCTCTGGGTCCCCCATGGATGGAGTATCTTAATTGTAGCTGTCCGTGAGTGCACCGTGCAGCTATAACCACTTCTTACCTTTCTTAGCTCATAAGGTGGGGTGCCGGGAAATCACTGTGTACCTCGGGCACAGAGCAGGGAATCTTCACAGCAGACATCAGTGAGGCCAGAGGGCAGTACACAGTTCCTCCGAGGGTTGATCCCTCATGGTCCTGGCCGGAGGGAGGCCATGCTGGGGAGGGGGATGGGGGTTGCATCAGGACTTCTTTCAGTACTGTGGCATTCCTTACCGCTTGCAGAGTGCGGTGCAAGAGGCAGCATACAGTCTCCTCACCGGAGATAAGGTGTTCAACACGGGCTAGGTTGCATTAAGGAGCAAATGACAGCACTCACCAGGAACTATCTGGGGTAGCGGTCACCATGAGTCCTACGGCTGAGGTAGAGGTGCTCCAGGGGAATCCTCTTTAGACCCTGAAACGCTCCACAAGAGAAGGAAGGGGGCAATCCACTTGTCCCTGGAGAGCACTGGAGAGCACAACAGCAGAGGGCAGGCAGCAGGCCAGCACATAAAGATGATCTGGAAAGTGGCAGTCGCTCCAACAGCCTAACAGGCAGGCCTGCCAGCACATCCAAACAAGTAGTCCAATTGTGGTTTCTCTGGCAGCACAGCAGTTCTCTGGCACGTGCATGTAGAGCCAGAAGCATCTGGTTACAAGTCCCAAGCAGTGTCCAAAATCATGGGGTCAGAGCCCCTGTATTTATACTCCAAAATGTCTTTGATCTAGGGGTGATTACAAGTTAACCCTTTCAAGAGTACAATAAACCCCTTTCAACTCAGCCTCATTGCAGACATCAGTAGGGGGTAAATCAGACCTTTGTATCGAGGCAGGACACAACCTATACAAATGTAGAGTGTGAACAACATCTCCCTCTCCCAGCTCAATATGCAGATGTATCTCCCCAGTCACACAGAGACCTTCATGTGTTGTGACTGTCTGGAAAGCATGCACCAAATGTTGCTGTCACTCAGCCCTGGACATGGATTGGAATCTGGCTACAAAGCACAGAAAATGCCCACTTTCTAAAAGTGGCATTCCTAAAATAGTGATGTAAAATCCAACTTTACCAGTAAGCAGGTTTTCCCATTACCATTCCAAACATACCAAACATGTCAACACTACTCCTTTCTGATTAGGATTTACCACTTTAAAGTTTATAAGGAAATTCCTAATGCTAACCTGTGAGAGGAGCATCCCTCACAGTAGTGAAAAATGAAATAGGACAGCAAAAAGAACATATGATGAACGGAATGCTGAACAATGCAAAAATTCATCCCATTCACAATGATCTGGGTTTAATCCATTGTTTTTTGCCCATCATGCCACTCCAGTTTGGACCCAGCCATATGCAAATCAGTCTTGACCCTGCTCTCCATGGGAACAGTCCAGTCCAAACTGCCAAGCCAGGTCCTCCCTGGAATGTAAATAACCATCCTAGAACAGGTTAGGGGTATCATCCCTCATCAGCCACGCTAGCTTGAATCCAGTGGTGCAGTGAGCATGGGACCCACATCTGGGCACACCCTTCCCATTTAGGGCAACAAAAGCAAAAAGAACAGATGATGGACAGAATGCTGAACAATGCAAACAATCATCCCAGTCACAAAACTATGGATTAAACCTAGATCTTTGTCCCTAGGGACACCGACCTTGAAATACCTATCATGTTATAATTGGAATTCACACTTATAAAATGCAATAAGGTAATCCCAATGTTATATCATGGGACAGATAGGCATGGGAGTAATGGAAAATTAATTTAAGAGTTTTTCGCTACCTGGACATGTAAAACTTAAAAGTAGATGTCCAACTTTTCAAATACACTGCATCCTGCCCTTGGGGCTGTCTAGGGTCTACCTTACAGGTGACTTATATGTATTAATAAATGAAAGTTGGCCTTGACAAGTGGGTTTACTTGCCAGGTCGACATGGAAGTTTAAAACTGCACACACATGTTCTGCAATGGCAAGCCTGAGTCCTGGTTAAAGGGCTACTGAAGTGGGTGCCTAATCAGTGCTACAGGCCCACTGGTAGCATTTAATTTACAGGCCCTGGGCACATGTGGTCCAATTTTGTAGGGACTTACAAGTAAATTAAATATGATAATTGTGGATAGTTCAATGTTACCAAGTTTTAGGGCAAGAGCATATGCACCTTAGCCAGCAGTGGTAAAGTGCCCAGAATCCTAAAGCTAACAAAAGCAGAGTCAGCAAAACAGGAAGTCAGATGGCTAAACGTCTAGGGAAACCACACAAAGGATGCCAGGTCTAAAAGCCATTGTTACAGTTTCTTCTGAGCTGGTGTTTCAAATTTCTCATGTTTGGTGCTTAGACTTGCCATTCGAATAGATCTTTCATCCTGCTTGTTTCCACTTGAACAGATTAACCAGGGCCGGCTTTAGAGGGGTGTGACTGGCGCAGCCTCACTGGGTGCTGACCTGCAAGGGGGCTCTGACCTCAAGGGGGGGCGCTGTGTTTAGCAATAACTTACAATTTAAAAGCCCCTGAAGCAGAGTTCCATGTACTCCCAGCTGTCAGGCAACAATAAGAATGTCAAGATAACTTTTCTGATTAATGTTCTTGATAGAGAGATCAGAATTTTGCCCAGTGGTACTTTTGACTCGCCATAAAGTAGCACAGAGGGTTAATATGCCTGCTGCAAAGAACAGATCTGTATTTTATATGGATAGCTAAGTGGATTAGTAAAGCCAGCCTTTACCAACACTTTAAAACAAATGAAATGTGTTTGAAAGAGGGGCTATGGAAAGACGAGGGGCACTTTTCCTGGATGGTAGTGCAGTAATCCGAGAAGGAGGTCATGAGGGGGAAAGGGTGCCAAAAAATATTGTCGCACAGGGCACCACCAGTGCTAAAGCTGGCCCTGAGATTAACACAGGGCTCTTGAAATGTTTTGATCATGATTTCAACACTACAAGGTTGGTAGACATGATGAAGGACATATCAATGAAATGTGAGCATTGACTGAGGAGGTGATATTGCACATTACAGTAAATCAACAGCCGAGAGAATGTGAGATCAGAGAAAAGAGACTGGACAATAAGCAAGCCAATGTCATTTAAAAATACTGTAGCTATACAGCTCGGTTTGTTCTTCTATAAACATCAAACTTCACTAGTTCAGTGGGAAGGAATTTGTATTCCTGCAGGGATCAAACCAAGCAATGCAGGTACAGCAATTTGAGCAAAAGCAAAGAGAAGTAAAAAAAAAAGCCTTGAGACACTTAGGCCCTCATTATGACTTTGGCGGTCTTTTTAATAGACCACCGAAGTCACACCCGCCATGGGGGTCTTCAGACTGCCATATTATGGCTGCTGGCTGCTCCCCGCCACTATTTGTCGAGGAAGCTGCCAGCAACCATATTGGCAGTCGGCGGTCTAGTGAAGCTTGCTCCGTCGCCACCGCAAAATCACCACAACACCGCCTGCCATATTACAACACTGTAAACGGCGTGGCGGTGTTGTGATGATGGGGCACTGGTGGCGGAGCAAGCACCATGGACCCTGTTCCCTCCCGGATGACCACCACGACCACCAGGTAAGGTGATCTTCCGACAGGGGGGCATGGAGGGCTGTTGAGTGTTGTACGCATGAATGTGTGTGTGTGTGTGTGTGAATGGAGAGGGGTGGAGGGGTGTTGTGTGTGTTTGTGTGCGTGTGTGTGCAAGTGTCTGTGTGCTTATGTGAATGCATGTATGTGGGGGCGGGGAGAGTATGTGTGCGTGTATGCAGGGTGTATTATGTGTGCGTGTACGCTGGGGGTGGGGGAAGTGTTGTGGCCATGTGTGCATGTGTGTGTGAATGAGTGAGCGTGGATGTGTGCGTATATGTATGTGTGGTGTGTGCGCGCGTGGATCGGTGGCGGTGGTCAGTACGGGCATCGGGAGGAGAAGGAGGGTGGGAGTCTCCTGATGGGATCCGGGGTGTGCGGGGGCTCCTACATGGAGGGGGGGTTGGGGAGTCCTGTAGTGGTGGGAGGAATTAGTATTCCTGTCACCAATATCCTTACCGCCAGGGATTTCATGGCGGGGCTGCCATCTCGGAATTCCTGGCAGTAAAGATACTCATTATACTGCGGGCGGTATTAGGTGGACCGCCGGGCCAAAGGTGGTCAACCTTCCACCAGGCAGTCCCACCCCCCTGGCAGTACAGGCGGTGAACTGGCTGCATGCTGTGGTCATAATTTGGCAGTCCTTCACCGCCACTCTGTCGTCGATCTCACTGCCACCGCCAGCATGCCGGGGCAGGACTGCCAGGGTCATAATGACCCCCTTAGTTCCTCAATGCAACATGCAAATTGACCGCAACAAATGATTAAGGGTAGGGGCTAACTCAAAGTGATGACAGGGTAGTAGTGTAAGACATGATGGTTTGGGAGGCGGGAGCACTCACGGGGTACAGAAAGTGGGAAAGCAGGGTGTTGTTTTGAATGAAAGCAAGGGAAGCCAACATATAGGACAAACAGAGAGGCGAGTTTGGAGGGAACAATCAGATGCTTACACCTGAAGGGAAGTGTTCCCTCATAGCAGCAGTGGAAGAGTACAACTCATCCATTCAGAACAGGGTGAGATTAAAATGCCAATGGGCGGAACAAGCATAAATATAAAGAGAAAAGCCATCAAATCAAGAGCAGATACCTGAGATAGACAAGCAATGTATCCTATCCACTCATGAGCAAGTGACTGATCAAAACCCACTATATGTTTGTGATAAATTTAGAGAACAACAGTCCAGCATACAAACAACCAAGACCTAAACCTTTACTTTAGTGCGCAATTTATTACAAGTGAAGTAATGAAAAGTTTACAAAACGTGTCCATTTTGTACAATTCTCCAACATTTTAATTTTGCAAAGTCAAAGTAAGAACACACTCAGCATGTCTAATCCCAATAAAACTCCTTCCAAAATTAGAGCCTGGGATGGAGCAAGCTGAAATATCTTCTTGTTGACAATCCAGCCAAATTATTTCAGCATTGTCTCGTCTAACTAGTACAAACGGATGGAACAAAACTTGCTAACATTCTTCGAAACGCAGACAATGCCAGGATCTTGGCAATGCTGAGCTGTACAGTTCAATACAGTTCAATTCACCTCAAATTAATTTGTGAAAATAAATCACTGAGCTGTATCAAAATGCTAATAGGCTGCAGTAACATGGACCTTATAGGTTATTACAGATTATAGATTTTTTGCCTCAATTAAAATTCATGAGGTTGCTGCATTGAGAATACAAAAATATCCTAGGTGGGAAGGCTTTCCGGTTCCCTCACACTACAAAGAGAGCGGTTAGTCCACACGGCAATGGAAATATTGCACTGAAGGGAGCCTTTTTTGCACTGGGCCCTGCTGACCTTTACTGTCTAAAGAGATTTACAGAAAACCAAAATGGACCCCATTGGAAGAAAAGAATAACAATTTTACAGGTTAGCGGTGGGAAAGTTAATCCAAAGTCTCACAAATTCGGGCACAGTATGGAAACGTTGCCCGCCATAAATAATAAAGTTTGTCAATTTTGTCCAAAGCAAAGTTTTGCTCCCCTTGACCTGTAACTCGATGTCTTACCTAGGATAAACGGGTCATCTGATTTGAGGGTACTCATGGAGGTCAATTCATATAAATGCCAGGGGTAGTGAAAGTGACATCACATGCCCTTTCACTTTCACTCACACATGCTTACACATACACACACATGCACTCTTACAAATACATTCTCGCTTTAATAACCACACTCTCACCTGCAAGCATGCATACAACATATTTTTTAAAGGATTTTTTACCTACCTCAGCTGCCATGGAATATATTCTTGCTAAGTGTACTCTACCTTTTATTGGACATTAATGTTGAATGATATAATATTATTCACCATTAGTGTAATAAAGGATTGACAGAAAACAAAGAGATTGGAGCCCCAACCGATGTCCATAAGGAAGAGCTGCCACTTTGTTCCTGGCATTCATTTTGAGTGTTTGGACAATATATTGATTGAAAAATATTGGGAGACGGAAGTACCGGAAATTAAATATCATGACACGCAGATACCTTGATACCCAAATATCATTGACAAGAATATTGTTTTTTGAGGTAAGTAATGATGTTTTAAATAATATATATGTTTTTAATACAGTTTCCAATAATATAGTGGTTGAAAATATTGTTTTATAATTATTTGAACGTGTTTTAGTTGATATATATTACATTTATTCATGCTGGTGTCCTACATGAAAAATGAATGCCTGGGCAATGTTAAAAGTTCAAGCAAAATGCTGTCAAGAGGCAGGTTTGAGGAGAGGTGAAAATGTCTCCCATGTGAAAACCAGTCACCTTTGAGCAAACATTGTGTGAAAATGTACACCTATGAAATGTCATGCCTGCAAAATTCACAAAATTCACATACAATGAAATATCACAGCAGACTTCTGTCTCTCCTTTTTGGATTGCTTAAAGACCCTAGCAGCTCCATGTCCTTGTGACGTACTGACCTCTGGATGGTCATTTTCTCTCCACACCTGTTCTTTGTCGGGTGCCTGGCAGACTTATCTCTCAGTGTTCCCTGCCTAAATGTACCATGTCAGAAGTTATATCACAGCATCAGTGATGTGATCTGGACAACCTTTCTTGCAATACTGAATGGAATAATCCAACATAGAGCCAAAACCCCAGTGAAATACTTCCATGGCTGCTTAGGGGTAATCTAAGATAATTCTATTGTGCAAGAACATGGTCTTCTATGCATCTAGTTGATCTCATACCAAATTTAGTAAATTGGTAGTGGCATTAGCTACTTCTCCTGGTATCTGTGCATTGTGCTAGTGTTTTAAATGGCCTATCCTACACCACAGTTGGTTTAAGAACACTGGGCTCTTTGCAAATGCCCCACACTTATGTCCTCATTTTGGACTACTGGATGATGGTTTTCGACTCCAGTGCCAGTGCTCCTTCCCCCAGAACTGTTAAGCATGGATTGGTAACCACAAATGGCAAATACCTTACACCCTTATAAGTCCCCCGCATGAGGTAACAGGTTTACCCAAGGAATAGGTGGTTAAGGGGTCCCCAGGGATGCAGCACGGTTTTGTGCCACCTTAGAGGACCCAAGCAAACTTCTGACAGCAGGGCTGTCATTGCAGACTGCAGGAGCAGTTAAAACTGATCAAACTCAACTGTGCCCTCACCATTTGTGGCCCAGACGCATGCACTGCTTTTAGTATATGTTAGTCACCCCTCTAGAAGGCCTCCTGTGCCCAGTTGGCAGGGTGCTCTATATTACGACTGTAGATATGTAAGTGCAAGCATATATGTCTTGATAGTGACTTTACCATTAAAGTACGCTATAAGTGATAGGCGGTTCATAGACTCTAGTCGCTAGTTTCATTATGGTATCACCTAGATATGTCAAGTTTTGGTGTCAAACAATGTGCCTTCTCTCCACTGACATGAATCTGATGTCAAGTGAAGGCTGGCATGCACACAGGTGGTTGCCCACCTGGTTAACTGAGCTTCTCTGTGCTCTGGCTTACCAGTCCATACTTTCCTCCGCCTGCTTCCACCAAGACAGGATTCTGACCTCCTGCCAGGCAGTGTGAACACTCCCAGGAGTCAGGACAATGGCCTGGATGGGAAGGGGGTCAAACCTCCCTCCCTCCCAGGAAGGCTAGTGAAGTGGCATATCAAGGCAGTGAGCTTCAAAGGGGAAACCGCCTCTAATATGCAAGCAGACTGACTCCCAGTGGAGGCGAAAGCTGTCCTCCTGCCCCAGACACATTTGCATCTGGGCAGGTGGGAAAATTAGTTAGTCAGGAGGCGTACACCCCTAGAAGGCTAGCCACACATCTATAGTGGACAGCCTGGTCTGTACAGCCGATGAAGACTTCTACCATTTTGGTAAGAGGTAAAAGTAGAGGGCTCAGGGTAGAAGAGGTGCCACAACCCACCAAATGTGGTCACTTCATGGGTGGATTAGCTGCTGGGGCTAGTACCCCATTGGCTACCTGTACCCGCATCCCTAAAACCCCTAAATCTAGGATTAAGGGACTTCCCTGTCACTAAAACCTCTCATCTGTGTTATATTGCGATAAAAGGACAGGAGGAGACCCGCATCGACTCAACGCTGCAACAAGAGGGCACACTGCAACATCTTCAGCGACATCACCTATGGCTCTGTTGCCACCTTTTGCATCTGTTTTCTCACCCACACCATCCCGGTGGTAAGACCAGCATCCACAGCTCCCTTTCAGCACCAAGGATAGCCAAGCATTCCTCTGCACCTGAGACGCCAAGACTAGGTAGAGTTGCTGTGCCTGGTGACTCCTGATCCAGGGGCCCACAGGAGTTTAACCTCCAGTGGGCTCCCACGAACTCAACCTGCAAGTGTCCGAGTCTCACAAGTACTATTTTTCAGCACCCGTGGCTCCTGCGTTCAGCACCAAGGACAGCCAGGACACCTCCTCACCCAGGCCCCATGAGCCAGGTAAAATTAGTCTGACTGTCGCAGCTTGGTCCTGGGGCCCACACAACCTTAACCATGAGTGGGTTCCACTGAGCTCGCCCCACAAGTGACCGAGTGCCAATAGTAACTTTTCCTATTGACCGTAGTGGTGAGATTTGACAGCTTGTAAATGCACTGATTTGAATTCTGCTTTAAAATCTATGACTCCGGTTATATATATCTGATTTTCTTTGTTTTGGTATCTACAATTATATAAAATTGTTTCTATTTTTATAAATTGGTGTTGGATTTTTTTAGAGTTGTGTCAATTACTTATCTTCGATGTTGGTACTCTGAAATGCTTAACACTACCAGGACTAACCGAAGGGTTTATTATTGTGAATCCGAGGGACCATCTTTGGGGTAATGTGAGTATTACATAGTGAAGCCTAGCCAGCCTCACTGCGTAATACTCCACTTTCCTACAGTTGGGAAATAGATTGGAGAAGATTCTGTTTCTTTCAGCAATCTCATGTAGCCCTCACAACCACGGAAGAGGTAGAACAGCAGAATGTCTGCTATCAAGGACTTTGTAGCCAGAGTAACAGACTCCAGACCACTCTTGAGATATCCACCCACATGCATTTGTTCCACAGATGAAACTAGTATATCCTTTTGATGTCATTGCTTGTGATACACCCTACCAGTGAATATGGTATTCATAGTGGGCAGAGTTGAAAATTAGAGACTCTACAAAAAGGTCACATTCACTTTGGTCCACAAAGACTGCTCTTCAGTGCTCCCAAACCTTCCTACAAGACGAGTAACATTGTGCTAGTAATGGCCAAGGAGACTGTCATATCTTTTGAAGCAATGAAAGTACTGAAGGGAGATGCCAGCACATTCAGGCAGTCCATTTCCACGATCAAACTGATCAAGGGAAATTTCACTTTTGCTTAGGAACATGCCAATTAAAGGAACAGCCCCTCCCAACATCAATGGGAAGTGCACAAAGATCCAGTAAGAAGAATGATTAATAATTTGGTGATATTTCTCAAGAAAGTGTGAAGAAATATCACATAGGAGGTATGTTCATACATGGAATGGTGTCTCCACTTAAGGACCAGTTCAGTACTCTTAGGTTTCGTGATAACTCCCCATTCCATAGCAGTGATCTATCCCAATAAAAGCCAGAGACTGAGGGCAGAGACAAGCTTTACAGAGGGATCCAGTATCCTGGAGACTGATGCTTATCTCAGGCGGAGGTGGTAATGATTATGCTGCTCTGGAGGCACAGTAAAAAAAGGTAGGCACTGGATAGGAACAACTCCAGAAGAAGGCCTGGGCAGGTCAGGAAGCAGGCAACATTGGCCAGACATCATGGGGTGGTACAGTGCACTTGCACTGGGAGAAGTAGATCCATATTACAGACCATGACAGCTGTGTTGTTGAAGAGGAGAACTTGGAGGGGGCCATGCCAGGGGAGCTTCAGTTTGGTCTTCCTCTGATGAATGTGTGTGAAGACCCAGTAGATTGGGTGAAGCAGAAATGCATAGGAAAGCATGCCTATTGGTAAATGTATTTAAGGGCGATAGAGATGAGATGGTTAGAAATACTGACAGCATCTATGAACAAGCCCAGGAGAGGTAATGAGGAAGAGCCGCAGAAATTCAGGGCAGAGGGACCTCACTAGTTTCAATAAGGCAAATGATGCATGTATCATTGAGTAAGTAACTAACGTAAGGGCATCTCTGACCTACTAGAATTAGGTTTTTCAAGGCTCAGTCTGACCCTCTGAGGCTGTCCTAAAACTCAGGATAGCAATTCTGCATAATGTAAATTCAGGTGGGTGAGCAAGACCTGACATATTTGAAACAGCATTACAGCAGCCTATGTTCCAATGACGCGGTTGACCACAGGAAAAGCATGACCTTCTGGCACCCAGGAGTTCTCCTTCACCCTTTCCATTGCGTCTTACCACTTTCTCTCTCGCCCATTCCCCTCTTGAATATGCCTTTTATGCTCTTCTTTCAGGGGCTCCCTGCCATGTCCCTTTCACATTCTGCTGCATGCTATGCAGCGTTAGACATTCATTTGACTCAACATTCACCTTTCTCTACTGTGATGCCACTCAGTAGTTTGTGACGGTCACTAGTTTCACAGATTTCTTAGTTTTCCACCCAATTCATATTGTCATCAGCTAATTTCTTACATCCTGTAGCAATCTTTGCATGAAAGCAACAACTACAGCTTGTTGAGTTACCTCCGTTGGATGGACAATGCCTGAGTATCTCTCAAATTCAGCTGACTCTTGCTTATTCTGTTTGCAATTTCAACTTTTGGTACAATCAGTTTTCACCAGGCACACAGCTGCTACAGCATTCAGCAATGTGTGGTTTACCACGGTCAGGGCCCCAGTGTTCCTAGGTCACTTCATTTGCCACCAGCAAATACAATAGTTGATTCACAAATATGTCTATACACTTCAAATACCCCTTGCAATTCTTCATGGACCTTGGTTGGATTTTCTCTAATATTAGGGAATTATTGAATTGTTTCCTAATGCTCATCAAGTCAGCTGAGTCCAAAGGACATGAACATTGATTCTACCCACCTGCCTTGGACCACATCCCTTAATGGGAAGAGCGTATCTGGAGCAGATGAGTTAGGGGCTTCATGTCTGTAGCTGTAGGATGAGGGGGAGGGGAAGTGTCTTCTGGCCAGTCAGTCTGCTGTCCTTAAACTTTCCTAGTGATTATTGGACTGGGTCCCCGTGTGTTAGAGCTGTCATCCTTACAATGGTCTTCCCCCAAACGTTTTGCCTGCTTTACCTCACTTTTGCTGGTCTGTTTTTGTTGGCCTTAGGACTTTGGGCACTTCTACATAGGGCTAACGTGCATGCACTCACTCCCCTAAAACACAGCAATAATGTTGTATCCACAATTTTCATATTTAATTTACTTAGAATTCCCAAGTAAAATGCACTATATGTGCCCAGGGCTTGTAAATTAAATTCTACTAGTGGGCCTGCAGCACTGGCTGTGCCCTCTACTTAAGTAGCCTGTTAAACATGTCTGAGGCCTGCCACTACAGAGCCTGGGTGTGCAGTTTGAGTGCCATTTTGATTTGACATTTAAGACCCCTTGCAAATACATAAACTCCCCTTTTATTTCATATTTGTCCCCCTAAGGTAGGCTCTAGGTAGCCCAGAGTACAGGGTTCTATGTCATTAAAAGACAGGACATATTCTTTTAAATGTTTTAAGTTTTACTTGCCCTAGTAGTGAAAAAGTTGCAAATTCATTTTTTGCTACTGTGAGGCCTACCTTTCTCACAGGTTAACATTGGGGATCCCTTATTACATTTAATAAAGTGTAATTCCTGATTGAGGAGTAGATCTGTTATGTTTAGTACCTAAGGAATTGTAATGATAAATCCTCTTTAATGGTAAGTCAGATTTACTATTATAATTATGAAAATGCCACTTTCAGAAAGTTGGCATTTTTCTGCTCTTAACCCTGTGTGCCTGCAGCCTGTCTCTGATAAACATCTGAGCTGGGGTGACTGCATTCCCTCTAGACAGCCTCACTCAAAGAAAGGATGGGAGTAAATGTGTGGCCAGCTGCATGGTGATGGGCCATCCCGGGCAGGATGGAACGGAGGAGCAGACACACCTGAATATGCACTGTCATGCTCCATCACAAAGGACTGCCTAAGCCCCTGTTGTGAGTCTGGAGCCAAGGCAGAAAGGGAAAACCTATTTGCACTTCAAAGACCCCTCTTGAATTCACCCCCACTTCAAAGGCATAACTTGGTATAAGAACTGGGCATCTCACCCTACCGAACTCTGCCAGGAAGAAGGATTGCTGTGCAGCTACAAGGACTGCCACTATGCACTGCTGCTTTGGAAGAACTGCTTTTCTGCTGTGTGGGCCTGCTGCAGGAAAGGCATCGCAGGCAGTTGATGCTGTAGCGGAAAAAAAAGGCTTCACTGGGGCTTTGTGTTGACGGTTGTCACAAGTGGGCAATTCTCTGTACAAAGAGGTTATTTTGTGGTCACAAAGACCCAAAACCTTTGTATCATCACCTTTTTTCAGGAGGAGTTCACACTGGTGCCAGCCAAGGGTCATGACATGGGTGTCACATCATTGGGATCGGGGCTCACTCCAGTAAAGGCCTGCAATAGGGCTCAGGCAAGTCCTGTCAGGTCCAGTTGGTGTTGGCCAGCTGGACAGTTGCAGAGAGGCCTCTGGAGGCTTGTTGCGTTCCTGTAGCACTCAGAGGTGGTCAGCTAACTGAGTCTGGGAGTCACTCTGGATAGCCTTGGGTCAAGGCAAATAGTTCCAATCTTCCTTCTTCAGTCAGCAGGGCAGTTCCTCTTCCTCAGGCAGTTGGGCAGTCCTTCTTCTGAATATTACACATGTCCTGGAGTGTTCTTTTTTGTTGTCTTCATTCACCTTCAAATGTAGTTTTACTAACGAATATGCCCTTGGCCATTTGAGTTGGCCTTCTGCTGTACAGCTGCAGGTGGGAGGTTTCCTATACTCTGGTCTCTTCTGACAAGTTTGGCCTAATCATCAGACTTCTATTATTTGATTATTTCCAAGCCATAGGTTCTGTTTTTATACTTGAATGGGACTCCCAAGTCCATTTTGCATATCTTATCCACTGCTTTCAGCCAGTTAAAGATAATTGTGGAGTTTGCATTGTAACCAATTTACAAAGATCCCCTTCTAGCAATGAGCTTCAAATAGAATAGTAGCCTTTTTAAACATAAGGATATGCATGCATTAAGCTAAGATAAATGCCAGTCATAGGGAGAATCAGGTAAAGGCTTATCCTAATTTTAAGAGGCAAACTTTCTGAAATGACATCACTTATGCCATCCCAAACATTTTCTGATGCGAGGAAGCTTACAAAAATGTGATCGTCATTGACTCTCTTCTCTCTGCACATACAAAAAAGGTGTACACTGTTCCAAATGGAAAAATATAATCACTAGGGGAACATTAAAGTTCAGGAGCAAGAGCCCTCACACATCCGAGAGGATGTCATGCTTCATCATCGGGTAGCTCCTCATCAGACCGGCGCTGCAATGTCTGACGGGCTCCCCGGCAAAGAGCCCCCTTACGGGGAGCCCGTCAGACATTGCAGCGCCGGTCTGACGAGGAGCTACCCGATGATGAAGCATGACATCCTCTCGGATGTGTGAGGGCTCTTGCTCCTGAACTTTAATGTTCCCCTAGTGATTATATTTTTCCATTTGGAACAGTGTACACCTTTTTTGTATGTTCAGTTAATTGGGAGACAGTACAATGGACCAACTAATCTCCCAGTCCCTCCCTTTGTTGATAATCTCTTCTTTCTGCACCTTCTACATCTGGGTACAACTCCTTTAGTAAACTTTGTCAATTGTTTTGGTATGAGGTAGATCATGTGTAGTGTGTGAAAATGGTTCTTCTATAGAGCAGCAGATTTCACTTTGGAATAAAAGAGATTAAAAGATACTTGCTCAGGTGCTGCCAAGGTATTGACAGGCTCAGGTGCTGCCAAGGTATTTGCAAGTATCCGTCCCAAAGGTGCTCTGGCATCTTTATATTTTTGTCACCGGCGTTTATTAGCTCCCAGTACCAGGTTGACACCTGTTATCATGGATTCAAATTCTGTACCCTCTCTCTGTATTCCCAAACCTCGTTATTTCTCCAGTTTTGATTGTACCAACAGAATACTAGTTGGAGGTACTTAAACCTATAGGTTGCACAATTAGAGGGTCATTCTGACCCTGGCGGCCGGTGGCCGCCAGGGCCACCGACCACGGGAGCACCGCCGACAGGCTGGCGGTGCTCCAATGAGCATTCTGACCGCGGCGGTTCAGCCGCGGTCAGAAGCGGAAAGTCAGCGGTCTCCCGCTGACTTTCCGCTGCTCATTGGAATCCTCCATGGCTGCGGAGCGCGCTCCGCAGCCATGAGGATTCTGACCCCCCCTACCGCCATCCAGTTCATGGCGGGAAAGCCGCCATGAACAGGATGGCGGTAGGGGGGGTCGCGGGGCCCCTGGGGGCCCCTGCCGTGCCCATGCCAATGGCATGGGCACGGCAGGGGCCCCCGTAAGAGGGCCCCAAAATGTATTTCACTGTCTGCCTTGCAGACAGTGAAATACGCGACGGGTGCAGTAGCACCCGTCGCACCTTCCCACTCCGCCGGCTCGATTACGAGCCGGCATCCTCGTGGGAAGGTCGTTTTCCCCTGGGCTGGTGGGCGGTTTAACTAGAACCGCCCGCCAGCCCAGGGGAAAACTCGTAATACCCGCCGCGGTCTTTTGACCGCGGCGCGGTAATTTGGAGGGCGGGATCCTGGCGGGCGGCCTCCGCCGCCCGCCAGGCTCATAATGAGGCCCTTAGTTGCCTCCATAATGTTATGCCCCTGTCAGGGTGTGCGGTATGTTCCACACATGCCGTATCAGTGCCTGCACAACTTCTGTCCAGAGAGTCATCCTTCCTTGGCCTTTTCTGTTTTCGGGTCCTCTGTCACATTTTAGAATACCACTCCTCGAGGCCCCTTAGTTCTTGACACTTTTTGTTTTGGCAATCGGTCTCAGTTTAAAATACTGCTCCCCTGGGCCCCTTAGCACAACACCACTATTTTAGAAAGACCTCCATACATAACGTTCTGGAAGGCATGCCCCTCCCGAAAGCTCACAAGATATCGGAACAGTTGTCATCTTGGGCGTGGTACTATAAATACTGTGTCCAGGCATTGAAGACTTGCTTGGCTTCAAAACTAGAAAGAGAGAAGAGCTCCTGTTCTCCCTTAACTTGCCTGCTCATTACGACGCTGGATTCCAGTTTTACTGGTTCATTTGAAAGTGCACTCAGCTCAAAAAAGTCATATTGACTATTGCACTTGAAAACCACGGGATTCTGAAAAGTCGTTGTCAGGAGTCAGTGAACATTGATGGTACATAGGTAGAAGCAAGAGGTTACATTTCCAATATCAGACAAAACACAATGGATGATGTAACTAGTTGTTAGAAATGGGGTCTGTAGTTGGCAGTAGTTTGCACCTTGTTCAACTAGGTTTCGTCACTCTAGTCAGGGTAAGAAAGTAACACAACTAAGATAACCTTGGCTAACCCTTTTGGTAGCTTGGCTCAAGCAGTCAGGTTTATCTCAGAAACAATGGCCCTGATTTAAGAAAAGTGGCGCTGCATCCAATGCAGCACCACTTTTCTTGCACCCCTTAGTGCCCTCCTAACACCACCATGTGTGCGCCGTATTTAAGATATGGTGCACTATAGTGGTAGTTAGGGAACGAACATGAAACTTTTTGGCGCTAGTTTGGTGTTTTGCAGAATTAGCATCAAAATGTTGACGCTAATCCTGCAAAGCACATTGAGGCACGTTATAAATAATGTTGTGCCTCCTTTTAACACCTGTTCTGTGCAGGCTTCAAAAATGCTGCAAAAAATGGCGCAAAGAAATGCTTTAGATTTCTTTGCGCCATTTTTCAGCTCCTCTAATGGGGGAACGCCCTCCTTGCATACTTTGTGCCTGGTGCAGGCATAATGTGGTGCAAGGGGTTACAAAGTGGCACAATGTATGTATTATGCCACTTTGTAAATCTGGTGTGACCATTCTGGCCTTGTTGGGCCACATTAGTGTAAAACAATTATGCTAATGTGGTGCAAAGAAGCACTAGGCCCTCTTAAATCTGGGCCAATGTGTAAAGTATACTCACACACATGGTAACACAGTGAAAACATAATAAAAATATTCTTCACCAGTTTAGAAACATAGACAATATTTATCTGAGTAAAACAAGACAAAAACAACAAAAATCGAACATACACTAGCAAAGATATCACTTTTAAAAGATTAAATGTAATTGTACTTCCATGAAATCAATAAAGCGCTCAACTAAAGCAAAGTACCTGAGAAGCATCAAAAACAAAGTCGATGTGGGCCGCAGAGGAGGTGATGCATCGAAAGAGCCGGAGATGCGTTGGTTCCTTACTGTTGCAGGGTAGGTGATGTATCAGTTCCTTACTGCCAGATAGGGAAGGTGATGCGTTGGTTCCTTACTGCCAGAGAAAAAGTGATGAGTAGTCTGCGGCACGAAGCGTCCTTACTGTGGGGCAATGTCAATGAAGAAAATGCCACCCAGGAATGATGCGTGGATGATGCATTGAAAGTCAAGCTGTGATGCCTTGATCACACAGCAATGAAGCAGGCACTGCATTGGAGTCAGGGCGGTGCGTCATGGAATTCAGTGATGCCGTGCTCGAAACACACGCAGCTGTGGTTCTTCCGACGCGCTGCAAACTGAAAGCTGGGGCCTGCGTTGAAAACCATGGTCATTGCATCAAGAGGGGACGACGCTCCAGTGCGGGTAGCGGCGATGCGTTGAATCCTTAAGCAATGTGTCAGTTCGGAATTACACTGTGAGTAAATACATGGACTATTTCTCGTACACTGAAATGGGAGACCTGAGACATGTTTGCAGGGCTACTCATGTGGATGGCACAATCAGTGCTGCAGGCCCACTGGTAGCATTTGAGTTAGAGGTACTGGGCACACCTGGTTCACTATACTATTCTAGGGATTTACTAGTAAATCAAATAAGCCAATCATGGAGAAACCAATCACCAATTTATATTTTACAGAGAGCACCTGCACTTTAGCACTGGCCAGCAGTGGTAAAGTGCCCTAAGTTTTAAAGTTAGTGAAAACGAAATTCAACACAGGGTCAAAAACGGGAGGTCAGAAGCAAAAAAGACAGAGGAAACCACACCAAGAGCTGACAGGTCTAACAAGTGTCCACCCCAGCTGAAAGTGGGCAGAACTACCCAAACTCTTGGGAGTTCTCATCACTAAGGTGGAAGAAACTGGAAAGACCACCAGCATTGGTGTGTTCTGTTCCAGGGCGGTGTTCCACCTTAAAGTTCATTCCCTGTAGAGAGATGGACCACCTCACCAGTTTAGGATTCTCATCCCTCCTCTTCATTAACCATCAGAGGGGCCTGTGGTCTATCTGAACCTGGAAGTGAGTCCCAAACAAGTAGGGTCTTCACACCTAGACTACAGCAAAAGCTTCCCTTTCTATTGCGCTCCACCTCTGTACTCTGGGAAGTTACCTCCTACTGATGAAGGCCACAGGTTGGACTAGGCCCTCTTCGTTAACTGTGAAAGCACAGCTCACACACCATGCTCTGATGCATTTGTCTGCACCACAAATTGCTTGGAAAGTCAGGTGCCTTGAGCATAGGTGCTGTGCACATGACCTCCTTCAGGGTGTCAAAAGCAGTCTGGCACGCCTTTATCCAGATCACCTGATCGAGCTGCTTCCTGGAAGTCAGCTCTGTCAAGGGAAGAGCTTGACAGAGGATGAATCTCCTGTAGTACCTGGTGAGACCCAAAAAGGCTCTCACCTCTGTCTGGGTCTTGGGGGGGGACCCTAAGCCAGGATGGTGTCAATCTTGGCTTATAGGGGTGCCACCTTGCCGCTCCCTGCCTGTTGTCACCAAGTACACCACAGACCCCTGCCCTATCTGGCACCTACTGGCCTTGATAGAGAGGTCTGCACTCTGCAGGGCCTCCAACACTTCCTGGAGGTGGTGCAAGTGGACCTCCCAGCTGAAGACAGCAATGTCATCTAGGTAAGCGGCACTGAAGTTCTCTAACCCAGCCAGAACCTGGTTAACCAGCCTCTGGAATGTGGCAGGGGTGTTCTTCAACCCACAAGGCATAAAGCAGAACTGATAATGCCCCTCTGGCGTTGAGAACACCAACCTCTACTTGGTCCCCTCGGTTATGGCAATCTGTCAGACCCAGACGTGCTGAGGAACCTGTTAGCCAACAACCGGTCAGTGAGCTCATAAGCTCTGGGGTTGGGGTGCGCACCAGTCTTGGTGATGGCATTGAGCCCCCGGTAGTCAACACAGAACCTCAATTCAGGTGTGACACGAGTGGGGAAACCTTGGGGAACCACTGGCCTGGACCAAGGACTGTTGGAGTCCTCAATCACCCCTAACTCCAGCTTCTTAGAGACTTCCTCTTTGATGCTGATCCTCACTCTATTAGTCAACCTGTAAGACTTGTGCTCAACAGGTAGGCTGTCCCCAATGTCAGTGTCATGGGTACACCATTGGGTGACTCCAGGGGTGAGCAGGAACATAGAGGCATAAAGAAGCTCAAAAGGGCTGAAGCCAACCCCCTTCTTTGGTACCTCCCTTTGGCCAATCAACAGGCATGGTAGCAGGACATCCTACTTATGCCTCACAGGTTCTGAGAGACCTGTAGTCATGTCTTTCAGAGTATGGTGGAACTTTTCAACAAACCTATTGCTTTGGGGGTGGTGAGACATGGTGAATTTGTAGGTAACACTCATTGCCTTTCACATGGCTTTCCTGTACAACAACATGAAATTGGAACCCCGGTCAAATACCATCTCCTTGGGGAAACCCACATGGGTAAAGATACTCATAAGTGCCCTGGCCACTGTGGGACAGTCTCTGTCCTTAGAGGGATACCTACTGGGTACCGGGTGGCATGGTCTACCAAGACCACAATTAACCTTTTGCCATTTGCTGTCTTGGGATCCAGAGGCCCCACAATGTCAAAGCCCGCACACTCAAAAGGGGTGCTCATAACAAGAAATGGGCGAAGAGGAGCCTTGGACCGCTTCCCAGATTTGCCACTCGCCTAGCAGGTTTGACAGGTCCTGGAGAATGCAACTGCGTTTTTCCTCATTTGGGGCAATAAAAGTGGGTGAAAAGTCTGTCAAAGGTCTTGTCCTGCCCCAAATATCTTGCCAGGGGCGCATTATGAGCCAGACCCAGTAGGAAGGCTCTGAAACACTGAGGTACCACCAGTACACAGACAGCCCCTGGCACAGCAACCTTGGGCTCGCTATGCACAAAATCATTCTCAGAGTAAATCAGGTGAGATCCAGAGGTGTCACTAGCTGCCTGGGCCTGCTTCTGAAGTCCCTCAAGGTTGGGGCACACTTTTTGCGCTCCACAGAATTCCTCCCTGGTGGAGCCTCCTTCCTGCTGCCAATGTGTCAGCAGTCGTAGGCCTCCAAGTTCAGCCTCTTCTTTTTCTGTAGGTTTCAGGGCATCCCTCTCAGGTTCATCCTCCTCCTGGACCATAGGAATCTCAGGAGTGGGTTTCCCGCACCCCTTTGCCGCTCCTCCTCCTGTCATGCCCCTGGGCTACTGTTTCAGGTTCCAGGTCCTTGTGATCGCCCTCTCTGGCAGCTATGGACAATGCAGTCGTGAACGCCCACTCTTGCAATCCTAACATCTCAAAGTGTGACCTGAGCTCCACCTCCTTCCAGGCAGTATGCTCTAGGTCGTTACCCAGCAGACAGTCAACAGGCATGGATGGACTCACAGCTGCCCTCAAGAAACCTGAGATCCCGCCATTCAAAGGGAACCTGAGCTACTAAACATTGTTGCTCATTGTTGTCCACTGCTACAACCTCGTGGACCACTTTAGGGATTGCCTGCTTTTCAGACACAAGATGACAGAGAACAGTCATCATGCTGGCTCCTGTGTCTCTCAGAATCTCCACCCACCTCCCAATGATGGTCACACAATGGCTGTAATTTTTAGTGTTGTCAGGCATGAGGGTTGTCTGGACTACCTTACCCTCACCCAGTAAGGCTAGAGTTAACTCAGCTGGCTCCCCACCAATAACTGGGACCAACTCCTCCCCTAGGACTACACCCGCCACCCTTAGTGTCTGCCCACTGGTGGGGGTGTGTGCCAGCCTGGACTCTTGGAGCTCCCTTTGAAATGCCCTTCCTGATTACAGGCAAAACACTTTAGGGGTCCCTTCCCGGTAGGCTTTCCTGAAGGGAACTAACTCATCTTCTCAACTGGGGGTTGGGAATCCTTACCTTAAGAGCTAGTTTGGGGCCCTTTTGAGAACCCCTTCCTATTATCTTTGTTCCCCCACTCCTTCTTTGGCTGGGAACCCTGACCACCCTAAAACTCATGGCTGAGTCTCCCACATACAACTTTTTGTGGGCCCTGGTAATTATCCAGCATTCCGCCTCCTGAGCAAACTTCCTGGGATCAGTAAGCCTGCTGTCAATCAAGTGCTGGCACAGCTCTGGAAAACACAGACTAGACAAGTACTCCCATACAAACAAATTGTACAGTTCCTGATAATCTGTTACCTCACTTCCCTTCACCCAACCATTCAGTGCTTTGCAAAAGGAATCCATACACTCAAGCCAGGTATGGAAATCAAGCCTCCTACTCGCCTTAAACTTCCTTCTGTACATTTCTGGTGTGATAAGGGCCCCCAATCCAACATACACAAGCAAAGATTTCAATTGTAAAGATTAAGGCCCTCATTATCACATTGGCGGTAAGTGCCGCTTACTGCCATGCTGACTGCCGCCAACATACCACCACCACAGCGGTATATCGCTACCGGTATTATGACCCGCACATAGAAATGCACCACTGTACAGACACAAATATAAATGCGCCAGCCCAAAGGTCTGTGATAAGCTGGTGGTACCAAAACCCACACTGTTACGCCAACAGAAATATGCACACAGCATCATGACCCACGAATCACCGCAGCGGTCATTCAACAGAGGTAAACCATTGGCGGTACACACCGCCGCACTCAAAATACACACACACATACAAAACAACACATTGGACAATTCAAACTACACACACCTGAAACACATACACACACCACACCCACACACCACTATAAAACACACACACACACTACCCACAACCCTTTATGACCCAAAGATTTTGGCAAGTGAGAGATAGACATGCCAGGAGCACCCACTGAATCAGAGCCACAAAACACCATCACCCATACACCATCCACACATCTCACAGCACACACCCCAACACATCACCCCAAACACCCTCACACACACCACTCACACTACACCTATCAATCAATCAATCATAGCATTTATAAAGCGCGCTATGTACCCGTCAGGGTTTCGAGGCGCTGAAGGGGTGGGGGGGGGAGCGCTGCTGATTTAGCGGTCGAAGAGCCAGGTCTTGAGGAGCCTTCTGAATGCGAGGAGGTCCTGGGTCTGGCGAAGAGATGTGGGGAGAGAGTTCCAGGTCTTGGCGGCGAGGAAGGAGAAGGATCTGCCGCCGGATGTCTTGCGCTGGATTCGGGGTACGATGGCGAGGGCGAGGTTGGCGGATCGGAGTTGACGTGTTGGAGTGTAGAAGTTAAGTCTGGTGTTGAGGTAGGAGGGTCCGGTGTTGTGAAGTGCCTTGTGAGCGTGGGTCAGGAGTTTAAAGGTGATCCTCTTGTCTACCGGGAGCCAGTGGAGTTCCTTTAGGTGAGGGGAGATGTGACTTCGGCGGGGTATGTCGAGGATCAGTCGGGCGGAGGCATTTTGGATACGTTGGAGTCGTTTGATGTCTTTGGTTGGGATGCCTGTGTAGAGTGCGTTGCTGTAGTCAAGTCTGCTGCTGACGAGGGCTTGGGTCACCGTCTTTCTGGTTTCTGTTGGAATCCACTTGAAGATTCTGCGGAGCATTCGAAGGGTGTTGAAACAGGAGGAGGAGACGGCGCTGACCTGTTTGGACATGGTGAGGTCAGAGTCCAGGATGAAGCCGAGGTTTCTTGCGTGGCTGGCAGGGGTGGGCGGGGGTCCGAGGACAGAGGGCCACCATGAGTTGTTCCAGGCCGAGGGAGTGCGCCCGAGGATGAGGACTTCCGTCTTGTCGGAGTTGAGTTTCAGGCGACTGTTGTTCATCCAATCGGCGATGGATTTTAGTCCCTCGTGGAGGTTTGTTTTGGCGGTGAGCGGGTCTTTGGTCAGGGAGAGGACGAGCTGGGTGTCGTCGGCGTAGGAGATGATGCTGAGATGATGTTGGCGGGCCAGTTGAGCGAGGGGGGCCATGTAGACGTTGAACAACATAGGGCTGAGGGAGGATCCTTGGGGGACGCCGCAGATGAGGTTGGTGGCTTTGGAGCGGAAAGGGGAGAGACGGACTCTCTGCGTTCTGTCGGAGAGGAAGGATGAGATCCAGTGGAGGGCTTTATCTTGGATGCCGGCTTCCTGGAGGCGGGTCAGTAGGGTGCGGTGGCAGACAGTGTCAAAGGCGGCTGATAGGTCGAGGAGGATGAGGGCTGAGGTTTCGCCGTTGTCCATTTGATGTTTGATGTCATCTGTGGCGGCGAGGAGAGCAGTCTCAGTGCTGTGGTTTCGTCTGAAACCGGATTGTGAGGGGTCCAGGATGGAATTGTCTTCGAGGAAGTGGGTGAGCTGAGTGTTGACGATCTTCTCGATGACTTTCGCTGGAAAAGGGAGGAGAGAGATCGGACGGAAGTTTTTGAGATCGTTGGGGTCGGCCTTGGGTTTTTTGAGGAGGGGTTGGATTTCTGTGTGTTTCCAGCTGTCCGGGAAGGTGGCAGAAGTGAAGGAGAGGTTGATGATCTTGCGGAGTTCGGGGGCGATGGTGGCGTTGGCTGAGTTGAAAACATGATGTGGGCAGGGGTCCGTGGGGGAGCCTGAGTGGATGGTGTTCATGGTTGTTATGGTTTCTGCCTCGTCCACGTGGGTCCAGGCGGTGAGGCGGCAGTCGCGGGAGGAGACGTCGGGGTGGGGTCTGGCGGTGGACCGGTGTTGAAGCTGTCGTGGATGGTAGCGATTTTCTGGTGGAAGAAGGTGGAGAGGTCGTCGCAGAGTTTCTGGGAGGGCGGGATGTCGTTGGAGTTGGCTTTTGGATTGGAGAGTTCCTTCACGATGCCGAAGAGTTCTTTGCAGTCGTGGGCGTTGTTGTTGATGCGTTCGGTGAAGTGGGCGCGCTTGGCGATGCGGATCCGTTGGTGGTGTTCGCGGTTGGCGTTTTTGAGGGCGGCGAGGTTGTCGGGTGTGCGTTCTTGGATCCATTTCTTTTTGAGCTTCTGGCAGATGCTTTTGGAGGTGGTTAGATCGTCTGTGAACCAGGCTGGTTTTTTCTTTCCTTGGATGGCGGTGGGTTTCTTGAGAGGGGCAAGGGTGTTGGCGCAGTCGAGGATCCATTGATGGAGGTTGATGGCGGCTGTGCTCGGGTCGGTTGCGTCGGGTGGAAGGTTGTTGATGAGGGTGCTGGTCAGTTGGTCTTGGGTGACTTTGCCCCAGCGGCAGTGGGGAGGTAGCTGGATGCGGTGTTGCTCTGTGGTTTTCTTATAGGTGAAATGGACGCAGTGATGGTCGGTCCAGTGGAGTTCGGAGGTGTGGCTGAAGGAAATGTGGTTGCTTGAGGTGAAGAGGGGGTCAAGGGTGTGTCCGGCGATGTGGGTGGGCGTGTTGACTAGCTGGCGGAGTCCGAGGTTGAGGAGGTTGGAGGTCAGTGATGCGGTGTTGACGTCGTTGGCATTTTCCAGATGGTAGTTCAGATCTCCCAGGAGGATGTAATCCGGGGAGGCGAGGGCGTGGGTGCTTGCAAGGTCGGCGATGGTGTCGCTGAAGGGGGCTCTTGGTCCTGGAGGGCGGTAAATGAGGGTTCCTCTGAGGGTCGTGTTGGGGTCCGTGTGGATCTGGAAGTGGAGGTGTTCGGCTGTCCTGAGGGTGTCGTCCGAGTGGGTGTGGATTTTGAGGGTAGCTTTGTGAGCGATGGCTATTCCGCCGCCGATTCCGTTGGTTCGATCTCTTCTGGTGATTTTGTAGCCGTCCGGTATGGCGATGGCGATGTCCGGAGACGAGGAGTCGTTCCACCAGGTTTCGGTCAGGAAAGCCACGTCAGGAGCAGTGGTGTCGAGCAAATCCCAGAGCTCGATGGCGTGTTTTCGTGCGGAGCGGGTGTTGATGAGGATGCAGTTCAGGTGGTTGGGGTTGAATGTTTCAGTAGTTGGATTGGTCGTTCTGATGCAGGAGAAGTTGCAGGTACGGCAGGAAAAAGGTCCTTTAGTGTGCTTCGGGGATGCCCGGCAGCATTCAGTGGAGGGGCCGGGGTTGAAGGCGCGGAGTTCGTCGATTGAGTAGCGGATGCGGGGGGCGCGAGGGCCAGGGGGTGTGGCGCTGGGCGCGGTCCAGGCGCGGACGGGCGCAGACGGGCTTGCCTCTGGCGCGCCTCTGGCGCGCCAGCGGCGCGGACGCGCAGCGCCAGCCATTAAGAAGGGAGGGGTGAGGGAGGAGCAGCTGGGAGGCGGGAGGCGGGAGGGAGCGGCAAATGGGGGCGCGAGGGGGGCGGGGCCGCAGGGAGGCAGCGGCAGGGAACGGGGAGCGCACAAGGGGCAAAAAACACTGAAAACGAGCAAAACTACAAGCAGTTACAAAGAGAAAATACAATCAGAAATACAATCAGAAATACAATAATGGCACAATACACGATCGGGGAGACAGCAATCAGGGGGGCACAAAGGGGGCAGAAGCGCCGGCGGCGAGGCGCGGAAAAAACGAAAAAGCCAAAAAAACACTTACAGGACGGCGGAAGCGGCACACGGGTCAAGTGAGCCCACTAGCCACCAGGGATGAGGCGCAGGAGGATGCCTGCGGGTGGAGGAGGGCCTCGAACACGCAAGCGGCAGCGTGCTCGTGGGACAGAGGCAGAGGGCAGCAGGTTGGTGCTGCGGTCGTGGGGGGCGAGCTCAGGACCTGAAACAGGTCAGAGTTCGCTCACTCGCGACGCGCAGCGCCAGCCATTAAGAAGGGTGGGGGGAGGGAGGAGCAGCTGGGAGGCGGGAGGGAGCGGCAAATGGGGGCGCGAGGGGGGCGGGACCGCAGGGAGGCAGCAGCAGCGAACGGGGAGCGCACAAGGGGCAAAAAACACTGAAAACGAGCAAAACTACAACAGTTACAAAGAGAAAATACAATCAGAAATACAATCAGAAATACAATAATGGCACAATACACGATCGGGGAGACAGCAATCAGGGGGGCACAAAGGGGGCAGAAGCGCCGGCGGCGAGGCGCGGAAAAAACGAAAAAGCCAAAAAAACACTTACAGAACGGCGGAAGCGGCACACGGGTCAAGTGAGCCCACTAGCCACCAGGGATGAGGCGCAGGAGGATGCCTGCGGGTGGAGGAGGGCCTCGAACACGCAAGCGGCAGCGTGCTCGTGGGACAGAGGCAGAGGGCACCACAAAGACTCCCCATGTTCTCGGAGGAGGAGCTAACGGTAATGGTGGAGGAAATCATCAGGGTAGACCCACAGCTATTCGGATCACAGGTGCAGCAGACGTCCATTGCTAGGAAGATGGAGCTATGGCGGAGAGTCGTAGACAGGGTCAACGGCATGGGACAGCACCCCAGAACAAGGGATGACATCAGGAAGAGGTGGAATGACCTATGGGGGAAGGTACATTCTGTGGTTGCAAGACACCAGATAGCTGTACAGAGGACTGGCGGTGGACCCCCACCTCCTCCTCCACAACTAACAACATGGGAGGAGCAAGTCTTGGTGATCATGCATCCTGAGGGCCTGGCAGGAGTAGCAGGAGGACACATGGGCCTGGGGGCCGAATCCACCGACGGTGAGAGCACAAGTGGGACGGAGGGCGAGTGGAGCACCACAACGGAGACAGGAGGGGACAGTACCAACAGCAACACCTCCTCTGATGAAAGCTACCTGGCGGTGGCGGACACCTCTGTGCCCACCCCAAATACAGGTACAGCAGCCACCCCCCGTACCAGCACCACCCTCCCAGCAGCCCCTCAGCGAGTTTCCCGTGCCCGCTCATCCAGGAGGGTGGGCATCTCCTTCGCCCCAGGCATCTCAGGCCCTGCCCCAGTCAGCCTTGCTCCCTCAGTGCGGAGGTTATTGACCTCCTGAGATCCCTCTCTGTTGGGCAGTCAACCATAACAAATGCATACATGGAGGGCATTCACTCTGGCATGGCAGCCCAACAGAGAGCATTCCAGGCTCTGGCCAACTCCCTGATGGCAGCCATTGTCTCTGTCTCTAGCCTCCCCCCTCCAACTTCCTTCTACCCACTCCCAATCCCCTCAACCCCAGCCTATCCCAAGGACACCTTCAGACCAGAATGCGCCCAAATCAACACACAGAAGTGGCTCAGGCAAACACAAGCAGCACACATCATCCCACAGGCACTCACACAGGCACCATCCAGATGCAGACACACCAACATCCACTGCCTCCACTGTGTCCCCCTCCTCCTCGTCGTCCACCTCCCTCTCAGTAGTGTCTCCACTCACACCTGCATGCACTACATCCTCATCCACTACCTCCATCACGCCACGCCTATCACTACACGCCCCTCACTGGCAGTCACCACCCCCACATCCATGCACACGTCCCCTGTGTCCTCTCCCACTGTGTCTGTGACCCCTCCTCCCAAAGTACACAAATGCAAGCTCTCAGACACCCAACAGCCATCCACCTCACAACAGCATCCAGCCCATGCATCTGCACCCAAACACAGCAGACAGACACCTCCTACAACCACTGCCTCTTCCTCCATTCCCAAACCTTCACCCTCTCCCCCCACCAGTGTCCCTAAGAAGCTTTTCCCCATCAACATTGACCTCTTCCCTCCCTCTCCCCCCATCCTTCACTTTGGGCCAGGGTGGCCAGAACCCAGCCGAGCACCTCAGCCACCCAGTCCACGGCCACTGTAGTTTCTAAAGCTACTGCAAGTGTGAGAGGCTCCAACGAGGCACCCATCAGCACAGCCAGTGTGCCAGCACTACCTGCCAAGACCAAGAAGGGGCCACCACCTGCCAAGGCCAAGAAGGGGCCACCACCTAGCATGGGAAAGGAGGCACAACCAGCCAGCAAGGGCAGGAAAGGAACGCCAGCTGGCAGAAGCAGGGAGGCACCACCATCTGCCAAGGGCAGGAAGAGGCACACAACACCAGCCATGGCACTGCAGCCGTCGGAGGCTACAGGGGAGGGGCTGGAGCCTCCCCCCAACACTGCGAGCACCGTCACCTGCACCGCCGCCATTAGCACCACTGGCAGCAGCCCCAGTGGGCAGCCGCCCAAGGCTGCAGGGGAAGGGCTGGAGCCTCCCCCCAACACTGCCAGCACCGCCACCTGCATTGCGGCCAGCACCGTCACCTGCACCGTGGCCAGGACTGCCACCTGCACCGCCGCCAGCAGCACCACTGCCAGCAGCCCCAGTGGGCAGCCGTCCGAGGCTGCAGGGGAAGAGTTGGAGCCTCCCCTCAACACTGCCAGCACCGCCACCTGCACCGTCGCCAGCACCGCCACCTGCACTGCCGCCAGCACCGCCACCTGCACCACCGCAAGCAGCACCACTGCCAGCAGCCCCAGTGGGCAGCCGTCCGAGGCTGCAGGGGAAGGGCTGGAGCCTCTCACACAACACTGCCAGCACCGCCACCTACACCGCGACCAGCAGCATCACTGCCAGCAGCCCCAGTGGGCAGCCGTCACCGACGAGCAGTGTGTAGTCATGACTACATGGGCTGCAGTACATCCTGGCCCCTGCCACACCTGTAGGTGTGACACCGAGGTGAGAGACTATGACCGTGCACCATCCCGGATGAAGCACACTGGGCACAGAGCCCCCTCCAGAACCAGTGGAAGAAGGCATCCACTCACCTCCTCCTTGGCAGGATGAAGCACATTGGGCACAAGGCGCCCTCCATAACCAGTGGATGAAGGCATCCACTCACCCCCTCCTGGGCAGAATGAAACACACTGGGCACAATGCCCCCTCCAGAACCAGTGGAAGAAGGCATGCACTCCCCAGGACCAAGCAGTGGGCAAACCACCCACTTGAGAGACTGTAGCTTTGCACTCCCCAGTAGCAAGCAGTGGGCAAACCACCCTCTTGAGGGACTGTGGCTTTGCACTCCCCAGGACCAAGCATGTGGGCATGGAGCCCCCTCCAGGCCAGCGGCATTGTACTATCTTCCGGCTGAGGTGCCCCCCTTTCTCCGTCCCCCTGAGGTGCCTATGTGTTTTCGTCCTGATGCCCCTGCAGTGTTCTCTCCGTATCGAGGCAGTAGTCAAGTGTAGCCTTGGCCTATGTGTTATGGCCCTGTGGGCCACAGACATTTTGGAGTGGGCATTGTCCCTCCTTTTGTATATATTGTACATACTGTTTCTTGATTTGAGTACGAATTTATCTGAAATTGTACTATTACACTCATTTTACTCCATTCCTTTTGTCCTTGCGTTATTCCTGAGGGTTACGGGGTGTATATGTAATGTTGTTGCATCTGTTTGTGTGTACGGTGCTGGGGTGACTGTGGGGTGGGGGTGTGGCATATTTGTGTCACTCTTTTTTTTCTCCCCTCCTCCCTTGTGTGCTAGGTGCGGCACTCACCGTGGTCGTCTTGGCTGGTGTTCGTGTTCCTGGTGTACGAGGAGGTACACCAGCATTGGGAAAATATGCAGCTCGGGCTCCATGGCGTTGTGGTTCTTCCTTGAGAGTCAAGATGTGAGTACTGTTTCTGCCGTGCTTTTGATGGTGTTGGTACTGCCCCGGAAAAGCTGGCGGATAGGCCTGTTGTAATGCTGTGGGCGGTACATTGTCTTCTGCCTGGCTGTTGGCGGTTACCGCTGTGGTGTCTGTTGCCACCGCCGTTGCGGTCGGTGTGTTAAAGTGGCTGTTTGTTTTGGGGGTTTCCGCCGTGGTCATGATTCCATTTTTGTTACCTCCAGCCTGTTGGCGGTATTACTGCTGCTTTATCACCGACCGCCAGGGTTGTAATGAGGGCCTAAATATAATTTTAGCTCCTTGAAATCAATGAAGCGCTTGGCTGAGGCAAAATACCTGAGATGCGTCAAAAACAAAGTTGATGCAGGCCGCAGGGGAGGTTAAAAGAGCTGGAGATGCGTTGGTACCTTACTGTTGCAGGGGATGTGATGCATCGGTTCCATAATGCTGGGCAGGAGAAGTGATGCATTGGTTCTTTACTGCGTTGCAGTGTCGATGAAGAAAATGGCAACCAGGGATGATGCATCGATGATGCGTTGAGAGTCAAGCTTCAATGTGTCGACATCACAGCGATGAAGCAGGTGCTGCATCAGAGTCAGGGTGGTGCGTCACAGACTTCGATGATGTGTTACTCGAAACTAACCCAGCTGTGGTTCTTCTGATGCATTGCAACAAAAAGCTGAGTCCTACACTGAAAACCGTTGGGACCATACTTCTGTGCGGGTAGCAGCAATTAGTCAAATCCTTAAAGCGATGCATCGGTTCGGAGTGACGCTGTGAGTCAATTCATAGATATTCTTTCTGAAGCACCAAAAAACTCCTTCAAGGGTCCAGACTGGATTTGGCACCACTTGACAGGACAGGGCTCTCAGCAGAGGAGCCCAGGTGCTGGCAGATGAAGTATTTGATGTCCCTGAGACTTCTTAACAGGAGGCAAGTTCAACTCAAGCCCTTGGGGAACCTTGGAATGCAAGATGTAGAAAGCAAATTATAGTTGTTTCACTCCCAGGATAGAAGCAGCAAGCAGCTGGCCAGCACAACAAAGCAACAGGCAGAGTGGCAGTCCCTCCTACATCATCCAGCTCTTCTTCCTGGTAGAAGGGTCTCAGTCCAGAAGTGATCTAAACTTGTGGTGTCAGAGATCCAGTACTTAATCCCATTTCTGTCTTTGAAGAAGGCAAACTTCAAAGATAAGTCTTTGTAGACCCTGTCTTTGCCTGCCCAGGCCCCAGACACACTCCAGGGGGTTGAAGACTGCTTTGTGTGAGGACAGGCACAGCCCTATTCATTTGCAGGTGCCAGCTCCTCCCACCACTCTAGCTCAGGAAGACCCATCACGCAATGCAGGGCACGCCTCAGCTCCCTATGCATGACTGTCTAGAGTGAATTCCTAAACAGCCCAGCTGTCATCCTGACCCAAACGTGTATTCCACAGACAGGTAGAGCCACAGAATGGTTAAGCAAAAAAATGCCCGGTTTCTAAACGTGGCATTTTCAAACCTACAATTCAATAACCAACTTCTTCAAAAGATGTATTTTTTTATTGTGAGTTCAGAGACACCAAACTCAAGATCTCTATCTGCTCCCAATGAACAATTACACTTAAAAGATATTTCGAGGCAATCCCCATGTTACCCTATGGGAGAGATAGGCCTTGCAATAGTAAAAACCGAATTTATTAGTTTTTCACTATCAGAACATGTACAACACACCATCACATGTACTACCTTTTAAATACACTGTACCCTGCCCATGGGGCTCTCTTGGGCCTACTCTACGGGTGGTTTACATTTAGAAAAAGGGAAGGTTTGGACCTCGCATGTGGGTGCACTTTCCAGGTTAATATGGCAGTTTAAAACTACACACACAGGCAGCAGTGGCCAACATAAATTAAAAGTGGTGGGGTGGATGGAGGAGGTTCGGGGGGAGCGAGGGAGGGCCCGAAGGAGAACGTGATGGAGGTTAATAATAAAAAACACTTATCTGGTGCTGCCGGCCACCTCGCGCTTCTCTGCTTCCTGGTCCCAGCATCAAAGACGGCCTGTGCAATCCCTGCACTGCTCTCATGCTATTACCTAGCATGAGAGCAGTGTGCGGATTGGCCTGAGTGGGTTGGTTTGCCACTTGCTCAGGCACAGGGAGTCTGTGCTGTTTCTCCAACATTACTGTCAGATACAGCTGGGTTGTAGAAACCTAACTGTGCGTGTCTTTTTGGCCGGCCTAAAATGGCTAGCGAAACAGACATGCACACTTAATGGCATACTCCACTCTCCCTCCTTCCTCCCTCCTCCCATGGCCGGGTCTGCCCCTCCCTGCACAGGCTGGCTCAGCCAGAAGCAGAAAAATAAAACAATAGTGAAATATCATTTTATTTTTCTGCTGCTGGCTCTTAGCCAGCGGGGTTATGCTCCTCCACAATTGCGGAGGAGCCGCTGCTGCACACAGGCACTGCAATGGTAGACCTGAGACATGTTTGCAGGGCTACTCATGTGGGTGGGACAATCAGTGCTGCAGACTCACTGGTAGCATTTGATTTACAGGCGCAGGGCACACCTGGTGCACTATTCTAGGGACTTACTAGTAAATCAAATAATCCAATCATTGAGACACCAATCACCAATATATATTAGACAGAGAGTACATGCACTTTAGCACTGGTCAAAAACAGGAGGTCAGAAGCAAAAAAGATAAGGGAAACCACACCAAGAGCTGATAGGTCTAACACTAGTGAGATAGATTGAGGTGCTTTAATTGTATTTTTACCAGCTTATGTTTTAGTAATAAGGTGACAATTTCCACTGGAGAGTTTGAAGAAAAGTATTAAACTCAGAATCTGAAAACCTTATACTAATTACTTGAAAGCTTCTAGTAGAGGTGTGCAGGTAAACAGTGTGGTCTGGGCAATGTAGTGAAACAGTGTTATAATACTGTGAGGTCAATTAGTTTAAAAGGATTAAGTGTCCCTGTTTCTTTTGTAGAAGAACGCCATTAGAGGTATACATCCCTAATAGATTCCAAAGAATGGAAACTTAAGATTTAGTGGGCATACTCCTCTCAGTCAAGTACCTTCATGAGGTACTTGAGGACATCTTGTCTCTGTCTCTCTCTCTCTCTGTCTCTCGCTCCCATCCTAAGTCCCTTTCTCTCTATGCTATTTGCCAATTGATGGTGAGGTCAGATATCAAACTGAACAATCAGAAACACGGATTACTGGTGGACAATCTTCGCTTCTTCAGAGACCTTAGGGCTTATTTATAGCTTTTTGATGCAGGGCAACACAGCACGTCACTTTGCTGTGAAGCCCTGCATCAAAAGGAAAGGGCCGCAAGGCGCTGTTTCTATGCAATACAGTGCATTCCTGTCCTCTTCCATTGTACGTACGCACAATTGGCTGCCATGCGCCACTGTAGGTAACCTTGCACCATGGTGCAATGGTGTCTGCGTTGTATGAATGTTTGTTTTTGTGCAGGAAGGTACACCTTACTGCACAAAAAAATCAATGAGGTGTTTTAATTCTTCTATGTGTGCTGCAGAATGCATCACACATAGAAATAAACAAGGAGAAATAAAGTAATTTCTTCTTGTTACACCTCCCCTGGGGAAGCAATGGCTTTTGACGCATTCCCAGGTTTACAAATCCCCATAAATATGGGAATGCATCAAAATTCCTGGATATTGAGTAGGAACACCCCCCGCAATTCCCATGGAACGCCTCCAGAGTAAGGCAACTCAGGAATTGCACTGAATTGTCTTTGACCATATCTACAGGGCCAAGAAAAGCCATGCAAAGTGGCTTTTCGTTGCCAACAAGTTATGAGTCTGCAGCCTGCGCAGCTTGTGAATCACGAAAAGTGATGCACCTGTGGTGCAAGGCACTTCTAAATTTGCCCCTTGGTGTTCAGGTGAGTTTATTTGGTCTGACAAATAAGAGCCTCCAATGAAATACGTTTAGGACCTTCTCGTAGCTGCCCCCAGAATTTTAAGCCTGCTTTTAATAATGGTATACTGAGCTTATCCTAAAAAAAAACAAGGGCCCATGGTGAGTTCTAGACTGGGACATGTGTTGAATAATATTCAGTGGGAAATCTTTGTTGTGCTGCCCCGCTGAACTGGTGGGGACTACGTGTCTTGAGAGCCTGCTGAGGAGAGGGGGCGGAGCCTGATTGCGAGCGCTTGAAAGCGTGTTGAGCACCCCCGCAACGCGGGAAATTTTTGTTGTGCTGCCCTGCTGAACTGGCAGGGGCTATGGCAGTCATTCCAACCCTGGCGGTCCGAGACCGCCAGGGTTGGGGACCGCGGGAGCACCGCCAACAGGCTGGCGGTGCTCCCATGGGCATTCTGACCGTGGCGGTACAGCCGCGGTCAGAAACGGAAAACCGGCGGTGTACCGCCGGTTTTCCGCTGCCCTGGGGAATCCTCCATGGTGGCGCAGCTTGCTGCGCTGCTATGGGGATTCCGACCCCCATACCGCCATCCTGTTCCTGGCGGTTTTGGCCACCAGGAACAGGATGGCGTTATGGGGTGTCGTGGGGCCCCTGGGGGCCCCTGCAGTGCCCATGCCAATGGCATGGGCACTGCAGGGGCCCCCGTAACAGGGCCCCACAAAGATTTTCAGTGTCTGCCATGCAGACACTGAAAATCGCGACGGGTGCAACTGCACCCGTCGCACCCCTTCCACTCTGCCGGCTCCATTCGGAGCCGGCATCCTCATGGAAGGGTGTTTCCCGCTGGGCTGGCGGGCGGCCTTCTGGCGGTCGCCCGCCAGCCCAGCGGGAAACCCAGAATAACCGCGGCGGTCTTCTGACCGCGCAGCGGTATTCTGGCGCCTCCCGCCGGCCCTGCGGTTACCGCGGCCGGCGGGAGTCAGAATGACCCCCTATGTGTCTGAGAGCCTGCTGAGAAGGAGAGGGGGCGGAGCCTGATTGCAAACACTTGAAAGCGCGTCTCGCACCCCCGTAACACAGGAAATCTTTGTTGTGCTGTCCTGCTGAACTGGTGGGGACTACGTGTCCTGAGAGCCTGCTGAGGAGAGTGGACGGAGCCTGATTGCGAATGCTTGAAAGCGCGTCGCGCACCCCAGCAACGTGATAAATCTTTGTTGTGCTGCCCTGCTGAACTGACGGGGAATACGTGTCCCGAGAGCCTGCTGAGAAGGAGAGGGGTGGAGCCTGATTGTGAGCGCTTGAAAGCTTGTCACGCACCCCCGCAACATGGGAAATCTTTGATGTGCTGCCCTGCTGAACTGGTTGGGACTACGTGTCCCGAGAGCCTGCTGAGAAGGAGATGGGGTGGAGCCTGATCGCGAGCGCTTGAAATCGTGTCGCGCAACCCTGCAATGCGGGACTCGCACGTGTCACGCCCGTGCAAAGCCAGGGCCAAGGGCGGGCCCGTCCACGCCCGTTATACCCCGAAGGAGGCCGGGCAGGGCCACCCCCTAGCAACAAACATGCGTGATAATGGGTCCTTGAAGGAAGGCTCAGGATCTAAACATGAGAGCGTCTCTCTTTCTATATTATATGACTTAATTTTATGGGCAACGTTGATTAGTAGCGACGGTCTTTCACCGAGATTGTACATTTACAACTGAAGTAATCAGGCAGTAATTGGGGGATGGGCATTGTGTAATATTTTCTGTGAGGTCTAGCGAGCAGGCGATCCATTTTGCATATATCTTACTAATTAGTAGAAAAGAAAAGAACATAGATTTATAGATGTCATCTATTTTCCTCTAAAAAGGATTATCTTTAGCCATTGCATTCATGGGGAAAAGAAAGCACTCAATGCTGAATCCTCCTTTAAATGTAAAAGCCAGTAACTCCATATTAAAATATATCTCAGGAGTGATGGGAGTGATTGACAAGCAAATTTCTAGTGTTGAATAGAAATTGTTGACCTCTGGTGACTGTATCACACTCCTGTCAAGGAATCCCGAGACACACGCTGACTGCAGTAACACTGATAGGGGCATTAGTGCAAAGGCAATTGAGAGCCAGGATAGTAAGAACGATAAAAACGGGTGTATTCAAAACATCTCGGACACAATATCTGTCCCGAATGATTCCCCGCATTACCTAAGCGTCCAAGGAAACCCCATGACAGGGAAGGTGGACAATCCCATTATCAACAACTCAAAGAAGGAGTCAGTAAATATGCCTGGAAGGAAGTTATAAAAAAAAAGTGACCCGGAGGAAAACCCCAAATAAACCAACCGATGTAACACTAAATCTCTCCTCGTGAATATTCATGAATCAATAAACGTCTTGAAATCATCGGTCTGGGCTTCACTGGACTCTCTTTCAGAATGACTAAGAGCGGTAGAGAGTGATCTTCAGGCAGGATTAGTACTAATGAAGTCTCTACAGCCTGGGGAATCATACCCTCCTAGAAAAGTCTCTACTGCACCACACTTAACTCCAAACCCCACGAGTAATTTACAACCTTTAATTCATATTAGAAAAGCTCCACTGTATTACACGTGACCCCAAACTCTACGAGCAACCCACAATCTTTAAAACAAGCAGTAACTACCAGACAACCACATGTAAAGACTTTAAATAGAGTGTTGTCTTCAGATAGGGTAACTCGGCCTGTTATAAATTCCATCGGGGAGGAGCATACAAGACGGGGAACACCGGGGTCTTTTTATACACCAAGTGATTTTTTAGATCTCCCCCCGGAGGCGACACCATACGCAGTGATCCTGGCTAATGTTCCTACTCTGGTTAACCAGCACCAGGAAACAGCTTTGAGGAACAAGTCCCTCAACTGGATAGGATCGCGTCTGGATCCCAGTATGGTGGGGCCCCTTTTTGACGTCATAAGAATGGTGAGGAGAATTAAATGGATAGATACCAGCCAGAAATTGTTGGATGGAGATTGTGTGGTCCTTTCGTTTAAATCCCCAGAACTAGTAGAGAGTTATTCACAAACTTAGGGCAAGGCATGTTTCTCATCACGGCATTTCAATATTACCTTTGAGCTACTTTTATCAAAACCCCGTGAGGCAAAACTTCAATAGAGCTCGACCAGTCCATTCTACAGATTTACTTAGTGCCGATTCCATTCTTAACTGTAGTAGGTTCCAAGTCCTCTCAAGCCTAGAAGTCTTAGACTGACTTAGTAGAACGGAGGCAGAGATATCTAATGAGAAAGCACCTGTAACAAACATAGAAGGGGGGCAGATAAGGCAGGAAGAGCCATCTAGGAGATCAACCTCTATAGTTTATACCGGTATAGGCCCTTTAATTATAAACAACTTGCAGGACCAGAACCAACAGAAGCCTGAAATAGTTTTACTTTTCTGGAAAGGGGCAGGCTTAAGTAATAAGTTTAGCAATGAGGAATGGATGAACTTTATTGAAAACTTTCCCTTTTTATGTTTCCAGGAAAGTGGCTTTTAAATCCTATTCATGTAAATGGGTATAAAACATACCATACACCAGCAGTATCCTCAGGACATGGTCGGTCAAAAGGGGGTTTATGTACATACATCTCAAATAAACTTCCCCTAACAAATTTAAACATGTGAATCTCCAACGTATATTATCAAGTGATTGTGAGCGATTTAGATCAGAAGAACCAATTAGTAGTCATCAATTTTTACAACAATGTACCTACGTGCAAGGTCTCTATCATTTGAATACAATTGGGAGAGGATCTAGAGAAAGTCTGCACAAAATCATGGAGAAAAAGCCTTATTTTGTGGGGCGGTGATTTTAACGTTCATCTTTGCAAGGAACATTATGAGAAGATATGCGGACTGTATGAGGAACATATTGGCTTGAGGGTTCATTTTATACATAACCTTCAAGGTGGCGCAATGAATATATTGGCACATAAATTTAATCTGTCTTTCATAAATGAAATTTATTTTGATGACCCGCAGTTTAAACCAACTTTTAATGGCAGGGGTGCAGAAACAGTGAATGATTACGTATTAATGTCCACTCATTTTGCACACTATCTTTCAAAATATTTACTCCATGATATAGCAACAAGTGATCGCTTTCCAAAGAGTTTAAAGATTACATTAACATCTACTATGCAGCCCCAGCAGGATAATAATGCTTTGGTAAATGATATTGAATTAGCCTTGCGTAATGGGTATTCACTTTGATGGTCGCAAATAGAGCCACATGGCCTTTTAAAGCAGTTAATTTGTAAACATATGCAAGACTTTGCGGACTGCCTCACTGATGATGCAGATCCATTAAAATGCATAAGGGCCTTTTCCTCAATAGTTCGAGGTGTGAAAGACATTCTCACCAGCAAAAGGGGAAAGCCGGGGCAGAGGGACAAACCGGGCTGGTTTGACTCTGATTGTACTAAAGCACATAAGAGATTAAAAAAGGCGCTAAGCACTCCAAGAAGATGTTTGACTGAGATACGCATGCGGAGGCAGGAATACAAGATGGCCATTAAGAAAAGAAAAACCAGCCTGAAAGAAACAATTTGGGAATCCCTTCACATAGTTATTCTTACGAAAGATAATATCCATTTTTGGAAGATAATAAATTCTCCAACGCCTGGGGCCAGACTAAATCCCAGAATGGAGATTGCCATAGCAGAGGGGGATTGGATTGGTCACTTTCTAAGATATATTGCCCTGTCTCTGATTCAGACATACTTGATCTTCCAACTAGTGACTCTATCCAAAAGAACTCACATATGAGTATAACACCTCAGTTTAGTTTAGAGGAAGTAGTAGAAGCTATAAATGCAAGCAAAACTGGAAAACCCCCGGGCCCTGATGGCACTCGGTAGACCTATATAAGTCCAACATACACCACAGGTCCTGATGGCTTGTTGCACTCTAGGACCTTTACCATCATGGTTAGATTGTATTATTGTTCCCATATATAAAAAAGGAAACCATCTTAATCCAGCCTGCTATATTCCCATTTCACTATTCGATTCATTAGCCAAAATAGCTGGAAGAATTATCTTAAATAGGTTACAAGACTGGGCTGAGAAAAACAACATTTTATCTGAATTACAGTACGGATTTCGCACAGGAATAGGTACTGTCGAACAGTGTCTGAATTTAAGTATTATAATTGGGAAATACACAAAGATCAGGGAAGGTAATTTGTACTTAGCCTTCATAGATCTTTCTTCGGCGTTTGAATGTGTAGTCCATGATAAATTATGAGAAATCCTAAGTGATTTCAGGGTAGAACCGACAATAATTTTGTTCATCCGAGAACTGTATTCAGGAAGTAGGGCGAGGGTTAGATACGGGATGAGGAGGAGAATGCACTAGATCCTTTGGTATATATAGAGGCATTCGCCAAGGTTGCGTATTAGCACCTTTTTTATTTTCAATATATATAAACAAGTTGGAACTAGAATTAATAAGTAAATGCAAAGATCTCCCCCAAATAGGCCACCGCCCGATTCGGCTTTACTTTATGCAGATGATGCTGTTCTTATGGCTCGGACCCCGTTAACCGTCCAAAGACTTCTACCAATCTGTGTAACATATATGGCAAACTTGATCCTTATTGTCAACCGCTCTAAAACTTTTATAATGAAATGTGGCAGAATATCAAGTAAGACACGCAATATTATCATGCAAGGTGGAAAGATTGACATTACTTCAACATTTTCCTATTTGGGAATAACGTTCGATAAAGAAGGTTCTTGGGCTGAGTGTGCAAATGTTAAGAAATTACAGACCACAAAGACAACAATGGCCCTGAAGATTTTGTCCAAGCGGTTGGGAACAATCACTCCACAGAATATGTTAGAAGTATACAGAGCTAAATGTATCCCACTGCCACTTAAGGTGCGGGTGTATGGGGGTATATTAATTGTAACTCGATTCAAACTGTGGAAAATTATTTTTCGAGATATTTATTAATGGTACCAAATGGCACCTCATCATTTGTTAGTCATGCAGAATTAGGGGCCCCCTACTTAGTAGACCTAATAGAGATACAGTCCATACTGCTATGGCAGAAAATTTGGACCTCAGAATACACTGGCTTAAATAGGGCAGTCTTACGGGACTGCATGGCATCGGTATTTTCTTTAAGAGTGCCATGGCTGAGGTACATTAGGAACTTTTTTGAAAATATGGGCCATAAACAATATTATGTAAACCCAGAACTACTGGAGACACTAAGTAGGAAAGACTTGAGGTCCCTGTCTTTGAAGTATTTAGAAGACCTGAAGTGGACAGTAGAGGCAAAAAAACATAGTGTTGTGTACAATTAATTGATTTTGTCCATGGATGGTATGCAGCCTTATTTGATACACATAGTAAAACCTAGACATCGTCTCTTTCTCACTAGGCTAAGGCTAGACACGTTTCATTGTCTGGTAACCTTTCTGACAATGAACGATTGGAGTACAATACTAGGGGCTTGTCCTTGTGATTCAATGTCACCACAAAGGATAATACATGTGGTTCTTGTAAGTAAATGTTATAAAAAGAGAGAAAGTGTTTTTTTAATTCCCTTCCTAAGATCTACCCACATGCGACAATGTCGACCTGCGGATTTTTACCTTCAGATATTACCCTCCATTGAAATATGCAGAATTTTAGAAAATCTTTTAAGTTCTATAATCACTGTAAGAAAGTCCTTGGATAGGCTAGTAGCACGATATTTGGGAAGATAAATTCATTGTGATTGAGTAATATGTCCGTGTTGTATAATTTGTAGCAGGGCACATCCAAAAAGGCACATAATTGCCTTCGGTGTAGAAAGAGGGGGGGGGGGTGCTTTTATTTAAAGTGATATTTATGTGAAATACTATGCATTCATATATAAGTATGTTTTAGACTGACTTATTTGTTCTAACTATGGTCAAAATCGTATTTTAAAACATGTATTGATTAAATTAGGTTTTAACTAGGGATCACAATTATGCTTTTGTACATATAAACGACCATATGATGATTTTATATTGACTGTAATGGAAAATGTATGCTTTTGGAGTTTATGGTCTTTTGAAACCGAATACAGATTCTAAGAATTGAATTGAATTGAGTAATATTCAGTGCCTACTATCTTCCTCTGACTATACCTTGTTTCTATGCAGGCTCTAAGTACTTTCAGTTGTACCCTCTTAAAACATGTTGGTTCCCCGAATTTGTGTAGACAGTTCTCCTGCCAAAGACAGCCAAATTTTCAGGAATATAGTTTCCCTCTGCCCATGTCCTGAGACTTGAGAACAGGGTTTTGCAGTTCTGAAACTGAAAGGCATAGCAGTACATCTCATCGTCTTGGAGCACAAATCCTCCATTACCCAATTTTCTAAATTGTTTCATTCCAGTATAGGACCATTTGAGGCCCAGATAAAGCTACCAGGTTTTTCCTGCCAAGACACAGGTGTGTTCTGATGAGTGGTTCCAAAGATCCCATATTTATACCTGGTGCCAGCCTTTGTGTGGGGGAATTCCCTGGCTTAAACCTAAAACTGGTTCTGGCCAGTTCTTCCACTTCCCCTGGTCTTGGCTCCAAAGTATCTAGCGTGATAAATGCAAGGGCAATCCTACTGCCAGGTTTTTTGTGTGTGCTGCAGGCCTTCAATGTGTAATCAATCAGGACAGAGTACAATTTTTCCCCTGCCATGCTTTTGGGAAGACCCACTCCACTCACACGTAGACCTTATTTATTCCCATGTGTGGAAGTAATACACTACCCACAACAGGAGAGCCATTCAAAGTCATGTGACCCTAGATACTGGCCAAAGGGCACAGTTGTGTTTGTCTGGAAAATGCCAACTTTCTAAAAGTTAACATCCAAATGTATATGTGAGAATGATTTTAAATTACAATTCATTTGGTTGTACACATCATTTCTTTGTCTGTTTGCAATCTGAGGTTAGCACTTATTAACTGTAATTTGTAATAAGGCAACCTAATGTTAGTCTAATGGGGAGATAGCCTTACAGTTTTGACTTCATTTTTTCTTTGCCAGGACATCTAATACTTAAACCCACATGTCCTACTTTTTAAATATCATATACTCTACCCAATGAGCCTCTAGGGCCTACCATAGGGTGATTTATAAGTATTAAAACTTACGGTTTAGGCCTGGCAAAAGTTTTATTTTGGCAGGTTTATATGGCAGTTTAAAACTGTGCTGCAGTCGCATGGCTGGGAGTTGGTTAGCACAATGATTGCTGCAGCCCACTAGTTATATTTTATCTACAGCCCCTGAGTACATGTAGCACTGTTAACTAGGGACTTACAAGTAACTTCAACGTATCAATCAGGGATAGGCCAATTTTACCATGTTTTAGGGAAATAGCACAAGCACTTTAGCACTGGTTAGCACGGAAAATGTGTGCAGAGTCCTAAGCGTCAAAAAAACAAGCTCAGTAAAGGAAGGATGAGGGAGGCAAAACTCTAGGGTGATCCTGCAGGGTTTTCCAGGTCCAACACCATGTATCTCTAGGTCCAGCTAGGATGGAACACCCTTGCACCTTAGACCGATCCACAGTAGTGGAGTTTGCATCTTGTCTGGTCACTTCAACATCTCTTCAAGATGCTTTGCTGTCAGCCAGTCACAATGCACCACTCGCTTGCATGTTACCTCTCTGTGCTCCATTTGCCAGCATTCGCGCAAGTGCTGCTCCGTTTTCAGTGCATCAGTAACTGCATCTTTGGCCCCATCAATCAGTATGCAACGGCCAGCAAGACTCCTCCATTTGCTTTCTCTTTTGCTTGTGGTTCAGTGATGTAGGGGAAGAGATAGAGAGTAGGTGAATCAGTAGGAGCACAAGCCCTAACTCTATCCCTGAGGTGGCTTATTTTGTATTCCAGTTTCTACTGGGTAGTTTACATACCAAAGCCATGAGATTCATGCTTATTTTTATGGGCCTCCTTGTGCTACGGTAAAAAAAAGTAGGCAGCATTCAGCATCTATGTTGTTTTAGGATCTTTTAACTTCTTTTGCGAATCCCCTAATCTTTCTATATCAAAGGGTCCAGGTTCAGGACAGGACTTCTTCCCATATTCATTAGTGAGTCCGATCCAGTGTTTCCCATACTTGCACACGGCTCTATCATACTGATGGTACACAGTGTGGGCGGGATTCCTTTTCGGTGGAGGTTTGCTATTTTAAGGATGACTTTATTCCCACAGCTAATCCCATGGAGGTGGTGGGGAGGAGAGGAAATGGTAATCAGGATAGGGTTTCCCTTAGTTATTTTTTTAAATTACCTGATGGAGGGGATCAGGTATTGTACATTCTCAAATGTTCCCTTGTGTAAGGCCGGCTGGATCAGACGGCGTATTTCTCTCACATCCTTCGAGGGTCTGCACTTCAGTTCCTGACACTCCTGGACCATCTCCTCGTTTTCCCACTTTTTATAGAACCTGCTTGTTCTAAACCATGGAACTGCACACACAATCTTTGGCTCCAGACTCCTCCCATGCTTACTTACCTAAGCAGTCTATTATCCTATCACCCCATTCAGCTGACATGTTGTGTGCAGTTCTAGCACGTTAGAGACACTACAAGTCAATACATGTAATACAAGCATGAGAAATAAGGTAAGCACAGTTAGACATTCCCTACATTTGGTTCAACATGCTTACATTGCTCAGCTGAATCATCAGGTCCAGAGTCAGGCTGTGCTCCAACGCAGTCCACTTTTCAGAAATTACACTCCTGCTCACCTGGCAAAGGCAATCCAAAGAAAGCAATGTAATCCATTTAAGCAAACTAAGTGGGCGCAAAAAGAAATTGAGGCCCATATTTATGGGAAGGTGGTGTAGTGCAGCACAGCAAGTAACCTTGCTGCGCTGCACTGCATCACCTGGAAAAGGGCAGAAATGTGCCACAGTAAAGGCATATAGCGCATTCCTGTCCTTTCCACCTGTGCTGGGGCTGCCTGGCACCGAAGCAGGTACCTTTGCACCATGGTGCAAGTGTGCCTGTGTTGCATGCATGATTGTTTTTGTGCAGGAAGGTGTATCTTTCTGCACAAAAACAATCTTGGGAGGCATATTCCTCTTTCTATGTATGCTGCAGATTGCAGCACAAATTGCAGCACGCATAGAAAGAGGAAGAAACAAGAGAAAGAAAGACGTTTCTCCTCGTTATGACGCCCCTGGGGTGGCATACGGTTTTGGTGCATTTCCAGGTCTACCAGGTATGATAGATTTGGGAATGCATCAAAATCTATGGGAATTGTGTGGGAACACCCATTCAATGCACATGGAATGCCTCCCTTGTACAGGGTAATGCTATGTAGTGATCTGCCCTGCGCTGAATTACTTCATATTTTTGGAGCCACACAAAGTGGCTCGCGTGGTTTCAAAAATATAACTTAAGGTTTGTGTCACACGTCCTATGTTGCATGGTGCAAGAATGATGAAAACAACTCATAAATATGCTCCCCAGTGATGACAGCAGCATGATACAAAGACACCACTGCAAAAACATTACCAACAGTGTATACTTTCATGCAATTCCATACAATACGTGATTTCAAACAGCCTGAAACAGACTACGATAGACAATAAGTTAAAAACAACAAAGTGCAATTTGAAGATGCACAGCTCCGAAAACAGTGGTCAGAAACAAACCCACCACAACACTGGCCAGTGATTGAAATGGAATTATGGATCTGTAGGTACTCTTTGTCAGAGAGATGTGCCAGTAATCTGTTGTTTAAAGTATTGAAACCACACTGAGAAGAGGTGGTGATTTCCCATTTAAATTAGATTGTAGGAACCTCTTTATATCTGTCCATTTAAAACACTGACATTGACAATAATTTAAACCCCTTACATTACTGCAGCCCCTCCTGCACTAGCATGGAAATGCAGTCAAATAGATAGATAGCTCATTAGAAAAGGGCAGAATAAGGCACATTTGACTTCACATACACACATTGCCAGACTGCCAATAAGTAGGGAAAATACAAAAATGTAAAAAAGGAACTCTATCCCCCTCAGACCACCATCTCTGCTATCCAGTTCAGACAAGTTCTAAACAAGAGACACACACAGAATACTGCACATCACAACATCACTAATACCAAAGCTCCTACGGATGATCAGATTACAAGGTAACACCGCTGAAAACATGTTCAGCCATTTACCTGGACCACTGAATACACTAGCATCATGAGTTAGTGTGGTATTTTACAAATCTTCTATAGTACCCAGTGAGGCAAAAAAAGGCTTTGATCTTGGTTTGGGTTTTAGGAGCCTCTCAATACGAAATTGTCTGAATTTTGGGTTGCAGAGGATGTACATGGCCTCCACTTATTGGTGGTTCAAGTACACAACAGACGCTTGCCCTATCTGACAGTTACTTGCCTTGAAAGTCACTCCTGCTTGCTACAGATCCTGAAGCACTTCCTTTAGGTGGACTAGATGATGCTACCAAGTGGCTCTAAATACAGCAATATCATTTAGACATGCTGCACTGAAATTGTCCAAGCCTAAACGTACTCTGTTCACCAACCTCTAGAAGGGGGCAGCTGCATTCTTCATCCCACATTGCATCACTTTAAACTTTAAACTGAAAGGGGCAATCAGGTGTAAAAGTAAACCTCTCAGTGGCTCCTTGATAGAGGACTAATTGCAAATAACCTGAAGTCTGGTCAATGGTGCTCAAATTTTCAGCCCCCAACTAATCAATGAGCTCATTAGCTCTCGGCTTGGGGTACGCATCAGGTTCAGTGACTCCATTTAGACCTCTGTAGTCTACACAAAACCTCATTTCATGTTTCCCTCCTTTGGGTTTGGTTTGGGCACCAGTACTACTTGGCTGGCCCAAGGACTACTAGAAGGCTCAGTCACCCCCAGCTCTAGTATCTTGCCAGCCTCAGCCTTGATACTAGCTTTTCCCTGGTCTGACAGCCTGTAACTTTAACTTTTGACCCGTAAGCTGTTGCCTGTGTCCACATCTTGGTTACACCAGGTTGTCAGACTGTGGTAAATGGGAACTTGTAGTACTTCTTCTGGAAGAGAGAGAACTACTCCCTCCCCTGATCCATCTTTAACATTGGTTGACAGCAAGTCAAGGAGAGGATCACTTTCCTCTTTCATCCCTCAATCTGTCACTATGAGCAGTGTAATGTGTGCTCGTTCATGGTGGAGTTTCACCCTGTTAATCTGGGTAACCCTGTGAGGATTTGTTGGGGTTCCCAAGTCCACCTAATTGGTGATTTCTCTCTTCTTCAACAAAATAGGATAGGGCCCTAGCCCATTTGTCCTGAATTGCAATAAGTGCAACAGGCTTCAAACCCTACACTAACTTTCCTGGTTAGTATTCCACCATTGAGGACTTCTAGTCAAAGTAGTACTTAAGAAGCTCCTGGCTGGCCTGCAAATATTTGTTTGCCTTTTTCTCTGCTATCCTTGAGTGAAGGTCTAGCTCATAATCTACAATATCCTATTTAGGGTCCTTGAGGGGTCTCTCCCAACCCTATCCGACCAAACTTAGAGGACCACTTACAATGTAGCCAAAGAGCAGTTCAAAGGGGTTGAAGCCTACACCTTTCTGAGGAACCTCCCTGTAGTCCAGCAGAAGACATGGGAGGAGAACATTCCATCTCCATCTGAGTTTCTCAGGTAAACCCATGATCATGCCTTTTAAAGTCTTGTTGAATCTTTCCACAAGACAATTTCTTTGGGGGAAGTGAACTTAGAAGTCACACCACATTCATCCTATTTTGCATTCAGATAGACTGACATACATTTTGTACCTGTATCTGAAATTATCTCCTTGGGGAACCCAACCATGGTGAAGATTCCAAGGAGGGCTATAGGCACTGCAGGCGTAGTAACTGTCCTAAGTGGGATAGTGTCCTGATACCTAGTGGCATGGTCCACTGCCAACAGGATTAATATGTTGCCAAATACTGTTGGAGGATCTAACAGGCCAACAATGTCAATCTTCATCCTCTCAAAAGGAGTCCTCTCCACAGTTAGTAGTATGAGGGAAGCCTTTGACTTGGTTTGTGTCTTGCCACTGGCTTCACAGGTGACACAGGAGTGACAGAACTCCTTCACTTTTTAAGACATCAGAGGCCAATACAAATGATTGACCAACCTTTCCTATGTCTTGTCTGCTCCAGATGCCCAGCTAAGAGAATGTCATGGGCCAGGTTAAGGAAAAACTCTCTGTATTGTTGGGGTATCATCACTCTCATGGTTTCCACTGGTTTGGGGTCTCTTGCCTCACTCACTGTATAGGATGGTCTCCCTCTTAGTATACCTTATAGGTACCACTGACATTACCTTGTTCTTGCTTGATAGCCAACTGTCTCAGCCCTTCAAGAGTGGGACAAGTCTTGCCCCTGGCTCGTTCTTCTCTGGAGGGACCTCCTGCCCCATGAAAATCTTTAATCTCTAGCAGTTTTCCTAAAGAAGCAGCCTCCTCTTCAGGCACCAGACCTACCCCTGAGAGTTAGATTCTTTCTGGGTCTGCGGAATTTTGGAAGTTGGTTACCCAGCCTTCCTGCCCTTTCTCTTGATGTTAGGGACCTAAGCCACTGTTCCAGGCTCCAGGGCACCTTGACTTTCCCTTTTTTTGCTTTTGGGGTGATACAGACCCATTCAGGAAGACCTAGCATTGCTGCAAGAGTCCTTCTCTCCACCTCTGTCCAAGCAGCACTTTCAAGGTAATTTGCCACAAGACACTCCTCTGGGATAACAGGGGACACAGCTACTTTCTTTGGGCCAATAATCCCTTCCTATGCAAAGTCTACTACAGCTAGTAGATGTGACTTTGTCACATTGTCAGATTTGAAAAATTGGTGAAGTCATCAGGGATTATTTGGTCTGGGAAAACCAGCTTGGCAATTACCATGGATATGGTGGACCCTGTATCCCTCACAGCCTGCACTTCAACCCCACTGATTCTGAGCCACTGCCTGTACTTCACCATACTTGGAGGCCAATAAGCAAGAGGTTCGATTTCCTCCACACCCATGGAGACTTTGGTGGCTTTTGTGTATCCTTTGCAATTTCCATGGACAAATTCAACCCCCCATCCCTGCACTAGCAGTACCTTTGGAGTGATCACCAGTTGGTGACTTTTTGGTGCACACTGCATTTCCTCTCCTGTGCTCAGGCTGTTTACGGTGATATCACAATTTAACCTTTAAAGGTTCATAAATCTTTCCCAGGCACTGCCTCCCCTTGGAATAGGATGTGGCTCTCGCTCCCCTCCAGCGCATCTTTTGAGGATTCTTTGGAAGATTCTGATGTAAAGTCCCTAAGGCCCAACTCCATCTTCAGCAGAGCAAGACTTTTCTTCATTTTGCCTAATCATCGACATGCCTGTGTTTGACACAGATGTTGTCCCGCCTCATCTTTCCAAGAACCTGTGAGAAGTGTCAAGCCATTCAGACAATGACATCGATAAGACATCTGATGTGCAAGCAATCACCTCAGTAAGACACCTGATGTGATGTAAATCTGGAACAAGAGTCATGTTATCTCTATCTGAAGGTCAGATAATAATAACAAAATAAACAGTGTAGTCTGAATTGACAGATATTTATGTTATTTGTTTATAGGATGCATCTAAGACTAGCATATTGATGTACATAGCTTATGTCATGGTGGAGTTTCAGCCTGTTAACCTGGGTAACCCTGTGAGGGTTTGTTGGGGTTCACAAGTTCACCTAATTGGTGATTTCTCACTTCTTCAACAAAATAGGATAAGGCCAAGCCCATTTGTCCTGAAGTGCAATAAGTGTAACAGGCTTCAAATCCCACACTAACTTTCCTGGTTGGTATTCCACCATTGAGGACTTCTAGTCATAGTAATACTTAAGAACTTCCTGGCTGGCCTGCAAATATTTGTTTGCCTTTTTCTCTGCTATCCTTGAGTGAAGGTCTAGCTCATAATCCACAATATCCTGTTTGGGGTCCTTAAGGGGTCTCTCCCAACCCTACCCTACCAAACGTACAGGACCTCCTACAATGTATCTAAAGATTAGTTGAAAGGGGTTGAAGCCTACACCTTTCTGAGGAACCTCCCTGTAGGCAAACAGAAGGCATGGGAGGGGAACATTCCATTTCCTTCTGAGTTTCTCAGGTAAACCCATGATCATGCCTTTTAAAGTCTTGTTGAATCTTTTTACAAGACAATTTCATTGGGGGCAGTGAACTTAAAAGTCACACCACACTCATCCTACCTTGCATTCAGATAGACAGACATAAAATTTGTACCTGTATCTGAAATTATCTCCTTGGGGAACCCAACCATGGCGAAGATTCCAAGGAAGGCTCTAGGCACTGCAGGAGTAGTAACTGTCCTAAGTGGGATAGCGTCCAGATACCTGGTATCATGGTCCACTGCCAACAGGATGAATATGTTGCCAAATACTGTTGGTGGATCTAAGGGGCCAACAATGTCAATCTTCACCCTCTCAAAAGGAGTCCCCTCCACAGTTAGTGGTATGAGGGAAGCCTTTGACTTGGTTTGAGTCTTGTCACTGGCTCCACAGGTGACACAGCAGTGACAGAACTCCTTCACTTTTACAGACATCCGAGGCCAATAGAAATGATTGACCAACCTTTCCCATGTCTTGGTCTGCTCCAGATGTCCAGATAAGAGAATGTCATGGGCCAGGTTAAGGAAAAACTCTCTGTATTGTTGGGGTTTCCCTTGGTTTGGGGTCTCTTGCCTCTTTCACTATATAGGATGGTCTCTCTCTCTCTCTCTCAGTATACCTTATCGGTACCATTGACATTACCTTGTTCTCGCCTGACAGCCAACTGTCTCAGCCCTTCAAGAGTGGGACAAGTCCTGCCTCTGGCTCATTCTTCTCTGGAGGGACCTCCTGCCCCATGAAAATCTTTAATCTCTGGCTGTTTTCCTAATGAAGCAGCCTTCTCTTCAGGCACCAGACCTACCACTGAGAGTTAGATTCTTTCTGGGTCTGCGGACTTTAGTGAAGTTGGCTACCCAGCCTTCCTGCCCTTTCTCTTGATATTAGGGACCTCAGCCATTGTTCCAGGCTCCAGGGCACCTTGACTTTCCCTTAAGGCCTTTTATGCTTTTGGGGTGACACAGACCCATTCAGGAAGACCTAGCAGTGCTGCAAGAGTCCTTCTCTCCACCTCTGCACAAGCAGAACTCTCAAGGTAATTTGCCACAAGACACTCCACTGGGATAACAGGGGACATAGCTACTTTCTTTGAGCCAATAATCCCTTCCTACTCAAAGTCTACCACAGCTAGTAGATGTGACTTTGTCACATTGTCAGATTTAAAAAATTGGTGAAGGCATCAGGGATTATCTGGTCTGGGAAAAACAGCATGGCTATTGCCATGGTTATGCTGGAACCTGTATCCCTCACAGCCTGCACTTCACCCCCACTGATTCTGGTCCACTGCCTGTACTTCACCATACTTGGAGGCCAATGAGCGAAAGGTTCAATTTCCTCCGCACCCATGGAGACTTAGGTAGCTTTTGTGTATCCTTTGCAATTCCCATGGACAAAAGCAACCCCCATCCCTGCACCAGCAATACCTTTGGAGTGATCACCAGTGGGTGACTTTTTGGTGCACACTCCATCTCCTCTCTTGTGCTCAGGCTGTATACGGTGACATCACACCTTATCCTTTAAAGGTTCATAATTGTTTCCCAGGCACTGCCTCCCTTTGGAATGGGATGTGGTTCTAGCCCCCCCCCACCCAGGGCATCTTTTGGGGATTCTTAGGAAGATTCTGATGTAAAGTCCATAGTCCCAACTCCATCTTCAGCAAGGCCAGACTTTTCTTCATTTTTGCCTAATCATCGACATGCCTGGGTTTGACACAGATGTTGTCTCTCCTTGTTTTTCAAAGAGCCTGTGAGACGTGTTAAGCCATTCAGACAATGACATCGATAAGACATCTGATGCACAAGCAATGACCTCAGTAAGACACCTGAGGTGACGTAAATCTAGAACAAGAATCTTGTTATCTCTATCTGAATGTCAGATAATAACAACAAAATAAACAGTGTAGTTGTAATTGACACACTTTTACGTTATTTGTTTACAAGATGCATCTACGGCTAACATATTGATGCACATAGGTTATGACACACATTCTGAGGTTTATGTCAGAAATTCATATCGCTGATAAGATATAGTATAAAAGGCCCAATCACTAGTCAGAAGAGGTCCTTGGTCACAGATTGTCATGCAAGATACTGCCAGAAGATCTTCAGGCTACAGTGATGCTGCATCATCCCATTCTACACTGAAAGCTGACACTGAGCCAAATCTAGAAAGAGAGAAGCTCCAATGTTTTTCTCTCAGGGGAACACATGCTCCTGACTGCTGATAACTACCAAGTATTGCTGTAAGCAGGTATGCAGTGCGTTGATTTTCCCTAAGAAACTCTAGATGCACGTTGCACTACTCTATGCACTCCTAGTATGGCACAAGGAAGTAGGTTTTAGGATGTTAGGTTGCTGGATGACATTTTAACTGTGGAAGAAATGTTCATTTTACTCTCATTGTTCGCAATGTGCATTTGTGCTGTTTTAATAATATTCTGTGTGGTTATTTTAAATGTGTTACGCAACTGGATGAGACTGTTAAAATAAACACTTTTAAGTTACAGTGTGTCTTCCTTAGTGACGTTCTTGTGTGTGATACTGTAAATAATTAAATTGACATTCTAAATTATCAAAGCCTACCCTTGATCCCTAAGGACTGTTAGTAACCTAAAAACTGAGACATAGCTTCAACTATGGACTGAGTGGGATTGTGTGGTCTCAAAAACCTGTTTTTTCACATTCAATCGCTAGTGTGTACACTGGGTGTAAAAACATACCTCACAGAGCTAAGCTACAGTCCTAGTCTACACAACAATTCCTTCTTTGTTATCATTGCCCCTTCTTTCCCCTTGAGGGCTGGCTGGTACCCCTTTCTTTGATCCACTCCAGTGGATTTCTTGGGCACCCTAGTGCATTTCCATTTCCAGGTTTCCAGATTTCCAGATTTCTAGGACTAGATACCTTGAAATCCACCAGATGCTGGTGTAACTTCTGCAAGAAAAAGTTGGTAAGTAAGGTTCCTTGACTGTCAGATTGCAAAGCCCCTCATAATTGTTCACTCTGGGACTTCCGATGCACCCCTGCAGTGACTTTAAGAAGCATGCACAAAGTTCACCCATGTCTGTGTTGCCCTCTTGTGAGTGCTCTTAAACCTTTGCCTGTATTCTTCAGGGGTAAAACCAAAAAGCTCAATAAGTGCCTTCTTCAGGTGCAAAACCAAAAATCTCAATACGTACCTCCTTCATGTCTGTGCAAGACTCAGCAACCTTATCCTCCAGTGTCAAGGACCTAGCCCTCCACGTTATTGGGACCAGTTCCCACAACTCGGACCCGCAGAATTGAGCACCCACTTTTCTCATCCTTAAAGCTCTCTCATAGAAAGCTGGCCATTTGTCAATGTCATCCCCCTCAACATATCTAGGAACAATGCCTTTGGGAAACCTGGGATCATAGGCACCCCTTGTAATTATATACTTTTCCTTGCTGCTATCATCTTCCTTGGGCTTGATGGCCAGGAAGGCCTTTCTTTCCTCTAGGGCCAAAGTTCTCTCATCTAAAGCCAATCTCCTCTCCTTAACCTCTATGGGACTTTCCTGGGCCTCAAGGTTTTTCTGAAGTTGAGATCTTCTCAAAGCCAGATGAGAAGGGTTGCCTTGAATGGATGGTGGGGGCTGTGCTGCCATTACCCCCTCCAATTATCTTCTTTACTGACCTACCTGCCATCATTCTCTTCCTCTTTGTCCAGGGTGATCTTGTTTTCAAGTTGGGCTTCAGCTCTCCTGGTTTCCTCCAAAGCTGTGAGGAGTTATCCCTGGTCCTACTCCTTTGCAGAGATGCCCAAGCTGATTTCCTATCCTTGCACAGCACCCTCAAGTTGTTGATCCTCAGTTAGAGAGAGGTGGCCGCATTGATATCCATGTTTTTCAAACTTTTTCTGATTTCACAAACTTTTACCCAAGTTTTGAAAACGTTTGCAAACTTTTCTAAAAGTTTGTAAACTTGAAATAAAAGGTGTTTTGGAGAATCAGAACTTGGCAAACATTTAACAATTTGGTGGATATGCATTGGCTACTAACTTAATAAATGTCTGGTATAGCTAAACACAAGTTCTAGATCCCATCACTAGGCACCAATATGAAGAAAGGTGGTGTATTATATGGTGTGGTTGTGTGAACTAGGCATGTGATACGCCAAAAATACCATCTTGGGTTTAGTCAGGTTCATTTGTAAAACACTTACTTCAACCCTGGGTAGCTGTGGCTACCAGCACTCAGGCTTAAACAAAGGAACACGTGTAAAGCATTTAAAAGTACCAAAAGAACTAACTAAGAAAGTCACACAACACAGAAGAAATCCAACTCCAATTTATACAAATCCAGCTTATTTTTATGAATTTTTAGATACCATTTTGAACAAAAGCAGCTCCTCTGACAGAGTTCAGGTGAAGATCCAAACGTGTCTGGTTTAGTGGGGCCAGAGACCCAGTTTATATACCCAAAAATGCCGTCAAATGAGAGAAACTTCAATGAGTGGCTTTGAAGTGCACAAGTTCCCCTTTCAGCCAAGTCCTGTCTGCCAGGATCCCTGTTGGGGGTTATCAGTCCTTTGTGTGACAGCAGACCACTGGTCTTTTGAAATGTAAGACAGAGCCCCCCCACCCTTCCTGCCCAGAGAGACCCATTCAGTACGCAGATGAATGCAGATGTGACTCAGTTTCCTGTGTTTAAGGCTGTCTTGGTGGAATGCATGAGGGGAGCTGTCAACCAGCATAGACCAGACATAGATTGGAGACAGGGCTGTAAGGCACAGATGACAGAAAATGTAGAGAAATGCCCACTTTCTAAAACTGGCATTTCTAAGTTAGTAATATTAAATCCAACTTCACCACTAAGTAGGATTTTCTATTACCATTCTGGCAATACCAAACATGACAGGGCTACTCCTTCCAGACTAGAATCTACCACATAAAAGTATATCAGGCCAGTTCTAATGCTAGTCTATGAGAGAGAAAGGCCTCACAGTAGTGGAAAACTAATCTGTGATGGTTTCACTACCAGGACATGTAAAACACATAAGTCCATGTCCTGCCTTTTACTTACATAGCACCCTGTCCTAAGCGTAACCTAGGGCCTACCTGAGAGGTGACGTATATGAAGAACAAGGGCTTTTTGAGGCTTGGCAAGTAGTTTTAAATGCTAAGTCGATGAGGCAGTGAGACTGCACACACAGGCCTTACAATGGCAGACCTGAGACATGGTTAAGGGGCTACCTATGTGGGAGGCACAATCAGTGCTGCAGGCCCCCTAGTAGCATTTAATTTACAGGCCCTGGGCACATGTAGTGCACTTTACTGGGGACTTACAGGGGAGAAAGCACATGCACTTCAGCTCTGGCCAGCAGTGGTAAAGTGCACCGAGTCCTAAAACCAGCAAAAACAGGGTCAGAAAAATGGAGGGAGGCATGCAAAATGTTGGGGATGACCACCCTAAAGCTGTCAGGTCTAAGATGTTACCTTTGGTGAATGTTAGTATCCACCTTGGACAACCAAACCGCACTCCAACAGTGACCCAAACTCAGGTGCAACTTTTGAGTCAGCACTCGGTCATCTGGGCTGCACGTTGGCGGTGAGAGGCATGCAAACAAATATGGGTACTGACTAGCCAGAATGGACTTCTTCAGCTTTTGTGTCCCTGGTGCTGTAACAGAAAGTCAGCCAACTAGCTCTTGGACTTCACCTTTTTTGTCTGGGGCTTGGGAGTGACTTTTCCACTAGCCAGGCACCACGGGTTCAGTCCTGTCTTTGCTAGCCCAAGGATCAGCAGGTGCAGTCCAGCAGTTGGTACAGCCTCTCTTGCCAGTTCCAGGGAACAGCAGGGCAGTCCTTCTTCAGCCCTCTTTCCAGTCCACATGTGAACAGAGGTCCAAGTGCCAAGGATTCCATATTTATCCCCAGAAAGCCAATGGGCTACCAGGTCCTTTCCTACCTAATGATGTCTTCCTGTGAAATGTGGCATCTAGATATCCCATAGTGCACTATTCTGCAATTTTCCAAGATAGCAGAACACTTCTCTTGGTGAGGATCTTAAAAGCCCACCCTAGAGTTGTAACTACCTGACAGCTACATGCTCATGGAAAAAATGGGTTGGCAACTCTCCCTTCTCTGTCTCTAATGCCAACCCATCTACCTCAGCAAAACAGCAACCTCTCTTGTGTGTGTCCACCATTTGCTGTTCAAAGGCCACTTCTCCTTTGAAGCTCAGCTTTGTTTAGCTCATATCCGGTGTGGTCTACTGCGAGGGTGAGGTGAGATTTCTTCCAAAAGCAGTCCTCTATTGTTACCGCTCTTGGGAGTCGTTCACACTTCACCCCAGGAGGGCAGAAGACTATTTTGTAGCCAGCATCTGCAAATGGCCATTGGAAAGCTTGGGAAAAAGAGTGGCAACTTTTCAAACGTTGGTTACAATTAAATGTTACATTAAATTCGACTTTGGCATCAAGTCAGGTTTAGTGCAATGATTAATTTGCTACCTTGAAGTACCAGTTTTATTAATCCTATTCAGCTGTTATCACAGCTGAGTTGTCAGCAGGCAACCCTTTATTCACCAATGGGGCTACAAGTCTTTTCACAGTAAAAATTACAATTTGGGGTTCTTACTGTTAGGACATATAAAAATAAATGTCATGCTTTTCACTGTAGAGCACCATGCCTTACGACTCAGTAGGCCTGAGGGAAGATGGGCTTTGTCATATGATTAAATGGAAAAGTCAGGTCTGCAATTTAAAAACTGCTCTGCCAGTGGCAGTGGCAGGCTGGGAGTCAGGTTTTACTTTATCACACTCACGGTTGCACAGTCTAAAGTGGATATCTTTCTAAACATACAGTTCAGTGCAGGAAAGTGCACTGTTGGTACTTTCCCACTCATGCAGTCACGTCGAGAGAAGTGTAGAGTTGATAGCTCTCCACTTATGTCATTCATTAAAGAGAAGAGTGCACAACACATCTTTGCTCACATGGGGCCAGATGTGGGTAGCCTTTTGCGCCACGCAAACGGCGAAAAACGCCGTTTGCGAGGAGCAAAAGGCCTCACGCAATGCTGAAACACATTTTGCGAGTCGGAACCGACTCGCAAAATGTGTTTCCGACTCGCAAATAGGAAGGGGTGTGCCCTTCCTATTTGCGACCGCATCGCGATGTAGAGTTGATTTGTGATCGCGAAAGCGGTCGCAAATCAACTCGCAGTTACCATCCACTTAAAGTGGATGGTAACTCATTCGCAAACGGGAAGGGGTCCCAATGGGACCCCTTCCCCTTTGTGAATGCAAACAAAAATATTTTTTCATAGCAGACAGTGGTCCTATGGACCACTGCCTACTCTGAAAAAAAACGAAACAAAAAGGTTTTGGTATTTTTTCTATTTGCAGCTCTTTTTCCTTTAAGGAAAACGGGCTGCAAAAAGAAAAAAAAAACTGCTTTATTCAAAAGCAGTCACGGACATGGTGGTCTGCTGTCTCCAGCAGGCCACCATCCTCGTGAGTGCCTAGACTCGCTATGGGGTTGCAAACTGCGACCCACCTCATGAATATTCATGAGGTGGGTCTTTGCGACCCCATAGCGAGTCGCAGAAGGTGTCTGAGACACCTTTCTGCATAACATTTTGCAAGGTGCAAATTGCGAGTCGCTAGTACTCGCAATTTGCACCTCGCAAAATGTTTTCTTCCTACATCTGGCCCATGGTTCTGTGCAGATATGTGTAAAATTCATGCTTCTCCACTCAAGCGACTCTGTACAGGGAAGTGTGCATGACACATCTTCAATCATATGGCTCTCTATAGGGAAGTGTAAATTTGAGGCCTCCTCGCAGACACAGCTAGTACAGAAAACTGACAAGTGGATCACTCTGTATTCATGTTGTTCAGTTCAAAGAAGTGCAAATCTGATTTTTCTGTATCAGTGCAGCAGAGAAGTGGAAAACTGAAGCTGCCATACTCATGCCGTTCACTATAGAGAAGTATACACTTGTTGCCTCGTCACCAATGTTGTGGAGAAGTGAGAGGTGCAATGACTCTTATGTCATGCTCTTCAGTAAGTGTGAAGTTGTGTATGACAATAAATAGGAAAGTGTTGTTGATGGCTCTTTTTTTAATCGGGTATGTGGAATTGTGGAGTTGCTTCTTCTCTTGTTTCCTGTATCAGGGTTTCTCCAGCCTTTACATTTTTGGACCCAGTTGCTGGGTTGATATGTAACCAGAGACTTGAAACTATCATACCTCTAAATTTTTGAGTCTCCATTGAGAGTGACATTGACTGGTTTTAAACGGTATGCACATTTAAATTAACTGCCAGAGAAAACATTTGGGAAGGTAAATAAATGTTTAGGGCGGGCAATCACAACTAAGTCTATGGAAGAACTTTTGTGAGTTTGGAAGGTGAAGAATGAACCAGGCAATACTTAATTTTTGCTCTTGGTTGTAGATGGTGGGCACTGACACATTTGGGGACCAGGACTTACTTATCACATTGAGACTTTGATCCAGTGCAAGAGACAGAAAAGCAGTGAAATGAAAAAGAAGGAGGAAGAGAAACTCAAGCAAATAATGGCAAAAGGTGAAAGTTGGGCTGCATAAGAATCTAGAAGTGTGAAATAAAGAGACATTTATGGAGGGTGGTGGAAGACAGAGGTATGAGGTGCAAGCAAGACCAAGCAGTTTTCCTATTTGATGAACCCTTTATTTGGTCGTTCTAATAGTAGGTTCCTAAGAAAATCTTTGGTTCCCTCCATTTTTTTTTTAACAAAGTAAACACTTGGGGGACTTATTTACAAGCCCCATGCACCGCCGTAGCCTCACTTTTTTTTTATGCTGCAGAGAAGCAAGCAGTCCCCTACATTGTCCCACATTTACAAACTGGTGCAATGGGACCATTGTGCCAGTTTGTAAAGCTCTGCACCACATTTTACCTGTGCCAGGTTTAATTTGTGCAGGTAGGCGTACCCACGTTAAAAGCCACGCAGAACTGGCACAGTGAAATTGACTGCATTTCATCGTTTTCCAACTTCTCTGCATCAAATATTTAACGCCTGGTCAGAGCAAGTATTAAGTTGACACAGGGCTTTTTAACATGGGAACATTCCACGCATTGCTGGAGCAGCATCATTTTTTTTACGCGAGTCCAGCAATGGGGAGTTTAACGCCACAGATGCGTCAGAATTTCTGACACATCTATGGAAACGTGCGCCATGGATCACTGTTCATAAATACAGCGCTACCATGCTGTCAAGGGCTCCAGGGCTGGCGCAAGAAAACTGGTGCATCGATTCCGATGCGCCTGTTTCATGTAAATGAAGCCCTTTGTCCAAGGAGAGAGCCCGCCTCGAAAGGAGGCCAGCTGAGAGGTATGAGCTAGAACTTATCCCAAGGAATTCAGCAAGGTGAGACAAGTAAGCATCATTTGTTTACATCGACAACACACAGTCTGAGCTTTGCTGGTTTACAAGACTGTCCACAATGTACTTCCGTGTTCGCTTTCCACTTCAGAATAGGCCTTCTGAGCCCCCGTGCTCGGGGACCATATAAGTATAAATCAAGTGATTGGCTCTGCCTCCTCCTGGCTATGCATATCCATATGAAGTCCTGACGGCACTGCGGGGCTCTTTAATGACCCCCGCTGCTATTATCTTAGAAAAAGAACAATTACTTCTCTGCGCAATGCCAAGCAAATCAACCATGCGGCACAATAACAGAACGCGCCAGTCTGATAGGCGGGGCCTGCAGGCAGACGCTCCCATGGCTCGCCTCTAATCAATGTTCTGAAGCAGGATGTACCGCTCAGGCCAGTAATTAGGCGCTGCGAGCGCGAATCTTCAGTTTAGCAGGAAGGGGCGCGTGTGAGTCACTTAGAGCAAGTGTTAGCCAATTATCAGTGATCGAGCAGCTGGTAAGCACTTTGTGAACATTTTAAAACGTGTTCCCTGGCCCCATGGCCACAAAGTTGTTCACTTCCGCTCTCCCATCTACCCAGTGCTTAATTTGTGCTTGTTGTTTCTGGTGGAGCGCCAATACTTATTTTTCTGCCTCAAGCTTTTACTGCGAGCAAAATACTTTTATGGAAAAGACGGAGGAAGAGAAAAAAGAAAAAGCGACACAGTGAGGAAAGCAGAAAGCTGCAAGAGTGAACGGAAGGGGCAGAGAGTGGCTGTTAATGTAATACAGAGGCCCGAGATGGCTGCAGGATTACGCTGCCTCTGTATTCCGTGTTCGCACATTCAATTGCAGCAGTCGTGTGTTTAAGAGGCGAGCTTTGGGCCAAGCGTGCAGAGACAAGAACTATGTTTCTTGTTACAAGAGTCTCAAATGGTACGGTCGTATGCAAAAATGGCATATTTTTATGACTTATGGAGCAGCACTACCTCTTATGTGACACAATCTTTATATGCCCAGCACTTGGATGACAGAGCTATTCCTCATGTTTCACATTCCTTAAACACTGTACAGCTATCCACCATGATAAACATTCCTTCCATGCTCCAACAAACGTAATTTCTCTTGTTTCATATAACCAATTTATTGCAGCTTTGTACACCAGAGCTATTGTTTATGTTACACATCACTTACTTGCCTCAGCCTTTGACATCAGGGCTGTCCTTTATGGTATACACTCCTTAAAATTTCAGACGTAGGAAAGTTGAGCATTGCCTCAGCAGGCCCAGGCCTGATTCAGAGTCTGACAGATAAAATACTCTGTCACAAGCTATTTAAAGTACTGCGTTTGCCAGACTCTCAGTCTGCTCATTTTATTTAGAGATAGGTGGACAATCAGGTTTCCATTGGATGCGCCCCCATTCGCTCAGTTGACAGAAAGCTTACTCCAACAGCTTGATGGAGTGCTGGCTGTTGCAATAAGGCCATCAGTCTGCCCGCATTTATTTACGGTGGACGGTCTGATGTCATTTTTTTCTCTTCATTTTCACTAGGGAAAACCCGGGGTTGACACACTGAAAAATAAAAATAATGACCACCCCAAAACTCAAGAAAAAAGCTCTCTGGGTATTTTGGTCATTACTTTTTTGTTTTTCAAAAAACCCTGCCACTTTGGAAGATTGTTTTTGAAAAACGAAACGTTTGGTGGGTGGCTGTCAAAACGGACGATGGCCACCTACCAAATGTCTGGTACCTTTTGAGGAACCACCTTGAAGGCGTTTCCTCTGAAGGTGCAGAGATCACCGATGAACCAGTGGTGATTGTCACATGTGGCAGGTAGTAGTTCGTTGAGATTGCAGAAATAATGTCCCCCGCCACAGCGACCTAAGGACTACCACCCGCCAAAGTCTGATTAGGGCCTACCATCAATATATATATTAAGGTCTGTAGGAGCAGAGTCATTCCTCATTCTACACACTGCAGGCTCAGGCATAGACAGCAAAGCTGACCTTTAAGTGACAAAGTGCGTACATGCATCAGAGATGTCCTTCATGTTACATGTTCTTTACATGCTCAAACCTTGAGATGTGGAGCTTTCTCTTATTTGACCCATTCCTTATATGGTGAATTTGTTTCCTTTGCATTACTTAGACACTCGGGCCCTGGGCAGCAGAGCTATCCTTTACATTCCACATTTCTGATATCCTAAATTGGAATGAGGTAGAAAAGATAACTCTAAGGTTACGTGCTCCTTAAATGCTTCATCCTTGCACAACAGACTGGAAAGAAAAGTACAGGGAGGAAAGTGTGAGAAGAAAGGAAGAAGGGAAACAAGAAGAAAAAATACGAGTGTATGAGTGAAAAGAAAGAAGGACTAAGGAGAGAAAGAAAGAAGGAAAGATTGAGAGGGATGGAGAAAAAGGGACAACAAATTAACAAATGTGAGTGGCATTTAAGGAATTGTAAAGAATTAAAGAAAAATAATGCAAGAAAGGAAATATGAAAGGGAGGAGAATTGAATGTAAGAGAGAAAAGAAGACGAAAGAAGCAGATGAAAGAGAAATAGTGAAACAAATAAGGAAATAGATGAAAATGAAGAAGCAGCTGGAAAGAAGAAAAGTCTACATAAATTCAAAAAACAAAGTGAAAGGTAAAAGAGAGAGAAAAAGTAAGAACAACAGGAAGAAAAAGAAGATAAAAAGCCGAGGAAAACAAAGAAATTAATAGAAGAAAGAGAAAAGAATATGGAAAGTAAGATGAAGGAGGGAAGAAGAAGCAATTGTGGATTAAGGGAAAAGGAAAGAAATATAGAAAGAGAAAGAAAGAATAAAGAGGATGAAAAGAGATAGATTAAAAACGATTGGAATGTAAAGAAAAGTGAAAAATTAGAAAAAAGAAAATATTATGAGAGGGAGAAAATTAAAAGAGACAAAATAAAATTGATTAGGAAAGAAAATAGAAAAAAGAAACCACAAAGAAATAAATAGTGAAAGAAAGACAAATACAAGTCATAAGACGAAAAATAGGAAAGCAAAAGAAAGGAGCAGAGTTAGACGAAAGTGGAGGGATATAACAGAAAGAATGATGTATGAGAAAAATAAATCAAGCTAGACACCAAAGTATTCAACAGCAGTGAAAAAGTGGATTGAGACATAATAGGAAAAGTGGAGAAATTATGTAATTGGGAGGAAGGAAAAAAATAGTTGGCGAGACGATCAGTGAGAAACAAAGTGGGGGTGAAAGGAAAAGCAAGGTGAAGCATAAAAGGATATATGATGAGCATTGGGTGCAGAAACAGTGGTTTGGGACAATAGGACAGGAACAGGAAATGATAAAGACAAAAACAAGAGTGGGGATTCAGTCAAGAGATGCTGAAAAAAATGAAACGAGAGGAACTGAGAAATGCTGGTTAGCGAGTTAAATAAAGGTGGAATAAGAGGGATACTCTAATATTAAGTTGAAAATGACACCTAAATGGACTAGCGTCAGTAAGTGTAGTTACTACGGTAGCCTCACCATAAAGAAGTTGTCATGGGCATGTCTTGGGAAATATAGGTATTCGGATGGTCCTTACTGGCATACTGTGGCAACATTTAAAATATAATGATGACCATATTTGGTGAAACATCGATCCTGCACAAAATAGTTCTCGTGGAATGTTAAAATCAGTCTTATCATATTCATGGTGATATTCCTAGCTATGTTGGTGTTGGACTTGAGTATATGATGTTCACTATTGGCTTTTGAAAGACATCCTGGCATAAGGCAGACATGCCTGCCATTTGCTGCACACTCTTAGCATGTGGCAGGCATCCCTTGCATATGACTGTGCTACAAGGACAAGCGAGGCAGATTATCTTTATGTCAGGCAGAAGGACATGCCAGGTCCTGATGAAGATGATAAGATACGTGTTGAGAACCACACTAGTGGATTTTCTAAAAATACATATAAAAAACACTGGCAAAGCCAAGAGGTCTTCGGAGTAAAAGGCTGTTCTATTGTCTTTGCCAATTCATGGTTGCTTTGGCATTAGCTAATGCCAAAATGCACATTAGTGTGTTAAGACATGAGTACTCATGCATCAGAACACATGCATGCCTGTGGGTGCATGGAGGGACATCCTACAGTGTATTTTATTTTACTGAAAACCATTATACGTGAAGGCCATCGATGCCTGCATATGTGTGATGTTATCTTGGCAGCCATTCTGTTATTTTCAATATACCATTCTAACTTGGCTGAAGGCCATTTTAGATTGGTAAATTAAAAGTAAACAAGGAAAGTACATGGAATGGAAAAAAAGATAGCAAGAATCCCAGCAGTAATTTACAGCTGCTGGATTCAAACAAGAAGGAAATAAAGGGAAAAAAAAAGAAAACAAATCTTAATAAAAACAGACAGCGGGACAGGGAATGGAACCTGGGAGCCTTGGATGAGCGGAGAGGTGCAAAAACATATCTGGATGATAAAAAAAAGGAGCAGGGAGCAATGCATTGAGTGTTAAAAACAGAAGCAGAGAGATGAGTACAGGAATGCAGGAATGCAGGGTGAAAAAGGAAATGAAGCACGTGGAATAAAAGAAAAGTAGCACTGGCAAAGGTATCAGCTGAGGCTTAGAACTGAAAGAGATGAACTGATAAATTGTCACTCATCAAGTCGGTCAATATTTATCAATGCACTCCCTACTCCATCCACCCATTTCATTTTTCCGCATTCATCCACTTCCCCGTCCACACAACCGCATACATAGAGTAAATTAAGCCATTTCACCTATGAAATAGCAAAACCAATTGGGATTTGTTGGACTTTACCCTTCTGATTTCTGAACACGTTTTTGTTGGCTTGACTCTGCACAGTGTCCTACCGTTAACCAGTACTCAAGTGCTTTCTCCTTTAAACATGGTAAAATTGGCTTACACCCAACTGGCACATTTAATTTACTTGTATGTTTTTAACCTACAATTTTGATAAACGTCTTGCCAGGCCCAAATCTTCTTTTTAATACACATAAATGACCTCTTCAGTAGGCCCTGAATAGCCCACAGGGCAGGGTGAAGAGTATTTAAAAAGAAGGACATGTACTTTTAAGTTTTACATGTCCTGGTAGTGAAAAACTTCTAAAGACGTTTTTCACTACAGCACGGCCTACCTCCCCCACAGGATATAATTGGCGTTACCATATTACATTTAATAAGCTGTAACTCCCAATCAAGAGCAGGTAGACAGTTCAAGTTTGGTGTCTACAGAGTTGCAATTAAAGGCCCTCTTTAATGCTAAAGTGAGATTTTTAATCACAGTTCTGAAAATGCCACTTTTAGAAAGTTAGCAACACAAAAGAATGATGGAAGGAGTGCTGAAACATTTCAAACAGTCATTCCCAGTCACAGAAATGGGTTTAATCCATTGTTCTTTTGCTCACCATGCAACCCTAGTTTGGACCCAGCCATATGCAAATCAGCCTTGACCCTGTGGTGGGCAGAAAAACAATGGATTTAACCCAGATCTTTGTGACTGGGGTGAATGTTTGCATTGTTCAGCATTCTTTCCATCATCTGTTCTTTTTACTTTTGTTACTCTAAGTAGGAAGGGTATGCCCAGACGTGGGAATCCGTGCTCACTGCACCACAGGATTCAAGTTAACCTGGCTAATGAGGGAAGATACCCTGAAACCAGTCCCACAATGCTTGATTTCGGTCAAGCTTCACTCTACTCTGAAACAATCTACTCTGTGCCACTCCACTTTACTCTATGCCACTGTAATCTACCCTGCACCACTCCACTCGGTACTACTCTATTCTACTCTACTCTGTACTACTTTATTCTACACCACTGCACTCTATTCTAACCACTGCACTCTATGCCATGCACTCTAAACCCCTTTACTTAAAAACAATGCTCTTTATGCCACTGCACTCTATGCCAATCTACTCTGCACCACTGCAGTCTGTGCCACTATAATGTACAACACTCTACACCATTGTACTCTATGTCAGTGCACTCTACTCCGCATGGTTCTACTCTGCACCACTGTACTCAATGCCACTCTACTCCACTGCACTCTACACGACTCTACTCTTCAGCAATTCACTCTCTGCCACTGAAATCTACACCAGTGCAGTGTAATCTGCACCACTCTACTCTATGCCACTCTATGCTAATGCATTTTAGGTCACTCCACTCTACTCCACTCTACTCTGCATCACTCCATTGTACCCCACTGCAGTCTACTCTGCACCATTCTCCACCACTGCACTCTACGCCAATCCATTCTAATCTACTCTCCACCACTGCACTCTACCGCAGTCTAATCTATGTCACTGCACTCTACTTTGCTTCACTCTACTCTGAAACAATCTACTCTATGCCACTGCTCTCTATGCCACTCTGTTTCACTCTGCATTATTCCACTATACGCCACTGCACTCCACAACAATGCACTCTACGCCAATGCACCATACACCCCTTTACTCAAAGCAATACACTTTATGCCACTGCACTGTATGCCTCTATACTCTGTTCTACAACACGCTACTCTATACCACTGCATTCTACGCCTTTGCATTCTATACCATTGCATTCTACGTCACTGAACTCTACGCCACTCTATTCTGCTCTGCACCACTGTACTCTATGTCTCTTTACTCTGCACCACTCTACTCTATACCACTACACTATACGACAATCTACTCTGCAACACTGCACACTATGACACTCTACTCTGCAACACTGCACTCTCTGCCACTAAACTCTACTCCACCTTACTTGGCGCTTCTCTACTCTGTGTCACTGCACTCTGTCACAGCACCACTCTACTCTATCCCACTCTAAGCCTCAGCACTCTGTCAATCTAATCTTCCGTACACCACTGCACTCTACACCACTGCACTCTATACCACTTCACTCTACATGTGTGTACTCTACTCTGCACCACTTTACTGTATGCCAGTGCACTCAACTTTACAATGCACCAGTGTACTCTTCACCATTGCACTCTACACCACTACAGTCTAGGCCACTCCACTCTAGCCTGTACCCCTCCACTCTACCCTGCACCACTCTACTCTACACCACTCTACTCTATGCAACTTTACTCTGTGCTGCAGTAATCTACGCCACTCTACTCTGTACCATTTTGCTCCACACCACTCTACTCTAAACCACTACACTCTACCTAATGTACTCTACACTACTTTACTAAAAACCAATGCACTCTATGCCACTGCAGTCTATGCCAACTACTCTGCATCACTGCACCCTGCACTAATATACTCTTCTCTGCAACACTTTACAAGGCGCCTGCACTCTACACCACTCCACACTACACCCCTCTACACCATTGTGCTCTACGTCATTGCACTCTACGCCACTCTATCCTACTCTGCATCACCGTACTGCATGCCACTGCTCTCTACAGACTGAACTCTCTGCCACTGTACTCTATGCCTCTGCATGCTATTCCACTTTACACCATTGCACTCTCCATCACTTCATTCTACACCACTATATCCCACTCTGCACTGCTGTACTGTATGCCATGGCTCTCTACAGCACTCTGCTCTGCAACACTCTACTCTATGCTACTGCACTCTACCCCAGTGCACTCTACGCCCATGCACTCTACACCACTGCACTCTTAGAACATCTACTCTGCAAGAATGCACCCTCCACCACTAAGCTCTCTGCCATCCTTCACCACTGCGCTCTGTGCCACTGCACTCTATGCCACTGCACTATAATCTGCACTGCTCACCTCTCTACCATCAAAACAAATCAACAAACAAGGTGGTGACATTTCCATAAATTATAGTTTGTGTGCTGTATACTTTTATCAGAAAAAACGGTATGTCTGTGCAACTAAAATGGTCATTTCAATTGAAGATGTGTTGTTCATTATGGCAGTGTGTTACCACACTATGCATAGTCCACTTTATCCTAATCCATTATACTCTGTATCTCTCCACACTATGCCAATCCACACTGCGTCACTGCACTCTAGTCTGCACCATTCCACTCTACTCCACTTCACTCTATGCCTCTATACTCTACTCTGCATCACTCTCTGCAAATTAGTTCTGCCCACTCTACTCTACTATGCACCACTGCACTCTTCACTACTGCACTCTATGCCACTCTACTCTACACCACTCCACTCTACACCACTCCACTCAACTCTGCACTCTATGCCAGTGCACTCTACTCTGTACCACTTCACTCTACGCCAGCGCCCACTATTCCATCCACTCTACAGCACTCTACTCTGCACCACTGCACTGTATACCACTGCACTCTACCATGTGCCACTCCTCGCTACACCACTTCACTCTACTCTGAAACAATGTGCTCTGTGCCACTCCACTTTACTCTACATCACTGCAATCTAACCTGCACCACTCTGTGCCACTCTACTCTATGCTACTCTGTACCACTCTATTCTCTCTTTTCCTCTCTGCTCTGCTCACTCCTGTGTTCCCCTTTCTCTCACTTATCCATCTCCCCATTCTCTGAGGTCTCACTACTCACTCCCAAGTGGCTAACAACCTACCTTATATTCATATGCTACCTGCTCCCAAATCCCTTCTTGTGCTACAACTGGAGGTGAGTTAACTGATTTGGCATCATGATTAAAAAAGGCACCTGCGGTCATCTGCCATGTGATGATGAAACACGGCTGCCCGCATCATTGCACTGTTCCTTTTCTCCCCTTTCCCAACCCCGCCTTGAAGAGAAAATCACTATGACACTTCAATTCATACAAAATGCTGCTTTAATTGACAGAAAAATTGGCTAAACATAAATCATTTGAGCTGCACAAGCTATTATTTCCTAAACATCATCCTTACATTTACTCATAACCCTTCCCTGACCTCGACAGTTCATTTCCCACTCAACATATCCACCCTCTTCCTCCCAAGAATTCTGCCCTTATCACAACTTTATGATTGAAAGTTTGTCTATTTTTCAGTTGTCTAGTCTGCTCACTCCTATACCTGCCCCTCCCTCTTGATTCTCTGTTCTTCCTTTCTCTTACCCTCATTCATCTGTCCTTTTCCTCTCACTTATCCATCTCTTTATTCTTTGAGCTCTCCCATCCACCAGAAAACATCCCCTGCTAAGGTGTTCTTTCTGTCCCCCTTCACTATCTCTGTTCATGCAATTCAGTACTCTGTATTCTCCATTACTTTCGCAAGATATAACCTAGTGCCTTGCAATGATAGATGAACTCTAACGTTTTGGAATAACACAGGATTTATAGACAATCTTATTATAGTTAACCACCTTTAGTCACTAAACCTTGACCTCTCAATTTTTTATGAGCCCTGTACACTGTACTTGGTTCGCTTTAACCCCTCACCAAACTCTTCAAGGCAACAATTGTATCCAACAAAACTCTGTTCAATCCAAACTCTCCCTTTGAAAGTTTAGATTCTTGTACATTATTTTTATCATCCCCCCTAAGGTGCAACACCTCGAAATTCAGCCATGGCTACGTTGCCAGCAACTCCCATACTGTTGGCTTCAGCTGGCCCCATTGCATTCTTGTGCTGGCATACCTAACCACATCCATGTATTTCCACAGTGCCACTCAGTTCTCAAAGAATTTCCCACATGATTCTGCAAATACGGTGAAGGCCGCCACCCATGTTTTTATGTCAACTGGTGAGGTCAATGTTTGTCCAGCACACCCATGTATGGAAATGCCATCACCTTCTCAATCCCCTCTTCCACCTTGACCTTCCCCACCTGCCTTTTTCCCATCAAACACAACTTTCTGTATTTCCTTGGGGTCCATGTGCCCATTCTCCAGTACTCCCTTTCGTACCACCTTGCATCAGTTTTATGTCATGCCCTCCAACCACCGTCCGTCTTCCTTTCCCCTAGCATATAATCATACAGGATACACAATGCGTGACAAATCACAGATGTGAGTCTCAAGTTGCTAAGGCATGGGGAGATTTTGTGATTTGCCAAGAATCACAGGATGTTGAGCTGACGCCGAGACTCGAACCTGATACCCCTAGCTCCAAAGTCAGCTGCTCGGGCCATTATGCCACATTCTTTCCATCCCTCCATCTGCACTTCTGTTGATGCATTCTGCTATTTCTGGCCAAAAACCTGTACTATGACTTTTATCATACTAAAGACTGTCTGTCTCCCCAGGCCTCCCACCATTCCCCTCTATACTCACATTCTTATTTCCTACCCTACAGCTTCTCTAGCTTTCCAATCTCCGAGCTCTTTTTCGGTGGAAGCCTACCAGACAATGCAGCAGTCTGGTGTGCTAAAGACATCTTACGAACTTTCAGAAAGCTGACTTAAGAATGCATACTGCTCATTGGCTTCGTGTTTTGTAACTTACATTTTCTGACTTTCCATTTGCTGGCTTTATTTGATTTAGACTGTCAAGGTTCAGTTTGTCCCTCCAGTTTTCTATATTCTTCCATTAACTTGTTTTCTATAAACATGCCTTTACATGTTGTTCTTATCTTGTCACATTTTCTGTGCATTCAAATACCTAGGTCAAATGTCAGGCACTGTCTTCCAAGGGCGCTTGTTTACTTTTCTTTCTCTGACTTCAAAGTGACAGGATTTATGTGACAATCATGTTAGCTACTGGGGTAGGAAAGAGTTTTTTTTCTAGCGCACAACATTTAAATGAGCTGTGTAAGTATTTCAGAATATATCAGAATTATGAATGCAGACATGAAGCACAATTTTTGTTATTTCTGAAGTATGTTGGAAACAAATACTTTAATATGATCAAGCTAAATCATTAAACTAGGTGATGCAATTTCCACACATTTTTGTTTGTGCACTCTATAGTTTTATTTGTAAAACTCTATGTCTGTGCAAATGTAAAGATCATTTCAATTGAAAAGGTGTTGTCTGTAATGGCAGTGTGCTACCACACCATGAATACTCCCCTCTACGCCACTCCACTCTACTCTGCACCACTCCACTTTACACCACTCCACAACACTGCACTTCGCATCACTTTACTCTATGTTTCTCTACCCTGTACCCGTGCCAATGCACTCTTTGTCACTCTTCTCTACACCACTGCACTCTTTGCCACTGCATTTTACACCACTCCAGTCTTGGCCACACCAGTCTACTCTTCACAACTCCACTCTATGCCATTGTACTCTAAGCCACTCTTCAACACTGCACTCTATGCCAATCCCCTCTATGGAAATGCACTATACTCTGTAACACCCAACTCTATGGCCCTTCACTCTATGCCAATCCACTGTACCCTACTCTAATCTACCCTGCACCAGTGCACTCTATACCACTGCACTCTACACCACTTTAAGTTATTACACTCTATGCCACTCTACACAACTGCACTATAACCTCCACCACTCCACTCTATGCCACTTCACTCTTCTCTGAAACAATCTACTCTACACCACTGTACTCTATGCCAATCTACTCCACTCTATTCTTAACCACTGCATTCTACACCACTGCACTCTACACAACTGCACCCTATGTCACTGCTCTCTATGACACTGCACTGTACTCTGCTTCACTGTACTCTATGCCACTGCTCTCTATGTCACTCTACTCCAGTCTACACCAGTGCACTCTGACACTCTACTTTACAAAACTGCACTTTACACCACTGAACTCTACACCATTTTACTCTGCACTATTCCACTCTATGCCACTGCACTCTGTGCCACTACACTCCATGGTACTATACTCTACTCTGCACCACTAAATACTACTCTACTCTGTACCACTCCACACTCCTACATTCTGTCACCAGAATCTGCTTTGCACTCTGTGCCACTGCCCTCTGCATCACTCAAATCTACACCACACCACTCTGTACCACTCTATGCCACTCTACTCTACACCACTGCACTCTATGCCACTGTGCTCTACTCTGCGCTACTCTATCCTGTGCCATTATACTCTGTGCCACTCTATTCTGCACCACTCCACTCTGCATAACTACATTCTACTATGGACAACTACAATCTATGCCACTGAATTCTACAACGCTGCATTGTACGCCAAATTCAGTGCCACTGTACTCAAAGCCACTCCACTCTACACCAGTGCACTTTACATAAGTCCACTCTACTCTATACCACTCCAGTGTATGCCACTCTATGCGACTCCACACTATGCCACTCCAATACACAACTCTCTCTCTGCCACTCTATTCTACATCAGTCTACTCCACTCTTCGGCATTCCACTCTACAACACTCCACATCATTCTCCACACCACTCTCCTCTATGCCACTAATCTTTGGCCGTGCTGAACAGCAGCCACGCAGTATAGCTGCCAATGTTTCAGATTACTATTTGTGACATTTTCATAGTTACAGTGTAATTATGAGTGATATTGGAGAGACTATGAGTGACACTTTCTCAAGAGTAAAATCAAGCAATGAAGATGAGGGAAACATAAATAGCACAAATTACATCCATTTGAGCAATGAGAAACTTTAAGAAGATCTTAAAAGTGCTGCATGACACGTGAAATGGAGGGGCAACAGTCAGCTGACTCATGGACTCGACAGCAGGCCCACCGCAGACTGCATGGCAATGAGCAAGCCTCAGGAGAGTGAGGTTGAGGCACACATAGCAGTCACAGCCAGAATGTATAAGTTAAAAAAGAAATAAGATCCTGCTCAACCCTATAAAAATCATTAGAGCTGTCCACCTCAGTTCAGTGCGCTGCCCACTCACTACCTGACCAGACCCGCTAGTGGCACCAGAGATCAAATCAACTGCAGCCTGTCACAGAGATGTACAGTACAGCCTGTGTTGATCTTGTGACACTCGGTGCACTGAGGTCAGAAGTTAACGTTGCACCACAGACAGTGGCTCTCACCGGGCTCGACCTAAAATTAGTATCCCGCAACTAATTATTGCAGCTGAAAACTGGGCAGTTTGTGTGTGATGCACTTTTCAACACTGAGTGTGACATAGGGCAGGCAGGTCATGACCTCAAGCGCCGTAATAAAGCAAATTTTTACATTAGCAACTTAACAGAGTTACCTGTCACTCAGGCACCCCTCGGACTGTGAGGACAAACCCTGCCAGTGAGCCACGTTTGGTGGCACTTTGCCCTCCAGTGCCCAGACTATTCATTAAGTCCAAGATACTGGTCATCACACGTCAGACATCCAGAAGAACCATTCACACTGGACCGAAAAAGGACCAAGAGGAAGCCCTAGTCAAGGGACTTCAGGAACCACCTGGACCTCCAACAATACTGCCCCTGCTGATCTGCAACCATCCCTCCAAGGTACCTACCTTCTGCTTCCAAGGACATATTTGCGCACAGCTCCTGGCTCATCGATTCGCTCTGCACCCAGTCACTCTGTGAACTGCGCCAAAGAGCCAGCTGTGCCCTAAGGGTCTCCCACCCCTTGCGCCCTCGACACTCCATGGGAACCCTATGGACTTACCTCTAAGTCCACCTCTGTAGCACTTTTCCATGAGGTCCCCCATAGTGGCCTGGCACCAGCTCCATCAACTTTCTTCAGCAGCTCTCGCCAGAACCGGGAGTTGCTTGAGCTTCTCCAGCTGGTGCAGGATACCTATTGATAACCTCAACACACCTGCAAAAGGAGACACTGGTAAACGCATTGCCTGATTTACTGTGACTTTTGAAAGTATTTCTCCATTGATTTCTATGGTGCGTAATTACACGCTGAAATAATATTTTTAATAAAAATTCAAAAAGACATAACTTAAAATGTACTTACCTGATCTTGATGATCTTGGTCTTGAAATTTATATAAATATCTGAAGTTGTATTATAAATTGGTCTTGAGTTATTCTTTTGAGTGTGTGGTCTCATTTATTGATAATGTGTGTACAACAAATGTTTTGCACTTCTCCAAGATTAGCCTAAATGCTCGACGAAGCTCCAATAAAAATGAGAGCATTAAGTGGTCTTGTTTTTACCCCTGTAAACCAATGTGTGGTTGCTTGGACCCCCCTGCACAGTGTGCCTAGTTTTGCACACTACATAGAGGGCCAACCTCCTACTCTCCTGACAGATATTTGTGAGAGTGGTGTTCTCAAGTTTCTTCTTGTCTTAAATACCCCCAGTCTGTGCAGGTGCAGAAACGGCAGTGCGCCGACTTCAGGACCGGGCACCCGATGTAGTGAAAAGGTAACTTGTAGTTAAAGGTCTGTGCAGTATTGTTAAGAGGGAAATGCCAGAATGTGAAAGCTGACGTGGTGATGGGTTATGTGATAATGCTACCCACTAATACACGTTTGTGTGTATTGCAAAAGTTCCCACAAATGTGGGAGAAGTCAGTGTGGTTGAATTCTTAGTGGGTTAAGTTATGGCTTGCTAAAAAGATGACAAATGACTGGTGGAGTTTGAGTGATAAACGTCAAACGTAGTAAGTAGTTGTTATACTGGTATCCCTAACTTTCATTGATCGAATCACTCAAAGTTTTGGATGACAAAGATTTCTTTTTAAGTGGTAGTGCAAAGAGTTAATAACAGCTGTTAAGAGTGTGTTTTTAATTGAAACACTATTTATATAGTGCTTACTATCCCTGAAGAGGTGTTGACGGGTCAGTTATGTAAGAAAAAATGCTTTATATACAGTCTGGGTATTACCAAAATCTATATTTTGTAAGCACCATTTTATCTTAAACCTTTTTGTGAAGTTTGTAGCAGTCTATATTATACTGTGTATAATGCACATTTAAAATAATGAATTACATATTCACTCAGGCTCTTTCTTGTAGCACCACACACAAGTCACTATTTCTTCACTGACCAACTAAGATTTAGCTCTGTGGCTCTCTGGTTACACACAGACCTCTACAGTGTATTAGCTAATAGAGGTTTCATAATGTACTCTAGTGTTTTTCCCACTGAGTAGCAATTTTTTTAAAAACTTATTTTTCATTTAAGCTGCATGCTGTTTTATATGTAGCTACCTGACGGTGAGCGCCCCAAAAAACTTGCAGAATACTTTGCTTTTTTAGCCACCCCCACGTTCACTGACCCCGCCCCACCGCATGCAGCATCACAGTTCCCATACTTTTTATGGGCGAGCACAAAGTGCTCTGTACATTCTGTAATCTCTCTTTGGGCTTCAAACCACGGCCATGCCATGTCAGTCACTTACATTGGTTCGTGGGCTTGACTTTTAAAATCCGCTTGCTTTCATTTGTGAAAGGCATGCACACGTCATGCCTTTTCTGGTGTTTAGCCCACCTACACAGCACCGGTAAAGTACCAAAAACATACGAGGCTCGATGTTTTCAGCCTGGAGTCCGGACTACTTTATCTGTTTATTTTCCACACAGCACGATCGCGCTGTGTTTTTTTTTGCTTTACAACACTAATAGCTCTAACAAACAAATGCGAGACCCGTTGCATTGAAAATACTTGTTTTTAATGCACTTCGACTACTGATTGAACCTCAGTTTTAAAGTCAGCTGTCATGGTGCTAATGTATTACTTCTTTCTCAAATCTCCTCTGTGCATATAACAAACATAGTGGGACCGGAGAAGAATGGTGCAAATAACAAACATAGTGGGACCAGAGAAGAATGGTGGGGTGCAGGGCAAAGAGATTTCAGAATTTTAACAGTACACTCAGCAGAGTGACTGACACTATACAAGTATCTGACTCAGGGATTTCAATGCAGAAGCCAGTCCTACCCACCTGAAATGTTAAAATATGAATTTAATGATTGGGAGAGTGGGTTTTGTTTTCCTGTGAAGAGAAGTGTATATCAATTTGTATTTGATTAATGCCTGTAGCAGGGTGAGCATCGAGCTTCCGGTTCTCAGACACAGCAGCAGTTTTATATAGTGCCAACTGTAGCGCTTTACATGAGCACAAGTTACATTACAGAAAGACACCTTTATTTTCTTAGTGCATTTTTTAAGGCATGGTGAGCTTATGTGATATGGCCAAAACCACAGGATTTTGAGCTGACGTCCCGGGACTGGAACCTGGGGCCATATGTACGAACACCTTTTCCCATTGACACAGAATGGGGAAAACCCGTTGCTACATCTGGCCCCTGGTTCCCTATTCCCAAAGCCAGCAGCTCTGACAGTTATGCCACGTCCTCTCCCCTGGCTACAAATGATCATTTTACAGAGTGACTGCTGTTGCATGAATGACCCTGGCTGTCACGGGCGCAATCTGGTTTTAATTCTTAGTTGCTGCTTTCCTAGAAACTGTTGTGGGGGGAGGGGGAAGAGGGTGCAGCAGTTTGTCCTCTCCTCCCGGTGCAAAGGCTTTAATATCTGGGTGAAAAGCCATCGTTAAGTGCCTGATATTAAAAACGAAAGAGAGAAAAATCACTTTGATGAGCTCTTTTTCAGAGCAGTATACCAATATATGCAATAATCTAATGACTCTCCTTGTCCCTTTTCACTGCTGCATCCTCGTTGACATAGCAACTGTCTTTGGCTAGCGAGGAACAAAACGGCGTGTTCTTACAGCACTACAAAAAGTGGGCAATTGTCTTTGGCACTCTCAAACTTTATTCCCAGCCAGACACATGCACTTAAGGAGTTTCCACTAAACTACTGTGCAACGCTAGAGCGAGTGATTACTAAATTTAATGAAAGCATATGCGGGAGGAAAGCATTGAGGATCATTTCCTAAGATGGGAGAACGGTTGCCCTCACACTTGAGGAACTGGCTGAAAAATGTTTTTAAAAAGGCAGTGCTCTCCTTGCCCCAGAGAAGCCAGCGACACAGTACATTGATGTCACACCCCTTCCCTCTGAGCGAATTTCTGAGAAGGATCTAACCTGCCTGATGTTTTATGAACCTCCATCTACCGGTTTCATATGTCTGCCTGGGATATCAGCGGCCTGTTAATACTGCTCCGCTGACATTAGATGTTTTTCTGCTAAGTATTGGAAGAGTACCAGTGCTTAATTTGTGCTTGTTTCCGGTGCTGAGCACCGGCACTTATTTGTGAGGGCCGGGTCTTATTCTTGTGCCTCAAGCATTTGCTGCGAGCAAAAGATACATATAGGAAATACGGAGAAAAAAACGAAAAAGCGTCTAAAGGGAGAAAGTAGAAAGTTGTAGGATGAGCTGAAGGGGCAGGGGTGGCCGTAAATGGATTGAAGAGGCCCGCGATGGCTTCAGGATTACGCTGCCTCAGTATTCAGTGCTGGCAGATTTAATTACAGCAGTCTCGTGTTTAAGAGAAGGCCTTTGAGCACCGGCACCTCTTAATTTACAAATGAAGCACTGAAGAGTACCTGTACGAGGCATGCATCCTGCATGACACTGCTCTCCTCTTTGTGCCAGGAGAGGATTTCAGTTTCGAACCATTAAAGGTTTGTGCTCAAATGAGACGTACACATAAGAACTCGGACAGGATAGCTTCAAGCTGCCTACTAGGAACCCCGTAACCCATATTATCCTTAATTGAAACACTAGATGCATACAGATGATGGCAATTAATGGACAGAAGTACAATAGCACCTAAATGACAGTGCAACCGGCGGACTAACACTAATTAAAACAGATTAATCTGTACTTGGTCCAAGCGCTAGAGAGAGGGATGGAAGTGACGTCTCGCATGTCCTGCCAAATTAAAAGACAGCAAAGAAGAATGATTATGATGCTAACGAATGGTAAGTAGTGGGTGGACTAAAAGCCTTTTTTTAAATACAATATGTCGCCAATCAACCGCGCCTGTGTGCTGCTTGCAGGCGCGACCTAAAAAAGAACAGAGACAGCGAGTGCGCAAGTTGAAATGTAATATTTTCACAGCAGATGATGACTGCCAGTGTTAACCATACCCTGGAAGAATGGAAGGTTCCATGTGAAAAGCAATATTCTTTGCATCGTTTTGCACTAATTTGCTAACCCAATATCATCCTGCTAAGAATTCAGAGTGCGATTTTAAATTTAGCTATAATAAAATCTCTTTTAACACTTAAATGCCATCATTCTCTGTCTCCTCTGTGTGACCAATGCTCAGTGTTTGCTTATTTTGAGAGCACTATGGCACCTCTACTGTGACTGCAGCAGTCGAAGTGCATTAAAAAAAAGTATGGGAGCAGTGATGCTGCATTGAATGGAGGCTGGGTCAATGAGCGTGGGAGCGGGGTCAAAGGTTGGCTAAAAAACAAAACATTCTGGTCATTTTTTTGGTCTTTCACCTTCCGGTAATTAGATATAAAATAGTGAACAGCTTTCATGAGAAATAAGTACAAACAATTAAATCAGTGGCAAATGAACTATAGTACATTATGAAACCTCTTATTCAAATCAGATCAGGGTTAATAAAGTGCAACTACTCAGCCGTAAGGGTCTCAGGGCGCTAGGGGTGTTTGTCCTCTGCACTTCAGTTGAAGAGCCAGGTTTTAAGGTCCTTCCTGAATTGATGTAGCAATGGTGACTGCCTGAGGTGCAGGGTGTTCCAGCTCTTTGCTGCGAGTTAAACAGAGGATCTTTCACCAGCCGAGCTCTTCAGTATGTGGGGTACAGTGGCTAGTGCTTGTTGAGTGGAGCAGAGAGGTCTGGTGGGAGAGCAGAAGGTGATGCGGTGGTTAAAGTAGGTGGGTCCTAGGTCGTGGAGGGCCTTGTTAGTGTGGACGAGGAGCTTGAAGTCAATTCTTTTCCCGATAGGAAGCCAGTGGAGGTCTCTTAGGTGATTGGAGATATTTTCACAGCAGGGAATGTCCAGGATGAGTCTGGCAGAGGCATTTTGGAAGTGCTGTAGTTTCTTCAGGTTCTTCTGGGTGGTACCGGCGTAGAGGGTGCTGCTATAGTCAAGTCTGCTGCTAACCAGGGCGTGGGTTACGGTTTTGCGGTGGTCCTTTGAGATGCATTTGTAGATCTTCTGGAGAAGTCGAAGTGTGTGAAAGCTGGAGGATGTGACTGAGTTGACTTGGTGGGTCATGGTGAACAATGAGTCTGGGATGAAACCGGGGTTGCGTGCGTGGTTTTGTGGGGTGGGTGGATGCCGAGGGTCAATGGCCACCAGGAGTAATTCCAGGCCGATGTATCTGGCCCCAGGGTAAGGATCTTGGTCTTGCCGGAGTTGAGCTTGGGGCAGCTGTCCTTCATCCAGGCAACAATGCCTTCCATCCCATTGTGGAATTCTTCTTGGCAATAGTGTTTTTTTCATTCTGTGAGATGATCAGCTGGGTATCGTCGGCATAGGAGATGATGTTCAGCCCATGTTTCCTGACGATGAATGCGAGCGGGGCCATGTAGATGTTGAAGAGTTTGGGGCTGAGGAAGGAGCCCTGTGGAACTCCACAGCTGAACTCTGTAGGTTCTGACAGGTCAGGAGAGAGTCTGACTCTCTGTGTTCTGCAAGACAGGAATGAGCATATCCATTGTAGGACCTTTCTGCGGAGGCCAGCTACGTGGAGCCTGGAGCAGTGGGTGAGGTGTGAGACCATGTCGAAGGCAGCCAATAGGTCCAGTAGGATGAGGGCTGCTTCATGGCCGCGGTTGAGGAGTGAGCGGATGTCACCTGTGGCGCGAGGATAGCGGTCACCGTGCTGTGGTTGCTGAAGCCTGATTGGGAAGTGTTCAGGATGATGTTGTCCTCGATGTGCTTACAGAGCTGAGCTTTGATGACCCTTTCAATGACCTTGGCTGGGAAAGGCAGCAGGAAGTTGGGGTGATAATTCTTGAGGTCCACGGGGTTGGCCGTGGGTTTCTTCAAGAGCGTACGGATCTCGGCATGCTTCCAGTCCTCCTAATTAATGCACTGCAAAGGTCTGGATGTAACAACAGAGGCAGAGATTTGGTTGGTGCAGTGAATAGTGACTTAAAATTTGTGAAACAAAGTCCCAGCCTGTGACACAATGCACTGTGTATATGTAAGTTATTGTTTTAAACTTACATATAAAGTAAGATAGACTGCTAGAAAATATGTGCAGAAAGGTTTTAGATAAAATAAGGCTTCCAAAATACAGATGTTAGTAATACCCAGATTGTATGTGATGCATTGTTTTTATATAGCTGTCCCTTAAAAGCAAGTACTTCACTGCTGAGCTAGGATCTCCCTTGCACTACCACTCAAAACAATTAAATGTATGTCATCACAAAGCTTCAAGTGATTCCATCAGTTAAAACCAGTAGCCACTATCCTTTACATTTGCAGATTAACCAGTGCACACATTTGCATTTCTTTCAGGCAAGCAGGTGCCCTGGCAGGAAGGCTTTATTATTGCTTAGCTTTCTACCCAACTTCAGTTTCACAGCACAAGAGAGTCATTGAACGACACTTCAACTGAAGCATTTAAACCATGGAATTAACCATCCCAGGACCATTGACTTTTCACAAACAGCAGGGGAATGTTTTTTCCTAAATTAAAAATGTATGGGCACGTCATCCCCCTCCAATCCTTTTAATTCCAACCACTGTTTGAATGACAACTGTTGGGCAACTCACGCGTCAGCCAGTGTCTTGGAGCCTCTCTGAGGCCAAGTTTACTTCTAGTTCAAACTCCTCCTCATCGCAGCCCTCACATAATGAGCCTCCTGTCTCCATGGTTCAGATTTCACCCACATAAATAAAAAAAGTTCCAAAGTACCTCTCCTAACATGTCCAACAAAAGGCTTCCGACTGCATAACCCCTAAAGGAGCTCTTTTTCATATAGTAACCTCTCCTTCCTTTCTCTTTCTTTTTTTAATTCTTGATTTATTATAATGTTATTACAAGTGATGGAAAGGAGCAAAAGTAGTACTGTCATAAGTAAGACTATCACTTGGAGTAATGAAGGTTACCAGTAAGTACTCAAAGCATTACCTTCCTCACCCATCTCCCTGGCCCAGTTCTCATGTAATGAGCGTATAACCAAGCTTACATAAATGTTCTATTAAGAAATACCATACAACATGAAATGGAACGCCAAGAGTAGATTTTTTTATATGCAAAGTGAGAAATTTCAAAAATATCATTGGACTGCTGAAAGAACTGCTGGCCCAAATAAAGAGGAATTTACCTCCCCATCTGCAACCTATGGGGTGTAATGATGGCATACGGAGAGACCCAAGTAGCTGCTGTACAAATATGTTTTAGGGCATCACCTCTAACTGCGGCCCAAGAAGAATACATACCCCCTGGTGGACTGACCTGACCTTATATATATATCACGGCAAAAGGGCATCTGTCCTCTGGCATGCTAAGAAAATGATCATCCTAACAAATGACTAAAGTTGAAGTGGGAGGAAAATGACCCGTGTTAGCTAGACCAAAGGCAACAAACAAACAATCTGCTTTCCTAAAGGAAGCCATTCTTTAAATATAAACAGAAAGAGCAGACAATGACAAAGAATGCCCTTTTCTGTCGAAGGAGAAGGGAAAAACTGGGAGGATTAAATTGTGAGAAAGATAAAATGATGAAGAAATCTTGGACAAAAAGAAACGATGTACTCTTAAAACTACTGTGTTCTCAAAGAGCATTTTAAAGAGTTCATGACAAATAAGTTCCAGTCATTGATCTGACGTAATTGCCAGCAGGAAGAATGTTAATAATACATCAAATGTATTACATAAAAAGAAACTTGAAGAATACATGAAGAGGCATCTCCTTATTGGTCACACAACAGGAAGCCATGTGTCAGCCATGTTGGGAGGGGCACTTGTGTAGTTGTTTATTTTAATTTTATTTAGGGTGACATCCCTACTGTTTATGATAATTCGTCGTTTCGATTGTGATTGACAATACACGAATCGCGTAAAGACATTTCATCTTTGGAGTATTTTTATTTTATTATCATCAGTGCTGCTATATGAGATCCGAGCTTGTAAACTTTGGGTTAACATAGGCATGCATCAGCAGACACAACCTGTAGGGAACCCGTACCCTGACTAGCAGCTATACTGTCAGTGAGCTGGAAAAGCAAAACAACTGAAGAAAGATTCAACACCTAGAAGATGACAGGAGGTTATGTGAAAATGCAAACCTATGTAACTTAAACTGCCTATAAAATGTATCGCGTTTAATCACATTTTAGGAGCATTGGTTTTGCTGAGAAATGAACCTCCCTAATACTCCTTCAGAGGATCAGACTTCCCTGACGCATCCTGAAGAGTTTGGAATATTTCATGTGCGTCCTTTCGGGGTTACTGTAGAACCTAGGACTTAGTCAGACAGTTTATTTAAAAGTAAAGCAACCCAACTATAAAATGCAACATTGGACCCCACTTTGTGTCAAAAATATCATGGGACCGACTCACCTTTCTGGTAAAGGTTAGTCGTAGCAGTCAGTTTTGGATTTTGTGCTGTATATTCTAAGCGCTCAATAAAAACTACCGGAAACAATTGTAGTTATTAGCCAAACTGTTTGAAAATTGTGCTTTAAAATGCACCACGTAGCCCATTTTTTCAAAATGTTAACAGGATACAACCTTTCAGACCTCTTAGTTGTGCTGCATTGCTTTGTGGCATTCTGATATAATGTAATCTCTGGGGTATTTATTTTTTACCTGCCTACGTCCCTGGACCTATTCCAGTCCCATCAAAGCATACTTAGCATTTAATCCTTCCAAGGTTCGTAAACTATTGGGTATATAGTAGTTATATAACAGAAGATAGAAATGATCATGATATTTCTTATGGGGAGCAAGTGGAGGGCACTCTCTTCTGACAGTGTCCAGTGATAACAGAATGGTGGTGGACTCTAGAGCTCTAGCAGGACTCATTCAGGTGCTATGGGGATGGTCATGATGGCATGGCAGCAGGTAGAAAATACATTATTTCAGGGTTCTGGGACTGTCTGTGTGCGTTGTGAATCTTGGCTTTAAATTTCTTTACATAAAAAACGGAGAAACTCTTAGAACTTAACCCTTAACCTACGGGTTCAATTTTAATTTGCTCGATTTATCACATAGACTTGGATTATAACTCAAGTTTATTGAGTGTCAGCACACAAAATAAGTGGCACATCTTTCTTAATATTAGCACTGCTTGCGCAGATCTTGTTAATTATGATGGATCTGTGTGTCTTTCATGAAGATGTAAAAGGTAATTATGCAGGACCGTCTCTAAGCCGGCCCTGGTTCTGTTCCATCTGCTTCAGTTTTGTTTAACTTTTCCCTGTCTTTACTTTTTTAACACACCCTCACTTCTGCTTTTCAGAAATAAGCTAAGGAAGACCGGCCTTCTCAGGCAGTACTTCATAGGTCATCAGTAAGGCGCCTCTCAGCTAAAGGACAAGCAACAGAATTCCTATCTCTTCCTTAAGATTGTACACAATCACGAGTCATCCTCTGTTGGCTGAGTTCCTATGCCCTCTTACCAGAGGTGGCTGCCTCTGAGGGCTTGAGCCAGATGCTTGGCTCTGGCTCAGCTTGAGGTCCTCTTGCACCCTCAAGTCAAAAATGAGCTGAGCCTTCATGTGGCTTCTTCTGCCGAGCATCTTACCTCAGTCCCCAAATCTACATGCCCCACCTCTCCTGCAGCAGAGGAGGTGTTGTGCAACGCTGATCGTTGTGCAGGTGAGTTGATAGTGAAAACCTTGCAGAGTGCTGTGAAACTGAGAGATCAGAGAGACATGTCATCCTGCTAATGGGTCTTCGAGGTCTTTCACTGCACTTTGAAGGGCCTTAATGGTCATACTTTTGAAATGCCACTCCCACCCCATGAAGTAAGACAAATGCATAATGCCAACAGTGAACAGTCTGGGCTCGACTCACAAAGGTAAACTTACTCCCACATGAAAATAGGAATCTCCACAGTCATAAAATTACCATTAGGGTTTTTAAGCAATTTGTTATATTTTGCAAACTTGACTTGAAGGTATTGGAGCCCTTTACATGAGCACCAGTTACATTACACAGGGACACATTATGTTTTTTGTAGGCATGGGGAGATTTAGTGATTTGCTCAGAATCACAGGATGTTGAGCTGACATCAAGACTGAAACCTGGTTCCCTAGTTCCAAAGTCAGCAGCTCTGGATGTTAGTTAAATTAATAATTTGTGAATACCAAAAGAATTGTAAACTTATGCAAAAGTGTAAGCTTACCTTTGTGTGGGAAATTGGGTTATTGGCTGACTATGGTGTGATCCCTGGTCAAGCAGCAACCATAATCCTTGTCAAGGTAAGGCACAAGCACACCCCCAATTCTCCTGTGCTCATGCTCTGGTGGCTTGGCAGAGAGCAGTCAGGCTTAAAATGAGGGCAATTGGTAAAGTATTTATGAAAGACTTCAAACAGTTAAACAGTGAAAACGCTACAAAAAACAGGATCCCACACCAGGTTAGAAAAATAGGACTTAATTTAATAAATAAAAACAAGACCAAGACAACAAAAATCAAATCAGTACAACTTGAACTTTGAATTGTTAAGAAATAAATTGTAGAATAGCGATTAGAAGCAAAAAGCACTAAACAGGAATATCTGGTCACACTGGGACAAAGTCACAATAGAGTGCAGGCTCACTACAAGGGCCCAGTTAGACCCACTGAACAAGGTCCTTTAATCCTGTTTGCAGGGCATTGCGTGGATTAGAGGGGAAGATGCATTGCGCAGCAGATGAGATGCATTGGTTCCGAGATACAGCAAGACTGCAGTGCGAAGTTCTTTGAGTCAACATCGAGGATCCCGTTGAAGGGGCTTGCTACATGAAGGCTGTGTTGGGATGCATTGCGCAGCTGAGGCGATCATCATTTTCAGATCGGGGTGAAACTGTGATGCAGAGCTTGGCTGCCATCGATGAGGGGTGAACTGTGCCGAGGAAGCGCCACCAGCAGTGGTTCCGAAGGCAATGCTTTGAACCAAAATGCAGTGGCAAAGTGAGTCTGTTGCACCGGGTTCAATCAACGCAACAGCAGCGGTGAGTTGGTTCTGCTTGTGGATGCGCTACTCAGCAGAGAAGATGCATCGGTTCTGCTGGGAAGCACCTTAGGCCCACTTCTGAGGGTCCACAACTGGGGTTGCACCACTTGGAAGGGTAGGCTCCCAAGTAGCAGAATCCAGGTGCAGAAACAGGTGAGTTGTAAGTCTTTTATGTCCCTGAGACTTCAGATCAGGAGGCCATCCAGCTAGCCCTTGGAGTCACTCTGGGTTCTGGGTTGGAGAGCTGCAGGTCCAGTCCTTCTCACTCCCAGGCAAGAGGTCAGCAGGGAGCAGGTCAGTATAGAAAAACAAGAGTCCTGGAGAGTGCAGTCCAGCTGAGTGGCAGTGCTTATAGCATTCTGCTTCCTGGCAGAGTATTCACAGGTCAAGAGGTGTACTGGTGGTGGTGGTGTCTGAGGTCCAGTGCTGATACCCATTGTTGACTTTGATGTGAGGGAGACCTCAAAGACATGCCTTTGAAGTGCACAGAAGTCCTGTCCTTCCTGCCCTGGCTCCAGACTCACTACAGGGGTTAAGCCTGACATTTTTGTGAGGTCAAGACATAGCCCATTCAGGTGCAAGTGAGGCTGTGTCCCTCCACCTCCTCCCTCCCATCCTGCCCAGGATGGCCCATCAAGACACAGAGGGTCCAACAAGTCACACCTAAGCTCCCTTTGTGTGTGGCTGACTTGGGGGAATACAGAAGGTTCAGCTGTCCCCCACCCCAGACATGTGATCAGAAACAGGCAGCAGGCACCAAATGGCTAAAGTTAGAAAATGCCAACTTTCTAAAAGTGTCATTTTCAGAATTGCAGTTTAAAAGCTGACTTCACCATAAGTTTATGAATTTAAATTGTGATTCTACAGACATCAAACTTGGAGGGATTATCTCTTTCCATTTGGAAATTATGTTTATAAGGTGTAGGAAGGCAACTCAAAAGATACCATTTGGGAGAGATAGGCCTTGCAGTGGTGAAAAAATGAATTTACAAGTTTTTCACCACCAGGACATGTAAAACAAGACTACATGTCCAACCTTTTAAATATACTGCACCCTGCCCTTAGAGTTGCCTAGGCCTACCTTAGGGGTGACATATATGTATTAGAAAGGAAGGTTTGGGCCTGGCAAATGGGCTATTTGCCATGCCAAAATGGCAGTTGAACATTGCACACACAGGCTCTGTGAAGACAGGCCTGAAACATGTTTAAATGGCTACCAAAGTGGTTGGCACAATCAGTGCTGCAGGCCCACTAGTAGCATTTAATCTACAGGCCCTGGGAACATGTAGTACACTTTACTTGGTACCTGTAGGCAGATTAAATATGCCAATTGGGTATATGCTAATGTAATCATATTTTAGGGAAAGAGCACTAGCACTTTAGCACTGGTTAGCAGAATCCTAAGGCCAGCAAACATGAAGCCAGAAAAAACAGGAGGCCAGAAGGCATAAAGTCTGGGGCAAACCACACCAAGGATGCCAGCTCTAATAGTTTGTGAACTAGGCCCTCGTTGTTTCTATGTGAAAGTCTTCTGCTGACCTCTTTCCAGCAATTTTGTCCGGAGACATTTAAGGCATGGGCAAGTGAACAAAGAGTGCAACTGCCCTGGGACCCCACCGTACCATTAGAACCCCCTGTAATCAGCATTTGATCCGTTGTCTACTCTATTTCATTTCGCAACCCTGCCTCCCTCTCTCTGCCTCCACCTCTCTCTCTCTCTCTCTCTGTCTCTTTACCTAGTGTCATGGAAACAATTTTTAAGGTCCAGAGCAAGACATATTGAGTCTATATATATGTTAATATATATGATATAGTGGGATAATATAATAATATGAAAATGTAATGTATCATACAGCACAGTATGACACCATGCAAGCTTGAATTGGCAAGAAATGGGTAATAAAATCTGAAGTTATTCCAAACGTGGGTCCCCAACATATGTCTTGCCTAAGGCCCCAAAATACTTAAGATAACATGGCTTGTGTCACAGGAACACCACAAGCTCTCATGGACCTTTGTTTTGATAACGTTTGTAATTCTATTGTATTGCATTGCAACATGTATGTAGCACGTACTACCCCTATATATGGTGCTGAAGTGTTTGCCTATATGGATGGCATGCTACACTGTGTAGGGTGCGTGGCTGAAAATGTGTTGTATTTGTTTTGTTGCTGCATGGGAAGTGTTTCTATGTTATACTTGATGACCCCCAAGGGCCGGTTATCATCGTATGGGATGCTGTGCTTAGCAGTGTCATGGTTGAAGATGTCTGATACACAGGTGTATGGTTTATGGTTTTCAATAAGCTGCCAGCTTTGAAAAGCTCTGCATGTCCCATAAATGCTATTTCTTATATTCATAGTCAACTTAGCTAGTTAGTGCACTAGGGGGGCCAAATTAAGATCTTTTGTTTATAGTCTTGAGCAGTCATAGGTTAATAGGAGTAATGATGGAGAGAGCTGCTGTGATGTACTTTATTATTATCATACCATATCCGGTTGTCATTGAGAGATGTCAAGAACCGCCTTAGTATGTAGCTTTTCGGGACCTGCAGTGGTGGACCAACATTAAGTACTTCCTTGGCCAGTGGCATGTGGCAGTTCTCTTATTGCTGTGGAATGGTCTAGTACAGGGTGAGGGACCCTTAGCAATTGTGTCTCATGTGAGTGTGACTGCCAAGCAGTAAAAGGGAACTGATATGCTGCCTGCATGAACTACAATTGTCTGCCAGCTGAGAGTTATGTTATTAATGATAGTTTGGGTAAAAAATATAACACTCATCAGTAGTCTGATGGTATTTATCTAAGTGTGAGTCATATATTGAATGATAATTGCATTTATACCACATTCACTACCCGTGTTGAGGCATTTTAGTGCTTTACACTGAGTAGCATGCTCCTCCGGAACCTTGGGTTATTTAATTATATTTGTTTCGGTTATTGTTGGTTATAGGGATTAGTCTTGTGCTCTAACTGAAATTATTCCATGCATTTACTCTAATTTCAATGTAGTATATTAAATTAACAGGAGGTAGCAGGGATCTTTGGTGGGGGTATGTGCATTCATGCATATGGGTAGTGATACTAATAGATGTGCTATAGGAAATTTGGAATTGTTAGGTTGTGGGTGTAGGACTTTTAAAGGAGTGATTTTGATCTTAAAAATGAGGCGTGGGCAATTTGGAGAGATACATAATAAGGATTAAGGCAAACACATGTGACTTTAAGCAGGCTGTGCTCAGTAAAAGGGGGGATGCTGTTGCACCTGATACCAGCTCCTTCGTTGATCTTGAATGGGCAGAACATGCTGCTTCGCAAGAGTGTTTCGTACCAGGTTGCTGCTAGCAGTCCACCACCCATGGCTGTTAGACTTACCTTAAAGCAGCTGATCCGTGGTTCTATTTACTGCACTCTCTCTGTTCTCCCTGGAGGGGCCTTGGAAGAAGATGACTTTGGTGTCTCCTTATTGCGTTATCTTTCTTTCCTATAACCCTCTAGTGAAGAATTCTGGGATATATTCTGCCCTTTCCAAGGAGGCCACTTCACCATTAGCTGCTATGAGGTGATTTCAATCCAATGTGACTAAGCCTTCTTCCTGTGATGTATTTCCTGTCTTTAGGGTATAATTGCCAGCTGATCTGTTTCTCTTTGTGTCACAACACTTTTTGGTCTCTGTTGGTGTATTTCCTCACTCCGAATAAGTTTAGGATTTCCTGATTCTCCACTCATAATAGCACCAGCTACTGGCTTTTCCTGTATCTTTTGAAGTATCCTGTTCCTTGGAGTCCAGCCACTTGTCCTTGGGTTTCTACTGTTACCTGCAGCCTTGCTGTCAACTGGGGTCTTTTTGTTTTCAGACTTTCTCCTTCATCCGGAGCTCCTTCTAAAAGGCACCATCTGCATCCTTGCTGTCAACTGGGGTCTTTTTATCTTCAGGCTTTCTCCTTCATCCGGAGCTCCTTCTGAAAGGCAACATCTGCATAGGTGCTTTCATGTGTCAGTGGCATCATGACTGCTGGAAAGGGTCTCCCTTACCTCTGGCAGGCCAAAAATGTAAAGACATGGGGTTCTCAACCTCCCTGCAGCCAACGGTTTCTCTCTAGGCATCCAGCACATGACAAATTGCGATACCCAAACATTTTGTCCTGATTCAGATACTACCTACCTAGCTCAAACCTTAGCACAGGCGCAACAGGTTAATTAGGCCTAAGGTTTGGTTGAGATATTTCAGCAACAGATTCAAGAATTACAACAACTTCATGACAAACCCCTTTGTCAATGTTCACAGTCTGCTGTGACAGTGAACATTGTGATGGTGCAGGTGCCCCCTGCAGATGATAGCATTGCCGCTAGCTCGCTACTTTAGCAACACAAAAGGATGTTGGACGGAGTGCTGAAACTTTTCAATCACTCACCCCCAGTCACAGATCTGGGTTTAATCCATTGTTCTTTTGCTCACCATGCCACCCCAGTTAGATTAACTGACCCGTATGTAAGTTAACAGACATTGGCCATCATTACAACCATGGTGGTAAATCCCACTTACTGCCGTGCTGAAGGCCGCCAACATACCGTGGCGGAAATCCGCTACAGGTATTACGACCCACCTCTCGTAATCCACCACAATACAGACACCCACACAAGTCAGCCACACCAAAGGTCAGTGATAAACTGGCGATACCAAAACCTACACCGTCACGCCAACAAGAATACGCCCACACTATCACGACCCACAAATCAACGCAGCGGTCTTTCAACCGCAGTAAACAATTGGCAGTACACACTGCCGCGCTCAAAATACACACACATTTACAAAACACAACTACATTGGACAATTCGAAATACACACACCTGATACACATATACACACCACAACCACACACCCACACCACTATAAAACACACACCCACATTATCCACAAACCCTAACAACGACATTTTGGTGAAGAAGCACAGAGGGAGAATAGCCAACACTACACCAGCATCCACAAGCACACCACATCATCACTCACACAACATCCACGCACCTCAAACAACACACACCAACACAACATTTCACACATCACAACAAACATCACCTCACACATCACCCACACCACATCATGGCACCTCAAAGACACCCCAGGTTTTCTGAGGAGGAGCTCAGGGTCATGGTGGAGGAAATCATTCTGGTAGAGCCACAGCTTTACGGATCACAGGTGCAGCACACCTCCATTGCTAGGAAGATGGAGCTATGGCGCAGAATCGTCGACAGGGTCAACGCAGTAGGACAGCATCTAAGAACATGGGATGACATCAGGAAGAGGTGGAATGACCTATGGGGGAAGGTGCATTCAGTGGTATCCAGACACAAGATTGCTGTACAGAGGACTAGCGGTGGACCCCCACCTCCTCCCCCACAACTAACAACATGGGTGGAGCAAGTCTTGGCAATACTGCATCCTAAGGGACTCAAAGGAGTTGCAGGAGGACTGGACTCTGGTAAGTCAAATCTTAATTACCATATCACTCCACCCCACCTGCATGCCATCACATATCCCCGCCCACCCCGTAACCCCCATCACTCCAACACCTTAAATATGCCCCACTATCACAACCCACCCATCCCAATACCAAGGCCTGCATGCAACACCAAAGCATGGACACCCATTGCCAAAGCATGTCCAGTACAGACACCTGCACAGACCCCAAAACACTAATCACAAAATGGCAAACACAACAAGGCAAGCACAGGAGTAGAGGGTAACTCACCCAATGCACAAGATGGCACTCACAGATACTAAAACTATGCATTTACACCCCAACAGGACCCATATCCAACATCACTGGACAGGAGGTTCCAGACATATCCAGTCCCCCCACAGAAGAGGCCCACAGTGATGACAGCAGCTCTGCATGCCTGGATCAAGATGACCACCCCGGCCCGTCAGGGAGCTCTGGACAGTCTGTTTCCCTGCCACAGTCACAAGCCACCACAGACCCTCCCCCCTCAGGAAACACCACCACAGCACCCACCCAGCGGGCCCATGCCACTGTCCCCAGGACACGTCAATCAGCAGTGTGTCCACCACCACAGGGACCCCAGGCAAACCAACCAACCCAAGACAATCAGGGACCTGGGTTCAGTGGCAGTGGGAACACAGTTCAGGGAACAGAGGCACAGGATAACAGGGAAGCTGGGAGGACTGCTGTACGACAGGTGGAGGACAGGCCCAGGGAACCCACTCTCCACGAGGCACTCTCCAACATCATGGGAGCATACCAACATTCCCAGGAGACCATGGGCACGGTACTGGCCAAGTTTTAGGAGGCCCAGTGGCTGCAGGAGGAACACTATCTAGGAATCAGGGAGGACCTGAAGTCCATCACCATATCAGGGGTGCTGGTAGACCTGGCCAACACCATGAGGCACACAGTGGCCCACAAACGGGCCCCTGACACTACCCTGGACGATGAACAGCCCTCCACCTCCACCGGCACTAGTGGACAGGAGGCCCTGCCACAGGAACAACAGGCCACCAGCATCCCACCCCCTGCAGAAGGAGAACCACCCCACAAACGGTCCATGAGATCCAGGAACAAGACAGAGAACATTGTCAAGATCCCCACCAGGAAATAAGACCCTCCTGATTGTCACTTTTCTGTCCCACTTTGTCACCCTGTCCACCTTAAACTGTCATTGCTCCCCTTTGTATGCCCCCATGGACAATGCACCTGTGAGACCAAGAAACTGAACTCTACCATGGACATTCCTCCACCATCACCCAAGCCCATTGAACACCCCTCTCCAATTATTAGCACAGAAATAAACACCCTTGAATCACAAAACAATCTGTAGTCAGTCTGTACTTTTACAAATGTGTAATAGTAACCTTTCGGAAATCTAGCAATCTAAATGTTCATGTTCACATACCATGGTTACACAGTTGTTGGGCAGCAGTAAACATAGCAGAGGGCACAAAGTGGGACCCAGATCTGTGAAATGGATAGCCAAAGTGACATGTCAGGGTCCATACACAGAGGTAAAAAGGCAGATTTATGCTATGTCCTATAGTAGTATGAGATGTGAGAAGCAGTGCCATCCTCTTACCTGTGTTCCACTGGAAGTATTGCATGATGATGTTGTTTCGGTTGTCTATATCTTCTTCTTCTGCCTCCTCTTCTTCACTGTCCACAGGCTCCACAGCTGCCACAAGACCAGCATCAGGCCCATCCTCCTGCAGAAAAGGCACCTGGCATTGCAATGCCAGGTTGTGCAACATACAGCATGCCATGATGATCTGGCACACCTTCTTCGGCGAGTAGTATAGGGAGCCACCTGTCAGATGGAGGCACCGGAATCTGGCCTTCAGGAGGCCGAAGGTGCGCTCTATTATCCTCCTAGTTCACCCATGTGCCTCATTGTAGCGTTCCTCTGCCCTTGTCCTGGGATTCCTCATTGGGGTCAGTAGCCATGACAGGTTGGGGTAACCAGAGTCACCTGCAAATATCGAGGGACAACTGTTAGACATCCTCCAACCGTTAGGGACTCTCCCATACCCAGACACCTATTTAAACTGTGTGGGGACCTTGGGCTCACCTATTAGCCACACCCGGTGCCTCTGGAGTTGCCCCATCACATAAGGGATGTTGCTATTCCTCAAAATTTAAGCGTCATGCACTGAGCCAGGATACTTGCCATTCACATGGGAGATGTACTGGTCTGCCAAACACACCATCTGCACAATCATAGAATGGTAGCTTTTCGGATTTCTATACACCTGTTCATTCCTGCGGGGGGGGACAAATGCCACATGTGTACCATCAAGGGCACCAATGATGTTGGGGATATGTCCCAGGGCATAGAAATCACCTTTCACTGTGGGAAAATCCTCCACCTGAGAGAAAACGATGTAGCCGCGCATGTGTTTCAGCAGGGCAGATAACACTCTGGACAACACGTTAGAGAACATTGGCTGTGACATCCCTGATGCCATGGCCACTGTTGCTTGAAAGGACCCACTTGCCAGGAAATGGAGCACTGACAGGACCTGCACTAGAGGGGGGATTCCTGTGGGATGGCGGATAGATGACATCAGGTCTGGCTGCAATTGGGCACACAGTTCCTGGATTGTGGCACGATCAAGTCTGTAAGTAATAATGATGTGTCTGTCTTCCATTGTCGACAGGTCCACCAGGGGTCTGTACACCGGAGGATGCCGCCATCTCATCACCTGCCCCAGCGGACGTGCCCTATGGAGGAGAAGGGTGAGCAGAGGGTCATGCACTACATAGGTTTCACAAGGCTGTTTAGCACAATCGTGAAATAATCTCTGTGTGCCTTTGTCCATATTTCTGGCCAAAATTGCTGTAACGCAGTTAGTAGGTCTGCCATGTGGCCTCCTGAAATGGCGGCTGCCTGACCTGTAAGGAGGGGCAAGGGGAAATGAGGTAACTGCGCTGGCGCTGTACACCGTCGCGGTAGGCGGTCGAAGACCGCTGTGCAATTCAGCATTGGTTATCATTGGGCCCTATGGGTTCCAGGAGCCAATGATGATGTAAGCCGGCGGTCACTTTCTATCAGTTCCCTCACTTAATACCTGACCTTCAACAGGAGAGGACCTACACTGCAAGTGCTGCTGTGACCTGCGTCTGGAAGCGACAATGGCTACAGTGTCTGGGGAAAGGGCCCCTGCCTTCACTGCAGAGGAGTTGGACAAACTGGTGGATGGGGTCCTCCCCCAGTACACGCCACTCTACGGCCCTCCAGACAAACAGGTGAGTACACTGTGTGCATGGTGGATGGCACATGATTGTATGGAGTGTCGCGGATGAAAGAGACGGGGGGACAGGCCAGCATGTGAGGATGGTGAGTGTATGTTTTTCTGGGCCAAGGTGGGAGGTTTGTGGCCAATGTGTGAGATGAACAGTACGGGGAGTAATATCCTTTTTTACTTCACTATTCCTCTAGGTCAGGGCCCACCAGAAGAAGGGTATTTGGCGTGCCATTGCCAAGGAAGTGCGGACCCTGGGGGTCTACCATAGACGGAGCACCCACTGCCGTAAAAGATGGGAAGACCTGCGCCGCTGGAGCAAGAAGACGGCGGAGGCCCAGCTGGGGATGGCCTCCCAAAGTGTAAGGGGTGCCCGTCGCACCATGACCCCCCGATGTACCGGATCCTGGCAGTGGCATATCCTGAGTTGGATGGGCGCTTGAGTGCATCACAGCAGCCACAAGGGGGTGAGTACAGTCTCATTCAGCTGACTCTGGGCGCTTTATGAGGAGTCTGGCTGTGGGAAGTGGCTGTGGGTTCCCCTAGGCCAGGGCAGATGTGCTAAGGAAGATCCATTGTTTTGCAGGTTCAATGCCACTCCAACCCCAAAGGTGGTAGTTGCCCTCTACACCTAGTCAGGCTCCTATGGGTTTCAGTTGTGCATGAAATGGGTCTAGACAGAGTCCCTCATGGGCATGTGCTTTTCCCCTGCACTGTTAGTACATGCGCTAGAGCATAGGGCTGCTCACTGTGTGTTGAGTCCACCAATAGTAGTGGTGTTGCAGGCATTGACCATATGTCTCTTCTGTCTTCCCCCCCTTTTTGTTTTGTCACCCTGTCCTTGTGTGCATTAGCATCATCTGGCGGAGGAGCATTGGCACCGGAGCAGGAGGGAGCTGCAACCCACATGGCCCTGGAGGGTAAATTTACGGAGTCTGAAGGCACCAGTGGGACTGAGGGCAAGGGGAGCTCCACGACGGGGACAGGAGCAGACACCAGCGACAGCGACTCCTCCTCTGATGGGAGCTCCCTTGCAGAGGCGGGCACCTCTGTGCCCACCGCAACAACAGGTACAGCCGCAATCCCCCCACCACTACCGCCCACCCAGCAGCCCCTCATCGAGTTTCCCGTGCCTGCTCACCCAGGAGGGTGGGCATCTCCTTTGCCCAAGGCACCTCAGGCCCTGCCCCAGTCAGGCCTGCTGCTCTCAGTGAGGAGGCTATTGACCTTCTGAGATCACTCACTGTTGGGCAATCAACCATTTTGAATGCCATCCAGGATGTCGAGAGGCATTTGCAGCAAACAAATGCATACCTGGAGGGCATTCATTCTGGCGTGGCGGCCCAACAGAGGGCATTTCAGGCTCTGGCCTCAGCACTGATGGCAGCCATCGTCCTTGTGTCCAGCATCCCCCCTCCAACTTCCTCTACCCAGACCCAATCCCCTGTACCTAAGCCTATCCCAAGCACACCATCAGACCAGCATGCACACTCATCAACACACAAGAGTGAACATGGCAAACATAAGCACTATCCCCATGCAGACACACCCACATCCACTGCCTCCACTGTGTCCCCCTCCTCCATGTCCTCCTCCTCCCTCCCTGCCTTGTCTCCACTCACACCTGCGTGCACTACATCTTCATCCACTACCTCCATCACCAGCACGCCCATCACCACACACCGCTCACGAGCAATCACCACCCCCACTACCATTCACACATCCCCTGTGTCCTCTCCCAGTGTGTCTGTGAGCCCTCCTCCCAAAATACACAAACGCAGGCACACACCCACCCAACAGCCATCCACCTCACAACAGCCTCGGCCCATGCACCTTCACCCAAATTCAGCAGACGTACACCTCCTACAACCACTACCTCTTCCTCCACTCCCAAACCCCCTCCATCGTCCCGTCCCAGTGTGTCTAAGAAACTCTTTCTGCCTAACATTGACCTCTTCCCTACACCTCCCCCCGTCCTTCCCCTAGGGCCAGGATGTCCAGGTCCCAGCCTAGAACCTCAGCCACAAAATCCTCCAGCACTGTTGTCTCAGCAAGTCCGGTCACATCGCAGGCGGCACCCATCAGGGCTGCCAGTGTGCCGCCTAGCGAGGCCAAGGATCAGCCCATTCCACCACCTGCCAAGTTGAAGAAGGTGCCCACATGCCGTAGGGAAAAGCCGCACCAACCACCCAGCAATGGCTCCTCCAAGCCAAAAGGGGACAGTGCCAAGGGACCAGCAGTGACATCCAAGGTGGGGAAGGGACACAAGGCGAAGGGGAAGTCAGGACAGGGCACGGAGCCTCAGGCTGAGGGACCAGAGTCACCCCTTTTGGCAACCAGAACAGCAACCTGTATGGCGGTGGACACCGCCAAATGCACGTCTGCTGCCTCAGCAACAGTCCCCAGCATCATCCCCAGTGGGCATCCATCCGAGGCTGCAGGAGACGTCCTACTGTCTCCCTCCACAGGTGCTGACACATTCACCACCGGCAGCATCTCCGCCACAGACACCGCCGCAACCACCGCCACCAGCCCCGCGACGTGCTCAGACAGTGCCACCACAGCTGACATGGCTAACATCCCCAGTGGGCAGCCGTCCGAGGCTGCAGGAGATGTCCTGGACCCTGCACAGCGTACATGAGGCACCACACCCAGCTCTGTTTGTACATGCAGGTGGCAGGCAAAGTCGCAGCAGGGTGGAGTGTGTCTCTGCCTCCATGGAGTATCATGCTACCTGTTCCCCGGCAATCTTGTGGCACATACACCCAGGTGAGGGAATGGGACCTGCCACACTGCATGTGAAGCACTCTGGGCACAAAGCCCCCTCCAGAACCAGTGGAGAAAAGCATCCACTCACGCAGTCATTGGCAGGATGAAGCACTCTGGGCACAATGCCCCCTCCAGAACCAATGGAGAAAAGCATCCGCAACCCCAATCCTTGGCAGGATGAAGCACTCTGGGCACAATGCCCCCTCCAGAACCAGTGGAGAAAAGCATCCACTCACACAGTCCTTGGCAGGATGAAGCACTCTGGGCACAATGCCCCCTCCAGAACCAGTGGAGAAAAGCATCCACAACCCCAATCCTTGGCAGGATGAAGCACTCTGGGCACAATGCCCCCTCCAGAACCAGTGGAGAAAAGCATCCACTCACACAGTCCTTGGCAGGATAAAGCACTGTGGGCACAATGCCCCCTCCAGAACAAGTGGAGAAAAACATCCACAACCCCAATCCTTGGCAGGATGAAGCACTCTGGGCACAATGCCCCCTCCAGAAATTACAAGTGAAAGTCTTGAAATTATTTTTATAAAAATAAATTGATTGCGCCAATGAAGAAATGGATACTCCACTGAGAATGTATTACTGGGAAGTAAGTTTAGTCTTACTTGTACTTCACTTTTACTTGTTATCCTTTATCAAATTTATAATATGTCACACCTTGGGACTAATACATTTACATTTTTTCTCGGGTTTTCTTGATTTTCTGTCTTTAGCAAACATTTGTCTTGGCCTCAGTGGCTCTCAAGTCTAAGGTTGCACTTTCTTTATTTCTCGTAGACACCCTTATTTTTTACTAAATATGTTACTGAGGTGGACTGCATTGGGAATTAGTTACCCATTTACTTATGTTCTTTTTTCTTTTCTTTCTACTAAGGGGATAAGGACTTGACCTTTTATTTCACTTCTTTTTTATCAGTACTTTTCTACAGTTTCAGAAATTTGATTCTTTGACCACCTATTTTATCGCAGCCCTGAAGAAGCCCCGGGTTAACCAACCAAACAAAAAGGGGCGAAACACGTGTTGGCTGTTCTTCATCTTATGTTATAGACTGTTAATGCCTGTGTTTACATTTCTAAGTTTTAAGTCTCTTCATGTGGAATGACGTATCATTTAAATTCTGACTTCAATAAATGAAATCTTCTCAGAAATTATGCTGGAATGATCTTACATTTGACTTCATACTGATGGAATCTTGACAAGTTCACTTTCAGAGTGGGTTACACTACTATTTGGGATTCTACTTTTGCGTATTGGGGGAAATTGGTCCATACACCTAGTTTAAACCCACTGTAAAATAACAGGGCATTCATCAGGCTGTGAGATCTGGACCATCAATTCCAATATTTTGACCACCATATTAGAACTGCTGGCAGGAAAAATTGCTCAAGTCATCTAGGGTATCATAAGAGCTCAGATCCGGGCAGCTGCACAACTGCCTAATGTCACCAATATCCTTAAAAGGAACCATACAGTGCTTAATTTGTGCTTGATGTTTCCGGTGCAAAGCACTAGCACTGATTATCGAAGGCCAGCACCTATTTTTCTGCCTCAAGCATTTACTGCGAGCAAAAGACACATATGGGAAAGACAGAGGAAGAGAAAAATTAAAAAGCGTCACAAAGGGAGAAAACAGAAAGCTGCAAGAGTGAGCTGAAGGGGCAGGGTGTGTCTTTAAATGGATTGAAGAGGCCTGAGATGGCTTCAGGATTACATTGCCTCAATATTCTGTGTTCGCACATTTAATTGCAGCAGCCGCATGTTTAAGAGGAGGGCTTTGGGCACCAGCATGTTTGGTTCACGACATTTTAATCAATTTTAATGTGTCTTTCTTGCAGCTTGAGATGGAAGAGCTGTGAGCCCCGGAGGTACCAGGCATCTTCAAAATATTGCGGAACAACCTAAAGGACGGAGTGGAAAATCAGTTCTTTGGTTTCCAAGAACACAATTATGTAATGTCCCATGATTCAGAGCTGAACGCAAGCATGCTGTGCTTTTTTTTAAATTTATGGAGTGCTCCTTAAAGTATTTAGAATTTTTTTTTATTTTTCAGAGAGACATTACTTGTCAGCACTAGAACTATGCTGCTTAAGAGAAGCTCTCACTTTTCAAAAGCTCTGCAAAGCTGCTCATGCAGTTAACTTGACCCACCATTTAGAACTGCAATACTTACTTAATGAATACAGTATAATTGATCCTCCTTTGCGAGCTGTGGCAGGCACCAACATGCCATGTGCGCAGAAATGGCTGAATGTTTTCTCAAACTTGCCTTGTGATGTTCCCAACATAAAAAGAATCATGTCATTTATACTTAGCTTGCCAGGCAGCAGTGAACCTACTGAGATGGAGGAAGAGAAAAACGAAATAGTGTCACAATGGGAGAAAGCAGGAAGCTGCAGGAGTCAGCGGAAGGGGCAAGGAGTGGCTGTAAATGGATTGAAGAGGCCCGAGATGGCTTTAGGATTACGCTGCCCCAATATCCTGTGCTTGCACATTTAATTGCAGCAGCCGCATGTTTAAGAAGAGGGCTTCGAGCACCGGCACATTTTTATTTACAAATTAAGCACTGGAACCATAAGGACATGTTTCAATGCCGCTCCAAGAGCCAGCCGACAAGAAGAAAGGCAGGTCACAGAGCCCTGAGTTTCATGACCTTACATAGGAATATGCAGAAAGTCAAGTTTCACTACATAGTCACAGAGCTCCTATGTGATTTACATCATCCTATTAATGTACAGCAGGGGGGTACGTTAGGCCATATAGAATTAGTAGTGCAATCTGGTGGTCCATTGTCCATCATATGTTGACTTTAAAGATATTTAAAAGTGTAGACTTACATATCCCCATCCCCCTAAAATGGGGAGCAGTGGGGTGAAAAATTCTGAGTGTAAGTTACTACTGCCAAAACGTAGCAGTGGTAAGTGCTTATTGTCAACCACTGATACCTCAACACCTTCCTGTGGAGAATAATGGTGGTACAGACTTAAAATAGAATTCCATAAGTAATGATGTCCAATTCAATTAATTTATTTCAACCTTTTCAATATTTATAAAACTAATGTAATGTTAGAAAATGTAAACCACATTAAAACATATATATTAATTTCTGATAAGTTTAGTAACCTTTTTTTTATTTTATAAATAAATTGTACTTTAATTTGTTTTAAATTATGACATTGTTGTAAATTAATTGTACATATCCCTTTTTATGATTTTAATACATAATAAATCATATAAACATTTTGCTCAGACTGCAATTTTTTAAATAAATCTAATACTGCTGTAGATTTTTATATTTCATTCAATATTTAAAATAAGTAAATAAAATAAAAATAATTTACATAATACCTAATATAAATATTTGTACTATCTTTTTAAACTTTCATAAATGTTTTTACTTTTTCTTGTACTTTCTTGTACTTCAGCATTGGGAGATCACCACCAGTAAAATAAAGTAAAAGTAAATAGAAAAAGTACTTACAAAATATTTTTATATGAATGTGAATTATTTGTATATATTTTTTAATGTAACATACAATACAAACATTGCAGCACTGTTAAACAATTTTAATATGAAGTGTAATTAAATTGTATATATTAAATTAAAATTATTTTTCTGAAGATTAAATTTAAAAACAAACTTGGCATGCTAAATACAAAATTATATGTTTATTATGAATTAAAAATGATTAGAAATGGTGTATAGAACTAATTACAAGTAATTTAATGATATTTTATTAAGCATAATGTTATAAGTAGTTTAAAATAAAATAATATTTTATATTTTCATATCATTCTCAACATTATATTGAATGTATAAATATTTTAATTACTTTTAATAGTTTGTTTAATTTAACATTATTTCCTATGGGGTTTAATTTTAAGGTCCTACCTTCATTATTTTCAGTGGGAGGGTATTGCAGTACCAATGGCTGGCCATTTGTAGTTTTAGACTTATCCCAGCACTGTGCTGGAATACAGTTACTGCTGCTTTGGGTCCTTTTCAGGATCAAGCCTGTGAGTGCATATGCTAGCATGTGTCTCGACTGAGAGGCTCTGTTGTGTTCAGTCAAGGGCTTGGAGCCCTCCTGTCACTCTCCATTTGTTGGTTTGCCTGGCACTCTTCTTTACAGCCTCGTAATTTGTCAAGGCACGCCTGGCATCATTTCCATTTCTCTGTGTGGAGCAGGGATCAAGCACTAATTGATTCAACTTAATTAGTGCCTGTCCGCTGCTCCCGACGTGATTGAGGTACTTGTTCTTTTTAACTTCTAGTGCCCTGCAAACAAAAGGCCAGTGACTGGCAAAAATGTGCCAGCAGAACAAATAAAATTGCAAAGATTTATTTTTTAAAGCTACATTTTTTAATTTGCCAAGTCGTCTTTTCTCAGTTTCCGTGCATGTTTTCTTTTGTTTGCTCACGGGTGCGGTCGTCAAAAGATGACAACTTGTTCTAAATATGTGAGTCCTTTTGCATTGCAAATGCTTGTTTACTATGGTGTCTTTAGAGGTGCAATTGTGACTACCAATAGGCTTATTGTTTTGCGGGTGGATGCATGTTTCTCACAAAACCTTCTCCATTACCTTCCTGTCTCTTCTTGAACCCTCTCCCATTTAGTAGAATTAATTCCCCTTTTCCTAGTCACTCCCTCTGGTCCCTCCCACCTTACCTACTAAGGAGTGAACATCCACATAGTAAAGATAGGAGAGGTGGAGGTAGATATTTACACTTGCATTTTGTAATAAGTAGTACTACTGAGTACTAGTTTATGTACGACAAAATGCAGCTTGTGAATTGGTCTCTATAGTCATAGATTGCGCGTACATCTGCATACAGGAAATGAGCAAAATGTCTAGACTCTGCCAAATATGTTTCCAACATGGAAGTATAGGAAATCAGCCACACCTGACCAAAAGCACACACATCAGGCCTCGATAACAAGCTGAAGAGCATAAATCAAAGCTGCACCCAGGTCCTTGCAGTCTTTGGACCCGATTCACACACAGCTTTTGCAGTCATGGTGGAGACTCCTTTGTCTGTGCACTTGTGGCAGAATATTCTCACTGCAGTTTCTCATTGGGGAGATTCCACCACAAGTGCAGAGACTCTGCCAACGACTGCGGAGGCTCTATGTGAATTGGGCCCACAGACTGCAGGGACCGGCGACCTTTATTTATGCTCTTCAGATTGTTATCGGTGCCTCATGTCTGTGCTTCTGGTCAGGTGTGGCTGATTTCCCATACCTCGAACATATATATATTATCAATTCCATATATGAGAATTTAAGTATAACAAGACTTATTTACCCATGTGTACATACATTGTTGAGATTTTGGTAGTCAATACTTTTGTAGCATGATATTTAAAACATAGGCCCTCATTATGATGTTGGCGGTCTGTCACGGAGGCCGCCATGTTGGCGGCCACCAAAAGACCCCAGTGTCGGCGGCAAATCCGCCCGCCCAATAACGACACATAAAAACAAAATCGCCAGAACACAACCACAAAACTGACACCATAAGGCCAAACGACGGCAGCAGAGATGCAGAGCCACCACCCACACCGCCACAGCAGAACAAGACTGTGCCCCCTAATACGACCCACATATCAGCACAGCTGACATAGCGCGGAAGTAATTCATTGGCGGTCGGGACCGCAGTGGCCAAGATGGAACCTCCACTGCAACACAACACCACATAGGCCAGTTTGAATACCCCACACCTGAAACACATGCACACGCCACATTCCTTCCCCTATAAAACACACACACAACCCCTTGCCACGACAAGCAACTGATAGACATTGAACGTCCATGCTGAAGTCCGCACTGCACATAGACCTCACAGGCACCTGCACACCCCTCACGCATCACACTTCACTTAAATATTTAACACTCGCACACACATCACACTCACCATGTCCTGACAAAAGAGCCGCTGTTTCACGAATGATGAATTAAAGACCATGGTGACGTAATCATCAGGGTAGTGCCACAGCTGTTCAGGGCACAGGTCCAGCAAACATCAATGCCAAAGAAGGTGGCAGAGGATCATCAACAAGGTGAACTCAGTGGGAAGAAACCCACGCACAAAGGACGACATACGCCAAAGGCGGAACAACATGAGGAGGAAGGATCGCTACATAGAGTCCAGACACCAAATCGCCCTCATGAAAACTGGCAGTGGGCCCCCACCACCTCCCCTGGAACTCACATCATGGGAGGGGAAGATCTTGGCGATCCTGCACCCTGAGGGTCTCAGTGGAATCCCCGTAGGACTGGAAACTGGTAAGTCACCTATAGTCCCCTTGTATGAAGTATACCTGTAATGCATGCATCCCCATCCCCTGGATGCCCACCCTACCCAACTAACACCAGTCCCAAAGTCCACGCTCCCAAATGCACCCAATGCATGTACAGCATGAAGCACTACGACTCCCACAATGCATCACCCTGTAGCCACCTAACAATGCACATTCCCCTTGCACATTTACACCTGAGTCCTGAAGCATGACACCTAGCACTCACCCTGCAGCCCGCTGAAAGTACATCAGGCAGATGCGAGTAGCAATCCCTGTCATCCACAGGTGCCAAGGAGAATGTCGTTAGACAACCAGTGCCACTTACAGCCAGTCCCCAACCTGATGAAGACCCCAGTGATGACAGCGAAACAGGATGTCTGGAACTGGAAGACCTACCTGGCCCATCCAGGCTCTCTGGGCAGTCCCCCTCCACCAGCCTCACCCAGGACACCATGGAGCCCCCCACAACCTCTGCCACCACAACACCTGTCATCCAATGTCCCCACACCAGTGTCTCAAGGCTGTGTCAATCCACAGTGTGCCCACCTTTACAGGGACCATAGTCAGCACCCACCACTCAAGACGATGAAGGTCCTGGTGTAAGTGGGAGTGGGCAAACCATGCCGGAGACAGAGGTACAGGGGGCTAGGGCCAGTGGGAGTGCACCCAGGGGTCACAGGGCGGGGCAACCCAGAGAGCCACCTGCCCATGAGGCTATAGCACAAGTCCTGGGAGCATACAACCTATCCTCAGGCAAGATGGTCTAGTTAGTAGACCTGTTGGGGGAAAACCTGAGCCAGCAGAGAGAGTACCACCAGGAGGACATACAGGAGTGGCATGCCACCAATGCCACCATGGCCTCCATGAAAGGCATGATGAAGGAGCTCATCACAGTCACGGGCCCGTTCCACTAGCCAACCTACTGACCAGCCTTCTACATCTGCTGAAGCTAGTGGGATGATGGTCATGCCAGAGGACTCACAAGCCACCACTGAGGCACCCCCTGTTGCTGAGGAACCCCCAAGCAAATGTGGTCGCAGACCCAGACATCCTGCAGGGACAGAAGCCAAGACCAACCCCACTGCCAGGAAATGAGCCTCTCAAGAACTGTCTCCCTTGTGTGCCACTGAGACACCTTATTGACTTCCTACTGCCATAGCCCCATTTCCAAATGCCACATGGATACTGGAACTGTGCTACCAACTGCCGGACCTTACAGACTGATGGAATCGATCACCATGGTCCCACTGCTTTGCATCCTGTCCACCCTTTGGTATACACATTTAATGCACATAGACACAAGTTTTGGTGTAATGTGTTTACTCATTGTAAAAGTGCAACAAATGTGTGACATGTCACAGAAATTTAGTCCTAAAACACATTTTAGATGTGTATGTATCATGCTGTCATCCTGCTTCCTGCAGCAAAGTCAGTGTCCACACAACCCTGGGTCCTAAAGTAGCAGACCGGGAAGAGTAGTGATACATAATCCATAGTACATCTGCAATTGATAGCAAATAATGTTCAACATACATTATGTTCTCTTTTGCCAACAGTATGCACCAGCACATAATGATGGTTAAACAATTCATGCTGTAGGTCCACACAATGATTGGCAAGCCAAGGCTATTGCACACAATAACATAACCCTTTTAAGGTACAATTTCACTAGTTAATTGTTGCATCTAACAGCAATGGCCTGCAAACTATGCCAATGAAACTGTGATTCCAGAATGGAGAAGTCACAAATGTGTGGAAAAGTAGACAGGATGTCAGAATTATATGTAACCAAGACATATGGACTTGCAAACATCACAGTGGCACTGTAGACCTACTTGTCAGACCACTCCTGTATACACTCATCTGAAACCCAAATGGGGTCAACACCTACTGATATCAGGGGTGGATAATGAAGTACACCCAATCTGTACACCAACAAGTGACATGTCATATGTAGAGAAGTACCTACCAGAAGCTTAGCTGAATTACTGCTGGATGAGATCTGTTCTTGTGCTTCATCTTCCTCATCCCCATCTTCATCACTCATGTTTCCTCCCTCCTCTGCCACCGAATTGTCCCCAACTCCTACCACCTCCAGCAATGGGATATTCCTCCTTAGTGCCAGATTGTAGGGCATGCAGCAGGCACACCTTCTGAGGTGAGTACTGCAGGTAACCCCCAGAGATGTGCAGACATCTGGACCTTGCTTTCAAGTGACCCAATATCCTTTCAACCACTCTTCTTGTCCTCCCGTGAGCCTCATTGTACATTCCTCAGCCCTGGTCCTTGCATTCCTCACCAGTGTCATTAGCAAGGAGAGATTGGGATAACCTGATGCACCTGTGGATAGGGTAAACCAACATTTACATTCCACAATGTCACGTACCGACTGACTAGTAAGGCTGGGGTAACAGTTTTGACATATACACTCATCATACTCACTGATGAGGTAGGCCCTAACTCTTTGTAAAGGCGCCATCAACCTTGGGACACTGGTATTCCTGAGCATGTAAAAAATCATGGACAGATCTTGGAAACCTTTCAGTCACTTAGGAGGTGTACTGGTCAGCTAAGCAGCCCATCTGCACATTAATGGAGCGAAAGCCCTTATGGTTCCTGTACACTTGCTCATCAGCCCTGGGTGGTATTAATGCAACTTGTGTGCCATCTATGGCCCCAATCACATGAGGGATATGCCCCAATGCATAGAAATCAGCCTTCACACTGGGCATATTTACAGGTTTGGGAATTTGAATGTAGCTGTCCATATGTTTGACTAGGATGGAGAAGGCTTTCCCCAACCCATTGCTGAACATAGGTTGAGACAGCCTGCTGCCATTCCCACTATCCCCTGGAATGAGTCATTGGCCAAGAAACAGAGGACGGAGACCACCTCCACAGTTAGAGGAATGGCTGTAGGTTGTCGAATGGCTGGCATCAGATCAGACTCCAACTGTGTACACAGCTTCCTGATTGTAGCACAGTTCAGTCGATAGCCGGAGATGATGTGGCGTTCTTCCATTGTTGCCAAGTCAACCAGGGGCCGGTACACAGGTGCACGCCTCACCCTCCACAGTGGTCAGCATCTACACATGGCATAACGCAAAAGTATGTCAACGATTACCATTCATGCATCCTACTGCAGGATGACAAACGGTGAATCAACATCACATATGCTGCCACTTGTAACATGCAAAGCAGACTTCAATATGCCGAGACATTGTAATTTCCATGTCAGTTGGACATACAGCTAGTATTCACAATGGATGACAATAGTGAGGTGATTGTCACTGCTACTCTACGGTCACCATCAAAATGTAAGAGCATTCCCACAATGTCATGTTGTCATTACCAGAATATGAGCACACTCCAAGTTCATGCTGCCTAATTGTACTTAACACAGGGCGTAAATCATCACATGTCCATGTTGGAAATGAGTAGTGAATTAATTATTAAATGTATTTGTTACAGTTGTATTGCAAAATGGCTGCCACCTGTTCTGCATGTAGGGGACAGATGTCAGTGAGCTCATTCCGCTGGCGTATGCCGTCATGGTGGTCGGAACCGCCTTGATATCTCTGGCATAAAGGGACCAATGCCAACTACCGGTGGTGATGGTGCAGACCAATGCGGCCGTGACCTCCATTTTCTAAAGTGTATCTCACTTGACTCCTGACTCTCCAGCCATTAAGACCTCCACTGAGTGTGCTGCTGTCTTGTGTTCCTGGGAGCCACAAAGGTGCGCGATACAGGGGATAGGGCCCCAGCTTAAACCTCTAAAGAACTGGAGAAACTTTTGGATGGGGTCCTACCTCTGTACAAAAAGCTGTATGGGGCTCCAGAACAGCAGGTAGGTCACATAATGGTTATGTATGTTGCTACAAGGGTATGTAAGTGTGTAATAGTACGTGTATGCAGGACGTTACAGTGGAGGGTATCCCTACAGATATGACTGCTAGGAGTGTTGTGGAAGTGTGAAGTCGTGTATGATGCTGATTAGTGTACTGTTGGTAGGCCTATGAATGGTGTAGGTTGTTGTGCCTACATTAATGTGCCTTTCCTTATGTGTCTCCTATGCAGGTCAGCGCCCATCAGAAGAAGGGATGGTGGAAAGCCATTGCCAAGAAAGTGCAGACCCTGGGGGTTCATATCCAGCAGAGCACCCACTCCAAGAAGCGGTGGAAGGACCTGAGACGCTGGGCCTGGAAGACCATAAAGGCCCAGTTGGTGACGGCCTCCCAACGAGGAAGGGGTGCCCGTTCGGCCCTGACCCCCCGATGGCCCACATACTGGCCTGGCCTACCAGGAGTTGGATGGGCGCTTGAGGGCAACACAGCAGCCACAAGGGGGTAGGTTACATAGTACAGTTTGGAATGGACTGGATGGGTGTGTTAGCGGTGGGATCAAGGATGTAAACTGTAGCTATAACAGATAATGTAGGTAGGATACATTTGTGCTGTAAACAGAAGTAGCTGTGATAGGTGAGCATCTGAGCATCAGGTGGACATGGCATTTTTACAGTGCCAAATTTTTGGACTTCACATGGACATACAGGATCTTCAGTTGGTATCCAGAATTATCTATACATATCCATAATGGGTGACACGGGTAGATAAGACAATGTACAAATGTCACTCATTGACAGGTTTCGCACAGTAATGGTCCTGTATTTAAGAGCCCTAAAAGTGTAGAGTAGTACCTGAGTATAATTGTAGTGGTATCATGAATGTGCATGCACATCAGAGTGTATGCACATTGAGTGTAGAAAAATCTCCATTGACGTTGTAAGGGATGTAGTCAGGAATGTACATAGAGGCATGTTGTTGTGATGTACATACGTGCAATGCGGAGTGGTATTGACCCTATGCTCCCATCTGTTTCAACCCCTCCCCTACTTTTTGTATAATCCTATCCTTGTGCACATTAGCATCAATGGGTGAAGGAGTAAGGGCACTGGTGAGTGGGGAGGGTGAAGCCCACGGGACCCAGGAGGCAGAGACCACCAATGCTGAGGGGGCCAGTGGGATGGAGGGTGAGGGGAGCACCACGGGGAGAGTGGAACTGATACCACTGATACAGATTCCTTCTCCAATGGAACCTCCCTGGTGGTGGCAGCACCTTCTGGGACCATCCCAGCACCATCCTTGCCCGCCACCCCTTATCAGCACCGTCCACCCAGTTGATCGCCACCCAGTTGCCCGTGCCCGCTTACCCAGGAAGGAGGGCATCTCCTTCGCCGCAGGTACCTCAGGCCCTGCCCCAGTCAGCCCTGCCTTTGACCTCCTGAGGACTGTCTCTGTAGGGTAGTAAATCATTGTGAATGCCATCCAGGGTCCGGCATCCCAGATGCAGTAGACTAATGCCTAGCTGGAGGGCATTCACAGTGCCTTGACTGGCCTATAGAGATCATTTTAGGCTCTGGCCTGTTCATTCACGGCACCAGTGTCCCTAGTACTTCCGTCCTCCCTCCTGCTACCTGTTCCCATCCCAAAGCCCTCTCCCATCTCCTAGCCAAGCCACACATACAGACAAGCCTTCACCCAAATCAACAGACAGGCTACGCAAAGACAAACACAGGTACCACAAATCACATCCCAAGCATGCACACATTCAACACACAAAAGCAGACAGAACATCAGCCACTACCTCCATTGTCTCCCCCAGCACCTCCTCCCTTGCTGTCACACCACTCACACCTTCCAGCACTGCATCCTCACTCCCAGTCCCTGTCACCACTTTGCCCTCAGTCACCACAACAGCAGACACTCATACATGGACCACATCCGCACCCACCAGAACTACCATCACTCACACATGCAGACACCACCCCAACATTTATCCACACTACCTGTCTGTCCACTTCCACCCTCTCTTCCCATCTCCTCCAAGGACACGTAAACGCCCTTACTCAGACACTCAACGTTCCTCCACTTCACACATACATACGCTGCATACATCTGCACCCATATCCAGCACACCTACATCTCCTACGATCACTCCCTCTACCTCCACTCCCAAACCTGTTTCCCAATCCATCCCCCTTGGTCCTAAGAAGCATTTTCTTCCCACCTTGACCTGTTCCCTGATCCTGTTCCACCCCGTGTTGCCCCTCGCCCTCTTGTTTCCCTCCACCTCCAAGTCCTCCTGTGACCCCCCCTTCTACCTCTGCTGCCCTTCCACCTGCGAAGAAGCCGTTCCCTGTCCCTAAGAAGGAAGCTGGCCAGAAACATGGTTCCAAGGCCTCTGCCCCTTCATCAGGTGCAAGGGTTAACCCCCACCTCCTCCAAAGCCAAAACCCAAGGACTCCCCACCCAAGCCAAACCTCAAGGACCCCCCTCCCAAACCCAAACCCCCACCCCCTTGAGGTGCCTGCCTGCCCCATTGATGCCCCTACCTTGTGGAGGCCATTAGACTATCAGAAGTCAAGTTGGGGCCTTTGACAGGCATAGTTGTGCCCATTGGACTTTGGACTAGCCTACGGGCCTTGATACTTTATGACCTCGTTCACCTGCATTTGCTATGTATATGTTCATGTTTCCAATACAGGATTCCTGCTGTTTTACTTCACATACAGTTGTCAAGTATTTTTGTTTTCTGATGAGTTTCCATTTATCTATCATGTGCTGTGAAATGTGCACTTCAAGGCATTTTTTTCATTCAGATTCACTGTTCTTTATTGTATTTGGGCATTGTATGTAGTATTGTGCCTTTGTATTGGTTTGTTTGTCTCTGCGTGTTGGTGCAATTGGTGTGGTTGTGTATTTGTGATCCAGGGTGTGTGTATGTGACGTGTGTGTTTGGCGTGGCTGCATTTTCTGTGCGTGTCTCAGTACAGGTGTTGTGTTGCGTGTGTGCACGTGTGTGAGTGCTGGAGTTCGTGCATGGTGTGTATGGTGTGTGTGGGTGTCACTCTACCCTTCCCCCCTTGTGTGCTCTTCAGGTGTACTTACCGATGGTGTTGGCGTTGCTGGTCATAGAGGAGAAAGCTGATGAAGAGTGCTGGAAATATTTCAATTTGGAGTTCCATGGCTTCTGCTGAGTCGTCTGCGTCCTTGGAGGTGAGTGGCTTATTTTGTACTTTTTGCTGTTTCCGCCAGACCTTGTGTGGCGGGTGTCCCGCCCCGGAAATCGTGGCGGTCTGCAGTGTTGTATTAGGGTGGGCAGTGCAGTGGCTACCGCCAGCCTGGGGGTGGCAACTGCCGTCATCGGCGGTCTAGCTGCAATGGCGGTACTTTCGGCAAACTGGCTTGGTTTCAGTGGGTTGACCGCTGTGGTCATAATATGGTAGTAATACGTGGTCATGCAAGCCCTGTGACCTAGGCCTGAAGCTACTGATTGACAGATCCCAGATAGACAGCAACACCACATTAGTCATAGGAGATTGGCCCACAATAAAACACATTTGGCCGGAGGGGTGTAGGTTTTCAAAACACCATAAAAGTTAGATGCCACATGAAGTTAGGAACACTCAGCTAATCAGCACACAACACACATATAACACTCAGTGATGATGCGCTCCTCATGCCGGACATCTGAACTTGTTGCCTACTGGACCACATTTTGTCCAAGTAAGGTCAATACCTACCTGTGCACTTTATCAGCAGGTCAGATTTACGAGTCCATGACTAGGCTGGATTCCTTCTGCAAATTGTATAAAAGAGTGCTCAGACCTCTGTAACTTTGAGAGACAGTCATCAGATCCCAACTCCGTACTGCGCTGTCCCTGTCGCTGCTTTTAATTAAACCAACTGTTCCTGTTTTGCCAAACACCTCTTGTCTTTCATTTCTTTAAGGTAAATCTGCGAAAGAAAGAAAGAGACATTAGAGGAAAGAAAGAAAGAAAGAAGAAAGAAAGAAAGAAAGAAAGAAAGAAAGAAAGAAAGAAAGAAAGAAAGAAAGAAAGAAAGAAAGAAAGAAAGAATACAATAACTGAATACCAAAAGGTTTAAAATCAGAAGCGCCCTGCCATAACATTAGACTCTAAACACAAAGGCAACACTAAAGTAATTATAAAGAAAAAACTGGCACTGAAGGGAACTAGTGTGTGTGTGGATGTGCTACTTGTGATAGTGCAAAAAACAGTCCTCCAAAGTTAAGTTAACCAATGTTTAGGTAGGCTGACCCATTTCCCATGCTGTATTATGTAATGGGCAGAAGCAAAATATGAATGACACAACAACAAACCAATTGATGTAAAGAGGTGGCTGAAAGCCTCAATATGTAAGTATACAAAGGTCTTGGCTAGCGCCAGACATAAAAGTTTAAGTTCATTACAGATAGCAGGGATAACATCAGTTACCCCTGGCTTGCCCTTCAGTTCCCCAGCACTTTCCTTGCTCCCTCAGGCCTGAAAGGTCATGAACGCAGCAGCAGCAACAGGATCTAAGCCATGCTAGAGGAGCTCTATTTTATGAGGGTGGCACTCATAATTTCCCCTCTTGTCAATCCATTTGAGGAGCTGCTGTTGGGACAATCCATTGATGCCATCAATGGATTTTGCAAGGACCACAGAATATCAGCAGGATTCATAGACCCCCTCTATGTAATTCCCACTGCTGCAATGCCCAGAGGATGAGCCAGCTGTAGACTCCTGTACTTTTTATTTGACTTTTAAAACATTCACCTACCACCAAGAACTATGGCCCTCATTCTGACCTTGGCGGGCGGCGGAGGCCGCCCGCCAAAGTCCCGCCGTCAGATTACCGTTCCGCGGTCGAAAGACCGCGGCGGTAATTCTGACTTTCCCGCTGGGCTGGCGGGCGGTCCCCTTCAGACCGCCCGCCAGCCCAGCGGGAAAGAGGCTTCCACGATGAAGCCGGCTCGGAATCGAGCCGGCGGAGTGGAAGCTGTGCGACGGGTGCAGTTGCACCCGTCGCGTATTTCACTGTCTGCGCAGCAGACAGTGAAATACTTGTAGGGGCCCTCTTACGGGGGCCCCTGCAATGCCCATGCCAGTGGCATGGGCACTGCAGGGGCCCCCAGGGGCCCGCGACCCCCCCTACCGCCATCCGGATCCCGGCGGTCCGACCGCCGGGATCTGGATGGCGGTAGGGGGGGTCGGAATCCCCGCGGCGGTGAAGCAAGCTGCGCCGCCGCGGAGGATTCAATGGGGCGGCGGTACACTGGCGGGACCCCGCCAGTGGTGCCGGTCCGACCGCGGCTTTACCGCCGCGGTCGGAATCCCCATTGGAGCACCGCCGGCCTGTCGGCGGTGCTCCCGCGGTCCTCCGCCCTGGCGGTCAAAGACCGCCAGGGTCAGAATGACCACCTATGTGTGATTGAAAGAGAAGCAAGCAATGTTTCTAAAGGCGAACTACAAACATTGGTCTAAAAGGGCTTCAGCCCCATCCTATAAGGTTTCGTGGGCTGGACTGTGACTGCTGGATGGTACACCACAGTACTGTACTGGCAGCCCTGACTATGACAGCGCAGAAAAAAAGTGTGCATTCATCTTTATTTTAGGTTTAATTGCTGCATCTGCATGACAACAGAGTCAAAATGGGCTCCTAAAGGGTCCGTGGGTAAGGGAGGCAGACCTCCCTCTTCAGGTATAAACAACATGGCATCCTGCAAAACTCAAAAAAGTCCATGGGCTCCCAATTAGCATTTTTCCCTTTGCAGAGAATGGAGGGGAAGGGTGAGTTTAAAGTGGAGAGAGGATAGATGTATATAGGGTTGCTACCTTTTTCAGGTAACAATATGAGCATAGAGCTGGTATGTGACTACCAAGATTTGGAAGATCGGCTGTATGCCTTAATACCCATTCTGCTTTCGCTAGCTTTCATAATCATTTAGGAATTCTGTATATGACATGGCTTATGCTTGTATTATCTGTTTGAACGTAAGCTTATTTCCTAATAGAAAGAGTTACCCGTTTTTGTTGAGGTTCCTACTTTTCTTTAACCAGCCTTTACTTAAAAGTACCAGCCATTTTAGTAACAGATGGGCCAGGTGGCATCCCTATGGGAAGAGTACAGGAAGGAGGGGTAAACTGGATATAGCCATTGAGAGAAAGTAAAAAGCTGGGAGAGTAAGGGAAGGAGCAAGGGAAGAGATGAGTGTATGAGGGGCAGAACCAGTGATACGTTTGGTTCACAGAAAGCAAGAAGAAGGGGAAGATGGGTGTAAGATGGCCAGAATCAGCAACGCAAGATAAGAGACTGGGGATAACTGACTTTTGAAAAGTGAGGATTTGAGCGAAGAGGGGCATTTAGTAGAGTTTGTAACCAGCAAGTACAAGTGAAAGGAGAGGGAGGAGAAAGGTGGGTTTAAGAGTGACAGAACCAGCAAGAGAAGGGAATACACTGGGAGAAGAGAGGTAGATAAAGAAGGAGCTGAGAAGTGGATGTAAGAGGGTCTGGACCATCATGAGAAGGAAGCAGGCTCTGGGAGATAGGAATACTGTAGGCTCGTCTGGGACACCTCCTATTCCACTGTCAGAATTTCATCAGGAGAGGACCAAGGGGTGATCTTTGTGGAACTCTTGAGTAGATTTGTCATCATCTCGCAAAAGAATTGCTGCAAAGAAAATGTGGTTCTGATATTGCACACTAGATTTCTGTATCACCACTCTGATGCATAATAGTGCACTGCAGTACATTCTGGGGCTACTAAATGGTAGTTATGCACATACCTTACTGCAAAAGGAGAATACTGTGAAATAACAGCACTGAAGCCTGAGCAAGCTGCCAAGCAGGAACCGTAGACAGTGGCATGCTCCCAGGAACACTGTATATCAAAATGTCAAGAGCACAATTCAGACTCCAAAGTGGGTTTTAGGAGGTAAATCACGCTTGAACATCTGCATTTGCACTTGGCGATGCAAAAAAAGATGGGAAATTGCAGATTGAGCCATCCTAGGTCTCCACTGCCAGGAGATCTGCACAGCCAGTGACATTCCACTGCAACACCTAAGACTCTTGCTGCAGAGTGTCCTGCACCCGTGGACCCTGCTGACAGACTGAACTACTAATTGCTTGATATACGGGATACTTGTGGAACACTGGAATGAAATATTGACACTCTAGTGCTTGGTGTAGGGTTAACTCAGAATGGAACAGATGAAACTGACAGATTTTGTATGAGCAGCTGAAACAAAACTGACAATGATGAAACATGATTTTAAACCTCAGGAAGCACTTTGAGACAGAATCCAGTTCCATTAATACTGGGCTGAAGATGCCAACAGAAGCTGTGAGAAGAAATATTGAGATTGTGGGCTCCCCTGAACGAGCTGAGAGTCCTAGCACAAAGCTTTTTTAGAAGAGTAACCGAGCACAATAGTTGTAATCAGTAGCCTGAAAATGTTATTTTCAGTTAAGTGGACACACAGAACACAGAATCACCACCGCTGCTAGAAAAATCAGCACACCTACAAAAACTAAGCTGTTAAACAACGGCAACTGAGTTGTCATTCTGCAATGTGCTAGGCAAGAGGACCGCAGCTCTGTCAAAAGGGCGTAGTTGGGGCAATTTTCCCCAGGCCGAGTACCGTGAAGACATCCTGCGTTGCATCACGGGTGAAGCTGTAGGCACGTCAGCCAGCATGTTTCACAGCACGAACAGTTCACTGTACACAGCCCATGCTAGCAAACAGGGCATGCCCACACCGTGAGAAAAGCTTCACTTGTAAATGCCAGGGTTTGGGAGGCAGACGTGTCTAGGCCTTACACCTAAGGATCTCCTGCCTCACTACCAGCCAGCCGGGCAGTGGTAGTGAGGTTGTGATGGGTCTTAATGGCCCTCCGCCCCCCCCCACCTGTTACCAGTGTTGGTGGTTATCACTTTCTGTATAAGGGAAGGACGACATTTTGAATAAAAATGTGTATTTGGATTGTTTGACTTATGCACACTAGATTACATCACTGCAGTGAGTGTCCTGTACGGAGGCTGATCCTTTTCATCTCTGGTTGGAAAGCACTGGAACTCTTTCCCTCCCGAGTTCTGGTGTGACTCAAGTCTCCTGTCCTTTGAGAAACAAAATTACAACTTGGCTTTTCTCACATTAGTGCGGATTCCACCTCTCCTTTACTACTGATTAGCACCAGGATGCTCATGTAGGTTAGCAGTGCACTTTATACACAATCATTAATTTGAATCAACAGAACAATACCAAAAGGGATGTGATTAAAAGGCACCATTTACCTCATTTTTCTAAAACGTCCTGGGAAGGTGGAAAGCCAAACTATCTTCTAAACTATTTTGACGATCTATTAAGTGGAGAAATATTCGACTGGCCCTGGGTTGTTAACATTGCCTAATTATCACTAATTGCTGATGAAACTAGAGTTGGAACCAGAAATACCAAACAACGCTAAGTAAACCTGTTTAACGTGTATTAAAAAAAAAATACATTTACCTTTTGTTATCTAAAATTCCTTGAAAGACAATCTTAATCTTCCATGAATTTTATTTCCCCCCCCCCCTCCCCCCCCCCAAAAAAAAACTCCGGGTCCGGTCACACAGCACGTAAAATTATGCGTCACGGGGGGAGGAGAACAATCAGAGAGGCGATTCAATAAAGACGCAATTAGCAGACAATCGAGTCAGTAATTTGCATGAAATTCTGACCTTCACGTGTTCTTATTTGTCCAAAGCAGGACAAATCGCAACAATAGAGAAGAGCCTCAGAGTAGCGCGCGCCGTGGCTGACGGAAGGCGGAAACAAGTTCTAATCAAAGCCTTTCATTAAGTAGGAAGCTCGGACTTTTTCGCGCGCACAAATGCTGGGCTCATCCGGCGAAGCTGTAACAAATGAATTTTACGTCCCGCTGACTTACCTTCTTTGAATTAAAGGGCACATTAATGACAATCAGAGATTGATTAGCATACCGCGGTGAAGGGTGCGCTCCCAGAACACACTGATTCTTGGAGGAGTAACTGTAGACATGATGCATTCATTAAAGGCACTTTTCTTATCACTTGCTGGCATGCTCTTGTCTTTCTTTGGCCGTGAACGCTGAGCATGTGTTCTCGGTGTTAAAACTACTCATCTATCCGTGTCCACCACTAGTACTGAGTATGAATTGCAAACATGACGGCTATATGCACTGAAATGCTTGAATGTTCACTCTGTGTGGTTGTTGAGATTAAGTAAGGCTCCCCAAAAAAGTACAGTTTTCTCATATATTTAAGAATTAGAATAGGAAATTATCCTGTCCTGGAATATTTGAGCATATGTGTATGCCTCTACACCTATATACAGAGGAAGAATAGAGGAAGGACTATTTCTCGGAAGCAGAAACATAATTGAGCGTTTCAATTATTAGAACACTGGTTAAGTGTTTGGACTTACTAGTGCATACAGAGTCACAGACAGCGGATTGCAGCCAAGGGGGATGGAGCAGCTCACCAATATCATTAGCGCCACTCTAACCCTTGCCCCTAGAAAATAATATTCTCTAGGGTGAAATGTCATATGAATTCGTCTGCTGTTGTCGGCACAATTATCTTGTGTCTCCAGAGCCAGGTGTGTTACAACTACACTCTGATGGAATTTTCAGTCCTTGTGCCCCTTTCATGCCATAAGGTGGTGAACAGTGCATTGAGGAGGGTCACACAGTTCCGCTCGTACTCATTGATTCTTCAGATAAACTATCAGTGCAGGTGTTTCTTAGTGGCATAACTCAAAATGATGCCTTCCCTAGAAGGCGATGAGAGGTTCCCGAGTCTCCCATTTCGCACAGATGTTTATTGGCCCCGGGCTGAAAAGTCGCCCCCTTAAGGATGGAGGGGGTTCTGAATGTTTGAGAGCCCCCTGCAAAGCAGGACATACGGGAGCCTGGGTTACAGCCCTGAGGTTTCTACCCTGTGGACAAAACATAGGCGGATTTACAATTCAATGAGTTGCAAATGAAGGTCTAAGTGGGCTGACCATTGTCTCGAAGGGCAGGCCTGAGGACTCCTTATAGAAAAAGTATTGCCTCTAGTTAATGAAGCACTTGATAAGATGAATAGCACAATGTACTCCACCTTTGGCAGGGTGGGTGGTAAGGGGTTCTGGGCTGTCTGCACTCTTATTTACTTTTCCGTTCATGTTGCCCCCACTGCTACAGCATAGTGCCAAGTCCATTGTACCAAAGGGAGGAAATGTTAACACCCGACAGATGAAGCCAATGTGGTATCTTCTCTTAGGAAGGGCGACTCTGTGATCTTATCCCAGGGGTAGAGAATCCCTCAGGAACCCTCAACCAAACAGGAGACCTATTGTTGCCCCCACCAAGCACGGCCCACCTGAAGACCTACAAAATGCTGGTCTAGCGGTGGGTGGCGTAAGCACTTTCTTTCTACTCACTTAATGCCTACTTTGTGTACAGAGCTAGCTTTGTGGAGGAAAGGGCCTGTTGTACTTAAGCATGGCCCCATGTGGATCAGACACACTCTGCTCAGGAACACAGGCCTGGCTTTTCATTGGTTGTGGTTTTCCACTGAAAATTTCCCCACCACCTCTGAGCATCACGTAATGGGGTGCAAACCTTTACTAGTAATAGGCTGCTTACCGCTGGTCAGAAGGTTTGATAATTAGGCCCACTGTGTCATGGAAGTCTGGGTGTACCATTGCATTCTTAAACCTACATCATTCTTTAAATTACTTCTTGTACCCTCCTTCCCCAGATTCTCAACCACCCCTGATGCCATTGTGAGTGTCAAAGCTCTCTTTTATTTCGGTATTACCATTCTCTTGTTTCCAGTGCTAATTTATTTTTCTTTGCTTTGCCTTTTGTCTTCATCCCCATTCAGAATGGTTTTAGCTGATTCGCCTTTGTTGTGTTAAGCATCTTGTTCAACCTACTCTGGTAATTGTCAAATTCTACCAGCAGTAATACTCTTCTAAATGGGTTGATTTTTTGTAGCGTCTACTAAGGCTGCCAGCTTGAACTTCTTTGGTGGTGAGAGGAATAGGCTGTATCACTCTTCTGCACTGACTGTCTGCACTATGCGCTGTGCTGCATGGCTTGCCAGCCCTCTTACCTGTCTTCGAAATTGATGAATATGATTAGGCCAAGAACGTAGCCTACAGAATTATCATCTGAAATAAGTATTGTGTCTTAATTAGCATTTGAAAAATCCTTTTGCTGGTTGTAGATTTTATAATATTAATTCAAATAGGGTGATACGTTGTAAACAATATTTAGGGCACAATATTTATGCCAGGCAATTTTCTTACAATGATATCCTGGCACCATGCCACCTTTATTCAGATTGGTTGCTCCCAAATGTCATGATGCTATGTTATACAAGTGCATGTATGCATCAGACACCCTGTGACTATGAAACCTGTCTTTTCCTTTACCTATTGCCCTTGTATAAGGGTTAAAACAAACTCATTTTCTTCAAGTTAGACTTATTTTTATACAATTTTCTTTATCATAACTTTATCACGGTGATCATGCTTGGTAATTGAGTCACAGAATTTAACTACAGATCTCCAAATTAGGTGTTTGTATATGCTGAGACTTTGATTCTTAGGTGGAAATATGGTCTGTTCCATGTAATGAACCATGTATGATGCAGAGGACTTTAAAGTAATTTATTTATGCAATTATAGCTAGTATAGGCATCTTGTGGTTGCAGAAGAACAAGCCTTGCAGCAAAAATTTAAATTTACTGTATCTAATGCATCACTCAATTTGGCATACCTGGATAAAAAGCAATTGGATGGGATGAGGAACCCCCAATGGTACAGAATATTTAGTTTATCGAAGAGATTGGGTCAAATGTTGAGTCTAAATGATCTGTGTGCGTTTGCAGAGGAAAATACAGTTCCATCTAGGACATCACCATTTTTCCTGATGTTGAACTATGTGGGGTGATGAACTTTGTGTAGAATTGTGAAGGGCAGATCCATTCTTGTACACTTGGGACTTAAGGTTGCCTCATGTTGCAGTAAAGCAGGATCCCATTGCAAGAGCATGACTTCAGAAACCGTCACCATTTGTACAAAAGTATTGATGGAAATCCTCCTGTGAACGGAAACTACAAATGCTTGTCTTGCGAGGCACATGACAGAGCTATTGCAATGGACACTTTCTCTTTCAATAAACACACGATATATATATCTAAAAACTTTGACAAAGTGTATGATGAAAAACATAATTTACCTCCTGATCTGCCCATGCAACCTGGGTTACGGAGGTAAAACAGTAAGGCCCTTTGCTACCTACCTTAGGAAACATAGATCAGCTATAAAAACAGCCAAAATCTATGCCCCTATAGTGAAATATTACCTAGATAACCTACATCACCCAGAAGAAATCAAGTGGTCCATTTGGAAAAGATAACAGCAAGGGAGAGATTGGTGGATAATGAGCTCAGGAAACATAGGGAATTATATTGGATCGTCACACTTGATACCCATTTACGGGGTCTTAACAGCAAAACTCCATGGGAAAATGTGATTAGACACAATAGATAATTCTAGTACCATAGAAGTATATGGGGCTGAGAACATCTCTCTATTTTGAACCTTCGGTAAGATCTTTAGGTCCTTCTTGGATATCAGTAGTAAGGCTGGGCTGACTTCTAGGTACAATTCTGCAGACTGCATCACAAAGAGAAAATGCACAGCATTTAAAAACATATTACGAAGACTTCCCCATTCCCTCCCAATATGGCTGCCATGGCGGGCTTCTTAATCCTAAGTCTCCCACGCAGGGAACTGCAGAGTGCTGACACACGTCAGCTTCACCTGCACTATTCAGCACATCGGGTTAGAGGAAGCAGTTTTAAATCGGGTATTATACTTTGCTATATATGGAAGTATCCAGTCGGCTTCCCATTCTGGAGGACGTTTTAGGAGGCTCAGGTAAGAGAATGAGTGTTCCCATTAGCTCCACACTAAAAACGATCAGGGTTCTGCATGTAAAAATCTTATTCTGAATAAGGTTTTAGTTAGTGGTCGAAGTTGCACGATGACATAGATGCCGGCATCTAGGTGGCCTGCCCGTAGCATGCAAGCCCTCTTCCATGAGCTCTTTCAGTATGCTACACAGGCTTATTTCAGCATCCATTATTACATTGTTTCCATAACATCTGGGTAAGCCTCAGTAGTTACAAGGTATTGTTAGAAGTAACCACCATTGTGACAGACAGACATTTATCCCCCAACACCTCCTTCGCCAACCTCATGGGGCCAGAAGTGTTCTTCGCTATGATAGGCAGCCATTTATGGCCCAGCACCTTCTTCGCCAGCCTCATGGGGTAGAGGACCCAAGTTAACTTGTGTTATCTCCCTCTTATTGAGGTTCCTAAACTATTTCAGTATTTTTATGGGCTTTGGTTATGGGGGCTGCCAAGTTAAGTGTCAGAGATCCTCCTGACCAAATGGGTCTCACCATTTTATATTTTTATATTGTTCTATCAAAAATGTTATACCCGAGTATCCATTGGGGATCTGCTGGGCGCCCATGTAGTGCAGATGGGGAAATAAGACAGCCCTAATTGTAGAATCTAGTGGTTCTTTCAGAGTTCAAGCAATTGGCATTAGGCTTCCTTTCCACTTTCTTTTTGAAGGACTCTCACACATGTGTTTTTCCTATGTTTTCCAGTACCTCCCAGAATTGTAATTCAAGCCTCCCATCGACTTCGAGAACCTGAGGTCTCTCCTGGACAGCCATAGGCATAATTATGCAGACAAAGGAGGATATGTTTTTTTTGTGTTCATACTGGTAGTTCATTTTTCTAAGACCCAACAGCTCTCAGGGGTTCAGTCAACTTTTGTTATGTTGTTTTTTTCCCTACTGCAATTTACTTCCAAGTAGCTATGGGGCCTCGTAGCCCTTATTTGGCTTAGTTTTGGACTTGAGCATTCTACAGCAAAACACTAAATACAACAGACAAGTACAATCCGTCGGCTACCACTATTTAAAAACCTATAAAGCTTGCTTTTTTTCACTCTGAAGGTAATGAGGTGTTATCTCAGCATCGACAAATATCGCTATGGAAACCTGGAGCAAATTTGTTTTAAATAAAAAACGTACACGTTGGAGAAATATTCCCTTTTTATTTTTGTCTGGTGTTTTTATTTTTGTTTTTCTGGATGGAAACCTCGCATGTTATTCACTCTAGATATTCTTGTGAAAAAAACAGTCAGACTGTTAATCGAGAAACAGAGTTATTCCATCTTTGACTCGGTGGTAGTTCTGGCCTTTGTTAATTTTGGCACAGGTCTGCTGAAACACGCATAGAGAGGAGTACAAAGAAAGAGAAGCATGAAAGAGTGATATACAAGCTATAATGATCATCTGAAACTTATATCGGGAAATTATATCAATATTTATATTTGGTTTGATTGAAAACTGGGAACTCTCTGTTGATACTATATCTCTGCATATCAAAAGTCTGTTACCAAATGATGATAGTAGGCGCTTGAGATGTCATAATATAATAGTTATGAAGCATTGCAATATGCTCTAAGAAATAGAGATTAACATTGGAAAAGTGCCTTCAGGCAGTAAACAGCACTACAAATTTCAGGATGACCCTATCATTCTTTAAATAGCTTGATTTTTGGCCAAAATATGGTTTAATGAGGGAAGACTGTGCCTAATGTGATGAAAGAGTTAGTTAGTGGTATGTGTGCGGTCTCAATGCAGGATAGTGCAAGTGGATTTTTTATAATGATCATGTATCAGAATTCTGTTGAACATTTTGTATATAAAAATATTTTTCTATGCATTGCTTGATAAGCATATGAACATAAATGTTTAGAGCCTCTTGAGCACAGAACAATACATGTAAAATTACACTAATAAATAAGGTTGCCAGGGATTTTTTGAAATGTATATTGTTTCCTTGTCCCAGGAACCATTATAGGTAACATGGGGTCCTTTTTTTTGAGTTGACAGTAAAAGAGGATTCCATACCAAGGAAAGGATGAATTCTTCATGGGACACTGCTTAAAATATATTTTGCATATTTATGAATTTTCCAAATAGTGATTACCTATTTGTGATTTTGTGCAAATTACAAATTGGTTATCTCATTAAACGTATGAAAATATTTGCAGTTGAATTAGTGATTAAGTATTCATTCTATTCGCTATTTAGGAAATCACAAATAGTAATTACCTAAATAGTAAATTGGCTCACAAATAGCAACTGATAGTTCTGTTCTGGTCTGTTGACATCACATCCAGGAAGCAGTTCACAGAGAACAGTGGAGAGGATTGCTGCTGGAAGTGTGTGAGGATCCATTCTCAACCTCCCTGAGGGTTTGACATCCACCCCTAAAGTTCTTGAAAATGTCAAGAAAGGATACAGACAGGGAGGCTAGGGCCAGAAAATGAAAACTAAAATTGTCAGAATAAGAACCTGCGATACTTACTGAGGAACGTGTTTCCCATCATGATGAATTTTTTTGAAAATCATCCCTTGCAATGGCAGATTTTCAAAAAAATATGGAAGACAATGCAGCAGAAAAGAAATGCAGTGGGAGTCAGACAGAGATCAGTTGAGGGAATCTGTAAATAATGGTATGACCTCAGATCCAGGACAAAGGAGAAGGTGGTAAGATATCTAACTGAGGTAAGAACAACTGGAGGAGGTCCCCCCACTGTTGTACCCGCCACTGCACTTGAAAAACGCGTGGAAACAACTTTGAAATTGGAGTTGACTCATCATTGATTCTCGGTGCCTTTCAAGGTAAGTTTTCTACAAAACTCTAATAAGTATAACAAATATTTCATAGACTTTGCTTAACCAAAATAAATATAGCATAGGATTGTGTAAATGTGTGTATGCCAAGCAACAATTATGTATAAGCTATGGCCCATATAGAAATTGCAGTGAAACTAAATAACCCTTGCACATTCACAGTGCACCATGGGAGATGAAGTACATTCACTATAGACCGATGTGATTTTTCCAAAGTTTATCATTTCAACACAATTAAATGAAACACACATGGCTTATCCATTATATAAAGAGTAATAATGATTCCATTTTCATACAGATATCCATTCCCATGTAAGTGATGTATCTAAAGGTAAGGGTCTTGATGATTTCCAAATGCAGCTTGATGAGCCACTGGATGTCGAGTGCCATGACCCCATTCCCCCATTCAATGAGTCCCACAGTGCATGCATGCTCATAGCCAGCAAATGTAGTGCATTGGGTGAAGCACACAGATTGTGAGGAAGGGACCTGTACTCAGGTCAAAAGAACTGTGGGGAAGAGGTAGATGTCACACTCGCTGTATGGGCAGTACTACATCCCACACAAACATTGAAAGTGGCGACATCTCGCAAAATGTGCAGGTGTTTGGTGGTTTGAAGACATCAATGTTCATAGTTCAGTGACTACAACAGAGGGGAATGAAGCTTATAATTTAAAACTTACTGATTGAGAATACTTTAACCACAGGATTAGAAAATATTATCACAACCCTAACTAAAAATCAAACTACTATGTATTCAAAGATTGACAATCTCACAGACGCATTAAGGACTCTATGAATAGACCTTAATAAAGAACATTAACATCAGAGACGTAGGGAACCTTAACAGTCTGCCTCCATTTATGAATTGACAAGATCAATAAAAAAGACTTGCACATGTGACATCTGTGTTGTCTAGGAGTACTATCAAACTCCAAGTGGAAATGGGGCACTACTGTGGTGATGTGGGTTGTGTACTGACACAGAGAGCAAGTGCTGTGGGTGCATTACAAACCACCCACACAGCAGGTGACAGGTAGGTAGTATATCCTGAGAGTGAGGACTGCATAGTGTCAGTAGCATTTCTGTCAGCGACACCATGAGTGTGCATGACACCAGGTATCTTAGTGATGGTAATTTGGGTGCAAAAACTTCTGTTTATAACAAATGCAAATCATAACCTGATATCTTCAGGTTTATTTTGATTCCCTGTGTCTATACACATATGGCAAAATATATTTCAAAATTAACTGTGACATGATTGTAAGACATTGAATTTCTGGTTGGCAGAGGTATGCACCCTGTCCAAACAGAAACCAAAGTCCTAGTCGGGGTAAGTCACATACACACCATAAATTAATCTGTGCTTACCCTCTGGTATCTTGGCACAAAACAGGCAGACATAACTTAGGAGGAAGTGTGCATAGTATTTGAGCAACCCTTAAAACAGTGACAACACCACACAAAAATAATCCACACCAAGTTAAAAAAAATAGTTCTTAATTTAGTGAACAAAACAAGACCAAAGCAACAATTATCCAATTAGTAGAAGTCGTAATATGAATTTTTAATGAATATCTACAATTGTAGTGCTTAAAAGTTTAAAGCTCCAACCAGGGCTATCCGGTCATGCTAGACCGCGGTAAGTCCAAAGTTCTGGCCGACCATGATGGAGCGCAGGCCGGATACAGGGACCAACTTTGTCCCGCTGAAACAGTACCTTGTATGAAGGGTTGCGTTGATGTTGAAGATTCAATGCAAGGAGCAGAGGAGACGATGAAAAGGTGATGCGTCAGTTCTGATCCACGCAGTCAGGGGATGATTCATTGTTGAGCCGTGCAGTCGTCGATCTTTGAGCAGGAATGCGGCTCCAAACCCTTTGCGATGAAGTTGATGTGTCATCTGCTAGCTGCGCAGCTGGCGATGCAAAAGCATGGTCTGGGCGGAGGGCAATGAGGCAGTTCTGAGCCACACAGTTGGTGCTGTGATGTCTTTGTCCTGAGCGGCAGCAGCAATGAGCCAGTGTAGAGGGGAGATGCGGGGTTCTAATCAATGCAGTGTTGATGATGCATTTCTGTAGGAGTTCTGTAGGAAACAACTGCAGAACCCACTTCCAAGGTCCCAGGACTGGATTGGCGCCACTTGGCAGTGTAGGACTCAAAGTTGGCATAGTCCAGAAGTTATAGCAGAGTGGAGTGAAGTCTTTGATGTCCCTGAGGCTTCAGAACAGGGGGCAAGCCCTGGAGTTACTTTGGTTCTGGGGATGTGGAAATGCAAGTCTAATCCTTCTCACTCCTAGGCAAGGAGGGCAGCAAGCAGCAGGGTAGGCACAGCAAAGCAGGAGTCTTGCAAAGTCCAGCAGAGTTCCAGCAAAGTGGCATTCCCTTCAGCAGCAGAGCACTCCTTCATTTTTTAGTTGAGAAATTTAAGATTCACCCAGCCCTCCCCCCGAATCTGAAATTTCTAATTTCTCAAAGGTATGCCACTGTATGTCCTGGAGCTTGGTGTCTAATTGGGAATTACCCAGTCTCATTAGTTTTGATGCATGGTGAAGTTCATCATCAGCAGCTTTTTTTAAAGAGAAGTGGAGAGCAAACTTGTTGGAGAATTGTTAAGATGCAATCAGTTCTGCTTTTCATGCATGTGGGTAATACAATTCAGACAGCATCTTGAACAGTTCCTTGGTGGGTCATTTGGAGTCTGCATGATATGTGGCATAATGATTCATTATTTACTATGTGACATAATGATTCATTTTCATATTCTCAATGGAAGTTCCCTAGAGTATTAACAGTTACTCATTTAGTTTGTTACTGTTCTTCCATCTATGTTCTACTATGCAATTATTTCAATTATTTAATTGAAGTTTGAATAGTTATTTTGTGAGCTTTTTCTCAAGTTGGAGGTGTCAGCTGGTCTTCGGATGTGTGGCTGGTATCATGGAGATGAATGCACCTGTGATCCAGTGAAGTGTGGTAAAGAGGGATCCGTTGCAGGAATTGCTTGCTAATGTTCTTCTGAGGTCATTAATGGGTGTCCAGTCTAGTCCCAAAGTACAAGTAGTGGGTTTAGCTGGTTGTGGTTATTTTATGGCATTGTGCTAAAAAAAAGCATAATTCGAAAAACTTCTAGGGGAAAATAAGCACTCTGGTTCCGTTTATAGAGCTTAGGAACATCTGATTTTCTTAGGCGGTCCATGCAAATTGAGTTGCCTATTTGAACCTCTCTTGTTTGAATGTCCACCTGCTGCCACTCTCGCTCAGACCTGGGGGTGTGAGTTAATATAGATGTTAAGAGCTGGGAAAGTAGAAGAACTGTGATCCTGGGTGCAGTGAGGGTGGGGTAAAATGAGAGTTAGGGCAGGGCGAAATGCGAGTAAACAAATAATAATAATTATGTAACTGTTTTGTTGTTTTTTCACTTACAGTTACCAATATAAAATAATGCTAACATGCTTAAAGGAAAATAAATGCCAGGTAAACTAATCAGTGCTAAATGTACTATTTTACGTTATGAAACCTCTTTTGTTCAATGTAGACATTTTTGTGTTGTAACCAGAGAGCCCCAGCATCAACATCTATTTGGTGCTGTAGGGATTAGTGACATATGTATTTTCAGTGCTACGAGTCCCCAGTCTGCCAACGTGGATCAACGCGGCTTATGTGTTAATCATTCTGAAACAACCTCAATATGAGGCACTTCGTCAAACTCTAGAATATTTCTATCAATAAATAAGCTTTGTCCTACCAGAGGATTCGTCTTAACTTTGTCACCCACTGTTCTTAGGTCTCAGCTACAGACAGCATAAGTCGTTTGCTGGTGACAATTGTTTTTCTAACACTATACTTAGAGGGGGCTTTGGGTCAGCCCCTTGGTAAGATTGTAATTGGTTTGTTGTCTGTCTCACTTCCCTGTACCTTACTCCACCTTTTTCCTGCACAGAAATATCTTAGTCTCACCGTACTTTCATTGAGTGATGTAGCCTTTAACTTCTGACATCACACTTTTGCAGTGGACATGATGGACTATTTTCTTCTCCTCTCCCAGTCCTTGTACATCCCCTTCACAATCCCCCTCTCTTTTTAACTCCCCTCTTCTGACCTCCACCTAACGTTTACTTGCTCTCCATGCGCTTTCCGTTTTCAGTGCCGCCGGCCACGTTGTCAAAGGGTGGCCGTCTGAAAATGTTTTTTAACCATTCCAAGATGTCCACCTGAGCATTCACTCACATCTTTGGATGCAGTTTCTTATATTTTCAGACACTCCATTCAAAGAAACCCACCACAGACTTGTGCACATTCACAGTCAGGCCCATGGCCACAAGTACATTTTTAGGGGGGCATGGCCCTCAGCTATGACCATACATTGAGGCTGTGCTTCATAGGTGCATTCTTTCCCAAATGCTGGTTGTACTAGTAATTAACGACACCCAGAAAGAATATCATGGTAAAAGAATATCAAGGACAGCATATTGAAAGGTAACATATAGGGAAGTATAAATGTACTCTTCCGAACTCCACACCTATGTATCTTGAAGCTATACATATTGCATAGGTATATATAAGGGAAGTAAGGAATAGAAAAACTATACTTACTTACCTGTCAGTGTTTTGGATTTTCAATATTCTGTCCTCGATATTCCGAGCCATCATTACGGATATTCAGATGCACCCTGTGTGATTCTATGTGAAGGAATAGGTGGATTTTTTTTAAAGGTACATCTTAAAGCAGTCAATCAACTTTTCACAATCTTACTTTAAATCCTACTTATTAGATGGGATTTAAAGTAGAAGGGTGTAAAGTTGTAAAGCAGGCTTTGTGCATTTTCTGAAATGTTCAAGCTTTGTGCAATGCAAAGCTCATTATGTTATTTTTCTTAGATAAACAGCTGGTCTCGGCTCAGAGCTTTCCCTCCTACACCTCATACATCAGGTGGTGGATGTCCAGCCTCCAAACCCAATTTTGTTTGCTGGCAGATGTTCTACCTGGGACATTCTGCATCAGGAAATCATCAGACCTAGAAGGCCCAAAAGGATAAACCTTACCTCACATACATTTTGGAAACTTCATCTGCATCATAAACTGTGGACATTTATAATTCCACAAACTTGTATGTTGAGTTTTTATTATTTTGAAATACATTTACAGAGAGCTTGGAGAATATCCATCAAGACGATTTTGGGAAATTAGTGGTGAACTGTGTGTTCTAAACATTTTAGGGCTGCAATTATGGTGAAAACTAAATAGAATGAAATGTCATTTGACAGGGTGTAGAAAGCTGGCTCTCTAGATAGTGTACAAAAATGATGTGCACTGTGCAGAGAGTACAAGCAGCCCCACCCTGGTTTACATAGGTGAAAACTAGACCACTTAATGATTTAATTTTTATGGTAGCCTGGTTGAGCAGTTAGGCTAATCTTGGAGAAGTGCAAAGCATTTGTTACACTCACAGTATCAATAAAAGTGGACACACTTTCAAAGGACTAACTCAAGACCAATTTACAAAAATACTTTAGATTTTTATAAAATGTTTAAGAAAAAGATAATCAGAATCTGGTAAGTGCTTTTTAAGTTATGATTTTTTAAAGTTTAAAAAAAGGTCTTGCTTTTGTGCGTAATTACGCACCCTAGGAATCAATGGGAGAAAACTTAAAAAAATGTATGTAAAATCAGGCAATGCGTTTACCAGTGTCTTCTTATGGCTTTATTTCGAGGTCTTCAAGAGGTCCTGTGTACCAGCCGGAGAAGTTCGGGCGGTTCCCTGTTTTGGCAGGAGCAGCTGCTGAAAAGTCTTTGGAGCTGGTGCAGGACCACTGCAGGCGACCACTTGGAAAGGCACAGGTGAACTGCAAGGTGAGTCAATTGGGTCCCCTTGGAGAGGAGAGGTTGCAAGGGGTGGGGGACCCTTGAAGTACAACTGGCTCTCCGTTGCAGGGTCCAGGGAGGCCTGGTGAAGAGCAGATAGGTGAGGGTGGATTGCAGGTCAGCGAGGCCACTCTGGGGAGTGGTTCTTATGTTTCCTGAAGTCCCTCAATTGGGGATTGCTTCTGGTACTTTGAGCATCCGGAGTGGACTTTTCTTCTGAGTGTCATACGTTGGGGTTCTAGTACCTCTGGCTATTTCACTATTCAGCCACTGGAGGCCACAGTGCCACCAAATGTAGCACACTTGCAGGATTTGTCCTCTGGGTCCCTTGGGTGAAATGTGCTCTGGCTGCTATGTGCAGTTTCTTGGTTAGTGGCCGGTCAGTAAACTGGACTTCACTAGTCTTTGCTACTTTGTTGCAGGTAATGATGCCTTTACTCTAGAGGGAGGTCTTTGGTGATTTTCAGAAGGGTGGAGGTGCTCTGGGGTTTTGTAGAGTATGTCTGATGTCCATGGAACCTCTCAGAGGCGAATGTTGAGTCCTGGGTGCAGGAGTCTGGGGTTGGCACCTTTTTCTTTGTGCAGCAGGATTGCAGTTCTCGATCCTTGAGGCTTCTTTGTTGCTGGCCTTCTTGTGTCCTTGGAATCTGATCTGCAGGTCTAGGGGTGACTACTAAATACTGCATTTAGTGGGAGTTTAGGGGAGTACCTATTAGTGACCAATGGGCCATCTATCTTAGGGTGGCTACACCCTCTATGTGACCACATCCTGTGGCCAGAGGTCACTTCCCCATCCCTGATAGGCTATTGCAAGATGGAGGAAAATGAAATGGAGAGGTCACCTAGCATGCAATACCTTTGATGTGGTGCAAGCTGGGGTGGCCACTCTTCCTATCCTTTGTGCATTTTACCACCGTAGCTCCCACCAAAAGTGGGGGTTTGCAATGGGGGCAGCCATCTGCTGCTAGGGGTTGAGTTTCCTGGGCAGCAAGTCCTTTGAAGCACGCAGGTAGGGCTGTGCACATTCCTGGGGAAGGCTGGTTGTGACTGGCCAGCAACCATGCCTGGACTAATTGGCTTTTGCAGGGGTCACCCTTAAGATGCTCCCTGGGTACATTGTGCAGTAAATCCAATACTGGTACCAGTTTGGATTTATTGTTCTGAGTTGTTTGATACAAAACAACCCAGGGTTCAGAGTGGCCATCATGTAGCTGTGAAACTCATACTGGCCAATGTCCAGAACATGCATGCAAATTGGCTGCTCTGTTCACTTACTATGTCTGGCGAGGACACAGTAGGGGCATAATGCTCATGCATTTTGCCCACACATGCAGGATAGTACACTCTGCCTTAGGGTTGAAAGGCCGGCCAGAAGGGTGACTTACTTATTTTGCTTGCAGTGTGTAGTGGTCAGGTCACACAGGCTGTGTGCCATGTCAGTTTTGCATTTTAGGATTGCACCAGGACACTCAGCCTGCAATGGCAGTGCTGGGTGCCCTTGGATGCATGGTCCCTGAGGGCGGCACAATCTTTGCTGCTGCTACTGGGGGCCTTCCTTTAGTACCCCTGCCCTGGGTACCTAAGTTCCATTTATTAGGGCCTTATAGTGGCATCTAAATGTGTTGCCAGTTGTGCCAATGCATCACAACAGTTTTGGAAAAGAGATCTGGCCCAGGGAACCTGGTTAGTAGGGGCACTGTGCACCAGCAACTTTGAAACCACGTCAAGTACCAGGCACAAAGTGGGGTACTAACCATGTCAAAAGATGCACTTTCCTACACAGGGGGCGTTGGGAAGGCCAAGCAGTGAATTACACTATAAGGTTATGACAAAATATGAATAGTTCAATTACATTGCATCAAAAGCACCAGTCACAACTGAATGTCCTTGAAGCAGACTCCGACATTGGCATAAATCCCTCATAGTTACAGATAGGTTGTGCAAAAGATGTTCTACAAAAGGCATGGTAAAGGATAGTTGATTGTGTGAGCCCGGAATGGGTCCATTTAAGGCATGTAGCCTGGCTTAG